>NW_028274821.1:86525224-86864867 GCF_037043125.1 Eumetopias jubatus | reverse complement strand
AAACAGGGATTTTGGGGCTGCCCCCAGCGTACCCACCCTTGTGCAGCACAGGACTCTAAGGTGGTCCATGGTACAAGTTCTCAACACCCGTGAAAATGCAGCTCTTGCTCATGCTGTACTTGCATTTAGCATTGAAATTAAAACTAAAAAAGCCTCTGGAGTAAATACTGTGAACATTCTGACCCTACTCTCTCATTCCATCTCAGAGTCCTCCACAGCATGCCCGACCAAAGCTCTGTGCCTGGGTGTTCTGCGACAACCAGCCTCTAGGACAGCGACTGCATCTAGTTCTCTTTGCAACTGAACTCACCGATCAAGAGGCTATTCAGTCTGGGGAGCGTTTTGAAACCTTTCCGGAGAATGTGCGCAGGGTTTCTACCCAGTGTTAGGAGAGAGGCAGGGTCTTGCCGGAGGAGAATGCCATGGTGAGGATTATTTGTTCGTTGAGTGTGGTCAGCTCCACGAGGGCAAGGATCAACTCTGCTTGTCCTCAGCCATTTACAATATATCCCGGGTAGAGCCTGGCACACAGGAAGCACTTACTGGAGTCATGAATGAACGAACGAATGAATGCATGAATGGGTGATTTTGCACAGAGAATGTTATTTCCAGGGGACTCGTGTAGTTGTTTTTTTTTTCTATTTAAAACATGAAATCACACAACATGTCAGTATGATGTGAGGCTGGTTAAAGCCATTTATGAAGTCACGCAAAATAAGTTAGGTTGTGTTTTTAGCAATGTTCACCCTGTTACAAGCATTAGTAATGTGGGTGCAGAGCTGTAGACCCCACCTGTTGAATGAAATCAGACCCGCTTACGAAAGGCTTCCCATTTTCATGGATCGTTTTCCACTTGTAAAATGGTATCCTAAAAGATACATGTCTTGGGCTTGGGAGGTGGCAGAGGAAGATGATGAAAGAAATACTGGCCATCTTGGTAAGGAAAAAAAATGCTTTATAAATTCAGTTGGCAAGAGAGAGTGAGTTCTTTCCTAAACAGAAGGCCTTCAAGTATCTTCCTGTTTAGGTTCCATTGCGAGAAAGGTTGATGAATGGGTGTCTTCAGGGAAGGAAAGGGAGGCTGCACTCTCTCACTGGCACACTCAGAACACTATTTCTACTGCTCCCCACTGAATCAATCCTCCATGAAGCATTTCAGTTGTCAGAATTCACTTGGCTGATCTTGAGTTACAAAACATGTTCCAACTGAGAGGGGCAAAAATTATTCCCAGGGAGAGGTGCATGAGGCTCTTGGGGCATCATAATGATACCAACTACCTATTCCACGATTTTGTAGACAGAATTCTGTAATTTTCATTTTGGGGCACCATTATCTGTTCGCTCAAAAGAAAAAAAAAAAAACTTAAAACCAACAACCAGCATATGCATGCAAGACATATCACCTTTGATGGTTTCACAAACGGTGCATTATGGACAGTCAAAGCGCAAAAACCAGAAATGCTTCCCCCCAGGGTGAGAATCCACCCATGGACTTCTCCCTTTTGGGGTTTGTACCTGGCCTTCTCTGTGCCAGCCTGAGGGCCTCCTCACCCGCTGTTTGAGGGACAAACCAATGGCGGGAAGATAATCAGCACTTAAATGCTTGGCCCCACGTCCCATCTAGGACAGCCCAGCATCTTTCGGCCTGTCTCCAGGACCCTTCTGGTACATTCGAGGTTCTTACCAGCTCTAAAGGCCTTTGCCAACAAGGTCTAAGCAGATTCTTCAAGAGTCCTAGCTAAGAATGTTTCTAGGAGGGGATATGGGATCAGCCTCAATCAGTGAGAAGACTAAACATTTTGCATTTTGAAAAGAATTGCAATTGTGCTATCTCAAGTTCAGCTCAGAAGAAAATTTTTGCAAAAGATAAGAAAAATGTGTAAAGGGCAAAAAATGCACTGACTGAAGGGGGCCTGAAATTCTGAGGTTCTTGGATTGGCATCTATAGTATTTCATGCAAGAAGAGCCAGGACAGTTGAGAAGTGGAGAAACCCAAGGAAAATAAGTAGCTGATTTTCCTTCCAGTCTTGCACTTTCCTCTGAACTTAAGACTTCAAAAAATATTAACAGGTAGAATCAGATCAGTGTAGGTTAAAGTGTTAACACTGCATGGTTCTGGTGAGAGGTGTTGGGAGTGTTTGGTGTTTTCATTCGGCCTCTGGATGCCCATTTGAGTAGTCACTGGTGTGAACTGGGTGCGAGCATCCAGCCCCCCAGCTGTGCATGGGTGTGCAGAGCACTCACGGCCAAGATTGGATGGCACCAACTATACCACCACCTGGAGCTTCTCCTGGCACAAAAGTATTCTAGATTTTGCTCCTTTGGAGGGTTAGTTGCTGAGCACATTAAGCCTCGACCATAAAATAAGGACCTGACGGCAACTACTTTCCTCACCAATTCGTTGGAATTTTCAGGAAAGTTGTCACCGTTTGATCAAAATACAGTGGTGGGTCCTTTGGTAGTTTTAAAATTCACCTATCACACTTCACTGGTGAAGATGTTGTTTTGAAGCATCTTGCCCAGAAACTCTTAAGAGTGATTTGATGTCTGATCAGTGTGAGCTCGGAAACCATGACAGCAACAAGGACCCAGGAATTCAGAAAACCCTTTCAGGGTTTCCTTCTCAGAATTCGGACACCCAGATTAGAGAGGGAGGGAGGGAGAGAAGCTATGGTGATAAAGCTACCATAAATAAAGCTAACTTTTATTCTTTGTTTTGAATAAAGATGTATTTGTGCAAAATAAAAGCCACTTAAAAGACAGTGACGGATCAAGGACATTGTCCATGTGAAGAGTGCTTAACTGAATGCAGAGCTGGGACCATTCACTCCCCAGGGCTTTGCTCTCTTGTCACCATGGTCATCAACAATTGTGGCCTTGGACTTGGATGTGGAGAGCTTGCTGGTGACTGCGTTTGGGGGCAAGACTGGGGGAGCTTAAGGCCTCAGTGTCACTCAGCTCCCCGGTGGAACCAGGAATCCCAGCGGGCCCCGCCCTGGCAGTAAATGATGGGAGCAAAGCCTTGGCCCGCAGGAGGGGCTGGTGCACAGCGGCTTCTGTGCATGAGCATGGCAGCCTCTGGGTGCTTCCTAGGAAGTTGGGAGAAAGTGTCATGACTTCCCTCTCTGGCATGGTCTGGGGCTGGGGTGGAGGGGAAGAAGACACGGGCTTTCAGACCCTGCAGGAGAGGGGTAGGAGGGAGCAAGCAGGCCAGCCCAGTCCACAGTCCTGAAGCCGGGTCCTGTCTCAGAAGAGCTAACAGCAACAAGGCCTGGAAGGGACCCGGGGGGCCCAGAGAGCAGGCCTTCCAGATGAATAGCACCCATTGGAACAGAAAACAAGACACAATTTAAGGCATTGTTTGTTTACAGTAAAAGAATGCAAGGAACCCTTAACATAGGAGGAATCTGGGCTCTCACTCTGACCTTCCTCAGTGGACAAGGCTATCATGTCAGATTAAAGCAGGGCCTCAAAGCGAATGAAGGGTGTGATGTCACAAGTCTTGTGCCAAAATGCATGTTTCATGAAGAGTTCACACTCGCTCGCACGCACACGTATACGGCACGCACACGCAGAGGACGCTTTGGGGGTTGTACAAAATCTGAGGCAGCCCTGTGGGCGAGCGACCCCATGCACTTGGGGTATAAAAAGCCAACTCCATAGCCTGTTCCTTCTCTCTGGCCCCTCATGCAGGTTAACACTGTCCACTCTTGTGCAGGAGAAAGCATGGGAGACCCAACGTGGGCCGGATGCTCTCTAGTCGAAGCAGCGGCTGGTGGACGGATGAGGGCCCAGAGAGGGAGGGTGGGGTGCACAGTCTGGGGCCCAACCATGGCCCTGCGGGGTGGTGCTGAAGAATGAGTGTCATGAGAGTCGCTGGGGATTGGCAGGTGGACCCTGCACTGGCGGAGCCCTCTGGACTGTGAGGCCACAGGCCAAGTCCCCTTGAGTCCGGCCGTGAGTCACCCAGCATCCTGGCCAAAAGCCTGTGCCCAGGACGTGCGCTTTGCCACCAGTCCCAGGCTGGGCTCCCAGAAGCCTCTGAAGTCACGCCAAGTCCTGCAGAGACTTACTCAAATGACATAAGGTTTGCAGGTACCTGGAAGAGAAAGCTCAGCCTCTTGTCAAAGTTCCAACCTTTCGGAATGGGACGAAGGGTGCCCCTAAGGGAAGGGATCAGGTCTTTCCCAGTGAGTCTGCGAATGAGCGGGGTGGGTGGGTAAGAGGGCCTGGCAAGAAACACGGCCGCTGTTTGTCAAGTGGTCGCTGTGTGCCAGGCACTTGACATCATCGTGTCCTTTAGTCCTCACGACACCCCAGGAGGCAGGTTTGGGAAGTGTCCCCGTGACAAAGATGAGGACCCTGAGGCTTAGAGAGGGGAAGCCCACTTCGAGTAAATGGCAGGCCACGGCCTCGGAGCCCACGCTCTCTTGTTCACTAGGCTGGTGGCAAAATAAAACTGCACTTGGAACGGAGAGGAGGCAAATTCTGCAGGAATGGGCATGAGCCTCTGGAAGGGAAACCAGCGGGCAGGGGTGGGTGGTGAGGGGGTGGCAGGAACTGACAAGAGGGAGCACCAGGAGGAGCGACCAGGACGCTGGGAACCCTAAAGCCTTCCCAGAGCTGTGTCCCCAGGACATGATCCCTTTGCTGGGGAGACCTTTCCTGGGGTGACCACCAGCCCAGGGTCAGGGTGCTTCCCTCTCCCTTCCCTCTCCCTCACCTCTCCCAGGGTGCCCCCAGCCCCAGGCTCCCCCACCCGGCTCTGCTATAGGGTTCCAGGAGATTTGATGCGAAGCAATTTCATCAAAAACTAATCCATCTTAGTGTCAATTTGGTCAAAGTGATGAATTGGGAAAAAATGCATCTCCTTGCACCAGGAGATAGTTATAAGAATGGTCACAGCAGCACTGTTCAAAATAGCAAAAAGCAGGAAATTATTCGTGGGATCACTGCCAGAAGAATTAATAAAAAAAATATCAGTACAAATACATGAATGACAGCTACACACATTGACATAGATGAATCTCGGGAACACACTGTAGGAGAAAAGCAAGTCACAGAAGAAAATATCCAGTTATGGTCCTATTTTTTAAAAATGTTTTTAAAAATGTACCCCAGACAATACATTAAGGAATCAAATACACATGCTAACACTTTAAAGGAACAGTAAATAAATCAGGAGAGTGGTTAGGAGGTGCAGGCAGGTGGGTGGGACCCAGAATTAGGAAGAGGCCCCTGGGGGAGGGAGGTGTTCTGAGACCCAGGGAGGTCCTGCCCTTAGGCTGTGTGGGCAAGGAGCTGGGTGTGGTTTTTTCCGCTGCGCTTTACACCTTACACATATTATCAATAAGGTTTAAGCGTATTCGGTGTTAGTACAAACAATTTTAAGAAGTGCAAATCTACCAAAAAGAAAACTAATCCCAGTCACTGAGATTTTCCATGGGAGTAGATGCATTTCTGTGATTTCTTTCACTGCAGCCCCTGCATGCCATCACAGGGATGTGCTGTGCTTTATTTAACTAATCTGCTTGGAAGAGTTAGCTGTTGCCAACTTTTTATGATCACATACAGCATAGAGCAGAATACGTGGTTGAAAGTAAATTTGAAATGGAAGGGGAAAAAAACGTAGAAAAAAAAAAAAGGTCCCTCTCGCTTAGGTCTAAAAATTGGACAAAAATACTTAAAAGTTGCAAAACTTTGCCATGGCATACCCCATTTGCCATCCATGAAATTCAATCTATTTGTTCTTCTGACCAAACACCTGCTCTGCCAAATGGGTTTGACCCAGTTTCCTGCTACCTGCTGTATATCACTTTAGGAATTTTATATACAGAGGCAAACATACATATTATAAATATGCTTATGTATTTTAATACAAACGAGATCACCCTTACGTATGTTTTACCCTTTGCTTTTTAAAATTTTGTAATTTTTTAAAGTAATCTCTGTGCCCAACGTTGGGGCTCAAACTCATGACCCCGAGATCAAGAGTTGCATGTTCTACCGACTGAGCCAGCCAGGCGCCCCTATACTTTGCTTTTTACTTATATCTTGGACCCCCTTTCAGGGTACCATACACAGATCTGCTTCTGTCCTTCTAATCACTACCAGGAGTCACACAATAGGGATTTACTGACGGTCACAGAGGTTTCTAGTTTTCTCTATCAAGGGCAATGCTGCAGTGAACATTTTTTTAAGTAGCCTTCACACCAAAGGGGCTTGAACTCATGACCCTGAGATCAAGACTTGAGCTGAGATCAAGAGTCGTGCGCTTACCTGACCGAACCAGCCAGGTGCCCCTGCAGTGAACATTAACCACACACCTTTGTGGACATGTGTGAGTCTATCACCAGGACAAATTCCTAGCAGGCAGATGGGTGAGTAAAGCGACTCAAATACAGTTTATTTTGAGCTTTTCTGTGGTAACTCACATTTTCCTTTTTTCAGTCTTTCCTGTTTTAGTTTGTTGAGAACTTTTTACTAATTGTGCTTTCTAGCTTCCCATCATCTATAACCTGACCAGCTTGTCACGTATGTTCTCATGTGATGTTACAGATGAAAATCCTGATTAGGACCAAACCGAGACCTCCCTCTGATCTCCGAGAACCACTCGGAGGGGCCCAGAAGTCCGTGACTGTGCTGTCACTAGCATCCTCCCCGACCCAAATGCCTGGTGTGTGCCAGCCTTTGCTGAGGCCCCCCCTCACAGCTCAGAGCTGGTGCCTCCCAGCTGCTACCCACCAGAAGCTGCCATAGCCTACTCTCAATTTCTGGCGCTTGCTGGGTCCCCAGGTGGAGAGGGACCCACTCCACAGTGCCCTCTTCTGGCTGATCCCTGGAGAACGTGCACCGGGAAGCTTAGGGAGAGGAACGCCAGTCCTGGCACCAGCAGCCAAATGCTGACTCCCAGGCACAGGAACGTCCAGCCTGCCCCACCGGGTGCTGAGGGCTGAAGCAGCCATGCCTCTCAGCAGTCTGACAGCCGAGGCTGCGCTCCAGGACTTTAGCTCGATGCAGGAGGCTGAGCGAGTTTGGGGCCCTCTGGGAAGTGCGAGGCGGGGGAGCTAGGGGCAAGTATAGACTTTGGTGGCCAGCCGACCGGGGTTAGATCTCATTAACCTTGGCACCTTGAACAAGTGCCTGCCACTCTCTGAGCCTCAGTGTCCTCAGCATAAAATGGAGACAGTAAGAGAAATATGCCTCACAGGGGTGTTGGGAGGATTTGGCCAATTCTGGCATGTAAAGCATTTCCCATAATGCCTGGTCCTGGGCAGGGCACAGATCGGAGGTCCTGCTGGCTCAGATACACTGAGGACCAGCCATGTTTGGCTCTCAATATTAGCAAATAGTATTATTCCTAGGGGTTGTGGGGCAGGGAGGCCCTATTGTCAGTCTGGAGTACGCCCACGAATCAGCTTTTGGGGGACATGGTTTAAATGGATGCTATATCCTGATCCTTGGGGCGATCTTGCACCTGCCACCACACTGTGCCTGATGGATGTCTTAGTGGGAAAGACACAGGGACCAGATTCACAGTTCTGGTCTGGAGCCAGGTTTAGTTCTAAGCTGAGCAGAGGGTGCCCTGTCTCATGGAGAAAAGGTTGCTCAAAAGACGGTGCCTGGGAGCACAGCTGATAGGCTCTGAGGGAAGGACGGAGTCCTGTTTTCTATGGACTCTTAGTCCCTAGGATGGGAAGAGGATATTTCCAGAGACATGCACGGTTTCAGTGACTTTACCTGAGGCCTGTTGCTTTTACATGCATCATCCAAATGCTTGTGCCACAGTATTGCATGAAACCGGGAACCAGTCTGGAACTTGTAAACATTGCCTGACGGGCAGAGAAACCATTGGTTAGGAAGAGGGAGGGTCTCATGGGAGGGTCTGCCTGTGACTGGGACATGAAGATAAACATGAACTTAGGTTAACTAAACCAAGGAAGATCAGGAGCAGTCCAAGGTAAGCTTGGGGCTTGCAGGGGCAGAACCTCTGCTGCCTCTGGGCTGTCTCTGTGGACCCGGGCTCTTAACCATTTTTGGGGCCATGGTGCATTTGACTCTGGTGAGGCTGTGGACCCTTCTCAGAATAACATTTTCAAAACGCATAAAATAAAATACAAAGGAGATCAATACCACCAAAATGCAGTTATCAAACTACTAAAAAACACTTGAGTGATACAGTTCTAGGTGTGCTTCTCTATGCACCAGTAACAAGATCTAGGGGCAGGTCTGACACTGTACTGTAATTCCAGAGAGATGAGCAGAAATGCCACTCTGAGAAATCTGCAACTATATGTGACAGGAAAATTTCTGTGGTTTCTCTTGGACATAAAATCACAGTGTTGTGAACATTCTAGTAGTTTAATACTCGTAAATAAAGGTGGTGAGAGGCCACAGAAAACAAAGATGCAATTTTCTTTTTTGCCACTCGAGTTCACAGACCCCTTGAATTCTATCCACAGACCCTGCCACCCTCTGTGTCGTATTTCCCTCCGCTTGGGGACAGTGCTTTCCTGTGGGCTAAG
The DNA here is from genome assembly GCF_037043125.1 of Eumetopias jubatus. Lineage (NCBI taxonomy): Eukaryota > Metazoa > Chordata > Mammalia > Carnivora > Otariidae > Eumetopias > Eumetopias jubatus. The sequence goes on along the minus strand of NW_028274821.1, from coordinate 86,856,342 downwards.
GCCCAAGAGTGGCCTGTGGTCTCCGTGGCCATATGGTCCCCAAGTCAAGCTTGTGTAGGCACAGCCTTTACTTCCCCAAGAAACCACTTCTAATCCAGGCCTGGACCTTGAGGGAGAAATTCCAGGGGTGACCAGATCGGGACATGCTATGACGAGTGTGTAGCTGTGTGTGGATTCAATCACTCAGACGTGGAGCAGAGAACTTGGCTCCTCTCTTCTCCAGTCCCTGGGCCCCTGGAGGTTTCCTGTTTCTCGACTTCCCAGCTAACAACACTAGAACCCTGTGGTCTCTCTATTGCAGCATCATCTGCATTACCTGGGAGCTTGTTAGAAATGCAGAAGCCTGGGCTCCAGCCCAGATCCACTGAACCCAAACCTGAAATTTTACAAGTTCCTCAGGTGATTTGTATGTACATGAACCTTGCACTAGAAGATTCCTGAGAAGATGTAAAGATGCTTGGAGACCTGACAGGCCCAGTGACTTTGCCTGGCTAGAACCCAAGACCCTGGTATTTTGGGGTTTTGTCATGTGACATGGGCTACCAGGAAGACAAGCATGAGCTATTCTTTTTCTTTTTCTATTTTTTTTTAGTATAATTGACACAAAATGTTACATTAGTTTCAGGTGTACAACACAGTGATTCAACAAGTTTATACATTATGCTGTGCTCACCACAGTGTAGTGACTATGATCACCATACAACTCTATTTAAAATATCATTGACTATATTCCTAGGACTTACTCATTCCATTACTGGAAGTCTGTATCTCCCATTCACCTTCACCCATTTTGTCCATCCCCCCCATCCCCTCCCCTCTAGAAACCATCAGTTTGTCCTCTATATTTATAGGTCTGATTCTGCTTTTTGTTTGTTTATTCATTTGGTTTTGGTTGTTGTTGTTTTTAGATTCCACATATGAGTGAAATCATATCACATTTGTCTTTCTCAGTGTGACTTATTTTACTTGGCATAATACCCTCTAGGTGCATCTATATTGTCACAATGGGCATGATCTCATTTTTTTTATGGCTGTGTAAAATTTTTATGGCGTGTGTGTGTGTATGTGTGTGTCACGTCTCCCTTATCCATTCATCTATCAAAGGACACTTAGGTTGCTTCCATTATAAATAATATAATAAATATAAGGGTGAATAACTTTTTGGATTAGTGTTTTCATTTTCTTTGGGTAATTACTCAATAATGGAATTATTGGATCATATGGTGTTCCTATTTTTAATTTTCTGAGGAACCTCCATATTCTTTTCCACAGTGGCTACACCAATTTAGATTCCCACAAACAATGCAAGGGTTCCTTTTTCTCCACATCCTCACCAACACTTGTTACTTCTTGTCTTTTTGATTTTAGCATTCTGATAGGTGTGAGGTGATACCTCATTGTGGTTCTGATTTCCATTTCTTTGATAGCATGGCCTATTCCGAACGTCAATGCAAATAGGGCTCGTGGACAAGATGGCACCCAGAACCTCTCCTTCCATCCATCGTGGTCATGGGGGAGGGATGGAACCAGGAGGAAATGGGAGATGACCAGACAAGTTAAAGTTGGGGCTTCTATAAAAGGGCTCTTCTCTGATTTGGCCTTGGACCAGGATACTGTGAGAGTCTCATGGCACAGGTAATGTCAGGGGTGCCCCTGAAATCTCCCAAAACCCAAGACCCTCCCAGCCACATGGTCCATGCCTTATGCAGCATTATATTATTTATTCCAAGACCCTGAGTCTACGGCTTCAAAGGTGATGAGCCCCAGTAGCCACAGATGAGGCCACAAAAGGGTTCCTGCAGCCACGTGCCATGCCCAGTGGACACACTGACCACAAATGAAGCGGTATTCACGGACTAGTGTGGGGACCCTCTGATCACAACCTAAAGCAAAGGGAAAGCAGCAGCCCCCAAAGTTCTTACGGTTTCAAAATATACATTTAGCAGAAGAGGAAAACAAGGTAGAAGTCATGGGCACCCAGCACCGGGCCTGCTGCTTACCTTTGTCGGGGTTATTCAGCTGGAAGATATCGGGGTGCTCGGGGTCGTCAGGCAGCTGCACCATCCAGCCCACGACAGAGACTTTTTTGCCGGGTGTGGATTTATACTGGGGAAGAACAACAGTATAACCAGGAGGCCCATGCCCTCCATTCCCCGAGGAAGCTGAGCTGGGCCTTCCCACCCTCGCCACCTCCCCTGCTTTCCTCCCCCCTCCGCCCCCCGCCAGGTCACCCTACCTGAAGTCCCAGCATGGAGAGTCCTTTCATGGGACTTACGTGTTTTCTGTCTGTGCCCCGCAAGGACTTGGCTCCGTAGTACAGGAGGGTGGATCCCGAGAGTATGACCCAGTACCTGGTCCATGAGGACAGCTACAGAGGAAGGGGAGGCAGAGTGGCAACGCTGCACGTGGTGGGGGTGGAGTCCCCCCCTCCCTGCCCGATTACAGACCCGGTCACGTGGCTGGAATGGTGTCCCCTCCCTCCCAATCAAGGCCAGTGCAGGCCTCATCTCTTCCCGGCCCTTCACGCATCAATGTCATTTCCACCCCGGGCCTGGAGGAGGGAGACCCTCCACATCAGTGCCTCTGAGCTCTGAGCCCTGAGCCCGGCCTCCTCTCTCTGGCTCCTTTACTCCGAGAGCCTTTCATTTTTTTCACCTTGTTTAAGGCAGTGTCAAGGCTTAATTTCTATGTGTTCAGGTGACTTGGGTCCAAGAAGGTCCTGGGGAAAAACATGTTTAAAACACAGACATGCTAAACCACAGCCTAGGCGAACCATAGTATCAGCACTGGGGTGCTCGGGCTGAGACTGAATGGCAGCACATGGGAAGTCTGTAGGGTTAGAAGGGGGAAAAGCCAACAGGGCAGAGCTATAGGTATTCTTTCTGTTTCTCTAGGCGAGAAGCCTGGGATTTTCTCTTCAGGGGGCTCTGCTCCTTGGTTTAGGGAAAATCACTTCGATGAGCCTTTTGGTTTGCAAAGGCGAAGCAAGAATCCTCTCCTGAAGGGAACAAGGTTGAGTGTAGCGAGGCAGACCGTTCTGCATCACAGCCGACAGGACCCCTCTCCGTGCCGGATGGGGCCCCAGCGCTGGCCATAGTGAAAGCACTAGCTTTCAGACGTGTTTGATGACACCCACACGTGTGTGTAACACACATGCACATACATGTCGAACTGGAAGAAGTTTCATGAAACAATACTTACCTTTATTATATGGAACACTGACATTTTCCATTCTATTCTATTCTGCTCACAAATACCGGTCATGACCCACTGGACTGATTTCATCACTCAGCACTGGGCCAACCAGCATTTGGGAAAACTCTGCTAGTGGGACACTGTCTCGCCCTGGCTCAGAATGACCGAGGCCTGAACTCTGAGCATGGGAGAGAAGCAGGTAGGTCTGTACAACAGGCTAGATCTAGGGCCCCATGTCACAGGATGCTCTGTGATAATCTGGGCCCAAGGGACAAAGTTGCGGCCCAGGGCTGCGGTGAAGACGCTTCTTACCCACGAGCCACCTGGCACCTGCAGACAGGGTAGCCTCTGGAGGTGACAGCTGGGCTGGCGCCCTGGCAGCTTCACGGTGGACACAGGCAGGAGGGGGCTCCATGGGCAGTGGACAGGGCAAGCAGGGGCCAGAGCAGGAGCAGGAGGGCAGAGCAGACACTGCCTCGAGGTGCAGCCCACGGGCCGTTTGTAGGAAACCCTTGCATGGATGCTCCGTGGTAACAGTACAGGGGTCTTTGCCTGCAGCTGAGGCCCTGCCATGGGTGGAGGTCATGGAGCCAGTGACATGTGGGTCCAGCACAGGTGACGCAGGAACTAGTGGTAGAGCCTCAAAGGCCTCCAGATGCTGCTGCCACGGGGAGAGAGGGCATCTGCAGCTGGGGACATGACGCAGGCTGTGTCGACCCTCTCGGGGGAGTTCCAGCCCAATGCCCAGGGGTCTGCAGGCTTCCACTTGCCCTCGTCACAGCTCTGGCTCACCACGTGCTCGCTGTGTGCACGGCTGTGCATGTGACAGTCTTGCTGAGTTCTCGATGACATAGGCACTATTTTATCCCAGTTTACAGATGTGGAAAGTGAGGCCCTTGCCCACTCAGTAGCACAGCCAGGGCCGGAGCCCAGGGCCCTCCCTGATGCCCCTGCTGCCTCTGGACGGAGGTGGGTCTGCACTTACCGCGGGTCTCCGTCCTTCCTTGAGCAGAGTTTTCCTCCTCAGAGGACCCTCCATGGTGGGCACTGCGGCTGAGCTCCCCAGCGTACAGATGCACGGGCCCGTGGGGCTGGGGGGAAACCACCAGTCAGACACTGCCCTGGAAGAGCCCCGGTCAGGCACCCTCTCCCTCATAGCTCCCCACTGCCAAGTCCATGATGCGGTGCCAGGCCAGAGGACTCAACAGGGTCGGGGCAGGTGGCGCTGGGCTGGCCACAGCTGGAAACTTTCACTTCCCTCACCTTTCGGGGCACCTTGAGGCCCGAGGCTTGGTGACAGAGCTCCTCATAGCCCAGGCACCAGCAGCACGGCCAACCTGCTCCTGACCTCTGCGGGCGGCTTCCTCCTGGCCCTCCCTGTGGTCTCGCCCTCCTCTCCACCTGGGGAGCCTGGGGCCCGTGCGGCCCCTCCTTGTGTTGGCAGCAGCCTGGAGGAGCAGCAGGCACTAGCGGGAGGTGGCAGGGGAGCGAGAAGAGAAGTGGGGCCAAGCCCAGCGCCTTTGCCTCAGGGCTTCGGGCGCCACCTACAGGTAAAGACAGCCAAGTGCAGCACTGGCCTGGACCTGCCCTGAGGCTCTGGATGGCTTCGGCTCACTGAGGAGGTGCCTCCCATAGGCATCTCCCTCAACTTGGCGCCCCTCCTCAAGCTGCTCTTCCTCCACATGTGGGTGACCGGTACCACCATCCACCCCTGCAAACCTACTCAATCCCAAGGACGCACTACTGATCCCAAGTCCTACATATGCCTGACTGCCCCTCTCAGCCATCCCACTCCCCCTACCTTAGGTCAGACTTGCTCTTCCTTTGGGCAACTGCCAGATGCTCTCCCCTGGCCTCCCTGAGGCCACTCCTGCCTTCCTCCTGCACGCTCTCCAGCTCTCCATGCCACGGCCAGGATGACCTGGTCATGCCACTGTCTGTCACCCCCCCCACCCCAAGCCCCCACCCCCACCTCGCCAGCCTCATCTCCACCCCTCCCCTCTCTCAGTTCCCAAGCCACCCTGCTCTTCCTGCCTCCCTTTGGCTTGAGGTGCTCTTATTATCCCTACACCTCCCCTCCCTGTATTTTTTTTCAGATTTTATTTATTTATTCATGAGAGAGAGAGAGGGAGGGAGAGAGAGAGAGAAGCAGAGGGAGAAGCACGCTCCCAAGGAGCAGGGAGCCCGATGCGGGGCTCGATCCCAGGACCCTGGGATCATGACCTGAGCCGAAGGCAGACGCTTAACCATCTGAGCCACCCAGGCGCCCTCCCCTCCCTGTATTTGGTTCATTCCTATCACTCTTCCAGTCCTTTCTCCAGAGAGGCCTTCCCTGCTCTCCCCTAGCAGAACACCCCACCTCCTCTCTGGGACCATCAGGGATCTGGGATTATCGGTTCAGTCTCTGTCTCTCCTGTGGCGGTAGCCTCTTGGACTCTGGCTCATCCAGCAGCCTCGAGCACAGTGCTCTTGTCATCCAACAAACAGCCTAGAGCTAGTTGTCAAGCAAATGAGCACACAAACAAATGAATACCTGTAGACGCAGCTCCGGGTTCTGGGAGAATTCCGAACTGGAACCCGCCAGTTGGGCCCTAGCGTGGCATAGAGACGTCCCCTGCTTCAGAGGAAAAGGGGTGAACTTTAGCAACAGCTGGGAACAACCAGACACTCGGAGGAAGCAAGGGCATCCCAGACTCTGTGGGCATTAGCTCAGGAGGCTCCAACCCCAGCTCTTCCTGCACCTCCTATGTCACATTGCAGACACATCTGGGGCACATCTGGAGCTGCCAGGTCAGTGAACACGACGCCCCCAGAGCCTCCATCAGTGTCAGGGGGTGACTAATATCAGGGCACACCCACTGACCCAATGTGAAGCTGACATGTTTAATAGAAAATGCCGTCCAGCCCAAATAGGCCATGGTAAATCCAATTACAAGGGCACATAGAACTGAGGGCAGTCCTGCATGTTGGGCCTGGGTTGGGGGGGGGGGCGGTGTGTGCACCATCCCCATTCACCAGGGCACAGCTGAATTCCTCTGTTTGCCGTGTCCTCTCCACCAGACAGCCTCCTCTGCTGGCCCCTGCCGGGTACCTGCCATCTCCCTGCAGGCTGCTCCTCTGGCTTCTCTCCCACCTGGTGTCCCCAGCAGGGAGCCTTTGCAGGGAAAGGTACAGCTTCCAGAGTGAGCAGAAGTTTAACCTATTTGGGGGAGAGGCTTCTGTCTTTCTGTCTCTCCTCTTCACCTTTTCCTCTTTTAGCAGGATGATTTCCTGTGTCCACGTGGTCCTCAACCACCTGCTCACCCCTGCAGTATGGTCCCCCCGGGCTGGCGCTTTCCTGGCCCTTTGGCCAAACAGGGATATAACCCAATTTATAAGGTCAGACAAGGTCAAGACTGCCTTTGCGGTTCCCTGCGGCCAGTCTAGGTTGCTGCATGCGGCCCCACGGCAATGGACACCTTGGGGGGGGGGGCGCACGCTCATTCATGGCAGCAGGTCCGTCATAGCATAAGTGAGCTTAGGTGCCTCTGAGGGGAGGGACGCGTGGCTCCCTTTCCCTCGGTCCTCCACTTGAGAAGGAACTGTTCTTGATGACCATCTTGGGTCTGTTGTACAGAAGCCCAAATTCAGGGCTGGTGGGAGTCTGATGGCCATCTAGGCCAGCTGCCCATCGGCCCCTCCTCTTTAGGTAGGTACATCCTCAGATGTAACGGATTTCAGCCTTTCCCCAGCACACCTGGGTGACAGATGATGGTCACAGGCTGACCCCATCCCCACCACAAGCCATGGCGCAGATGAGGCCCTGGCATGCCCAACTCCCAGCCCACGGCTGGACTGCCTCCTCCCTCCCCTCCATTCAGAAAGAGGCTTGCAATGCAGTGAGTGAGCGGGACATGACTAATCTGCTCTAATTTATGAAAAGCTCCAGGATTTCCACCGTTACCGGAACGCTGCTGAGTACCTCATAACATGGTATAACCCCGTGCTGACGCAGGCTGCTCGGAGCGCTCATGACGGACTGCCTCCAGGTTGCTTTCCTCCCCAGCCATTACCAGAGATTTCTTATGAGTCGGGGCAGGGTCCGACAGCAAACCGTTCTGCGATGACATCCCTTGTGCCCAGGGGACGTCTCCTCGTTTGATCTGATTCCTGCTCTGAGTTGCCACCTGTCTGGAGTCTGAGATGGAGCCTCCCTTTCCAGAGCTGGGTCCTCTGGTCCCTTCTTCTCCACCTTTCTTCTTGTCCTTTTGCCCTGGTGCCCAAGGATAAGGTGCAACGACAGTGGGCTGTTCTCAGTGTCCACCATTGGGGGGATGTGGTTGGCGCTGCTACCTTCCCTCCGTCCTTCTCTCCTTTCTGAGAGAGTCCACGGCTGCACGCTCAACAGATGTTTGCATGACTGACACTTGTCAACAGAGAGCTTTAAATCAGCATCTTCCAACCTGTCTAGGCTTTTAAGCAGCCTTTCTCCACGTGGGCTGCCCCCCAGTGCACTGGGCTGGTGGGGGGAAGGCAGGGGTGCGGAGATCACTAGTGAGTGAGGGCTCACATGTGCAAGGCCGCAACACTCATCATCTCACTGGAGCTTTATTTAAACATATTATCTTCCCCAGAACAGGGAAGCTGAGGCTCAGTGATGGGAAGACACTTGACCAAGGCACGAGCCCAGTAAGCCAGGATTTGACCCCTGTTCTGACTCTACTGCCCAGGCTCCTCCCACGCCATTCAGGGTCGCAGGGAGGCTGCCTCGGGGACTGGGTCTACCCTGTGGGTGGCTTCCGGACATTCTCCTCTCAGAGGCACTGCTCCTTTCAGGTCTCTGCTGCAGCTCACACTGGTCGGGCTTTGTCAGTGTCTGTGAGACTGGAGGGGCCCAGATCTCCTGGGACGGGACCACCCCTCGGGGCCCTCGGTCCTTGGTCTCTACACTGGAGTAAACTTGCGGTGGTTCTGACCAACCGGCACTTCAGAGCAGTTGCCATTTATCAACTGCTGACCATGAGACCCACCGCCCCTCCCACCTCTGGGAGGGCCACCAGTCCCACCCTGTTTTAGATGAGGAGACAGAGGCTCAGGGAGGTGAAGCCACGCATCCCACCGCACTGGCCTGTCATCAGGGATGGAGACGCAAGTATTCACAAAGGGAAGCTGACTCTCCTATGTGAGCAGAGGGCCTATGTCTGTCAAGCTGCTCCCAGTGGGGAAGTCAGGACCTGCTTCCCTGGAACCTGGGGGAGTGACCCTGGCCTTGAAGGTCAGCGTAATGGTGACCTTTCCCCAAGACCAGCTTTCAGAATAGTCAGGGTTGTGGTGGCCAGCCTTCCTCCCCAGGTGGGCCGTGCAGGGCTGGAGGAGGGTTGTGGCGGTTGGGGTGACTGTGGCTGGGCCCAAGCAGGCTAGAATCAGCACAGAGGAGCCAAGATCTTCAGCCACTGGAACCAATCTGATCATGGCCCTGCTTTGAGAAGATTTGTTATTTGAATGTTCAGGGCCACAAATGCAAAATGAATGGGCAGTGGTACCCGGTAAACTCAGAAATCAGGGGATTTCTTGGACTGACATGGGGGTTCCCACTCCAGAACCATGGACACCTTTCCCAGCATGATGCTGGGAGCAGAATGTGGCTGAATGGAATGTATCCCAGGAAGGCCATTTTATTGTTTCCTCTCAAGGATGGATCTTGGGCAGTGGTGGGGAGGAGGGATGCAGCAGGCAACCCAACTCATGGGAAGTCTGGTCTGGGGAAGATGTAGGCTGGCAGCCAAGTAGAACACTTCAGTCCCAAATGGTGTACAAAATGATGATGATGGTGGTGGTGGTGGTGGTGCTGCTGCTGATGGTGATAAGGATGGGCTGACAAGAATGATGGTATGGCGATGATGATGGTGTGATGGAGATGACGGGGTGCTGGGGATGATGGCGTGATAGGGATGACGGGGATGACGGGGTGCTGGGGATGATGGCGTGATAGGGATGACGGGGATGATGGGGTGATGGGGATGATGGGGATGACGGGGATGATGGCGTGATGGGGATGACGGGATGATGGGGTGATGGAGATGACGGGGTGATGGGGATGATGGCGTGATGGAGATGACGGGGATGATGGGGTGATGGCATGATGGAGATGACGGGGATGATGGCGTGATGGGGATGATGGGGATGACGAGGATGATGGCGTGATGGGGATGACGGGATGATGGGGTGATGGAGATGACGGGGTGATGGGGATGATGGCGTGATGGAGATGATGGGGATGATGGGGTGATGGCATGATGGAGATGACGCGGATGATGGGGTGATGGCATGATGGAGATGACGGGGATGATGGCGTGATGGGGATGACGGGGTGATGGGGTGATGGAGATGACGGGGTGATGGGGATGATGGCGTGATGGAGATGACAGGGATGATGGGGTGATGGCGTGATGGGGATGACGGGGATGATGGGGTGATGGGGATGATGGCGTGATAGGGATGACGGGGATGATGGGGTGATGGTGTGATGGGGATGACAGGGATGATGGGATGATGGGGATGATGGGGATGATGGCGTGATGGGGTGATGGGATGATGGGGATGATGGCATGATGGAGATGACGGGGATGATGGGGATGATGGCATGATGGAGATGACGGGGATGATGGGGATGATGGGGTGACGGGGATGATGGGGATGATGGGATGATGGGATGACGGGGATGACGGGGTGATGGGGATGATGGCGTGATGGGGTGATGGGATGATGGGGATGATGGGGATGACGGGGTGACGGGGATGATGGGGTGATGGGATGATGGGGTGATGGGATGACGGGTATGGTAAGGATGGGATGATGGGTGATGAAGTGACAGTGATGATGGGGATGATGAGGATGGAACGATGGGGGTGATGGGGTGATGGGGATGATGGGTGCTAGGCAATGTGCTAAGCAGTATTTATTATCTTGTCTAATCACACTGGGGGTTTCTATCCTGAAAATCAGGAATACTGTTAGGCAGGCATTATTTTTTTTTTTGGTCTGTTTGTTTTATGCAGGCTCCACACCCAGCAGGGAACTCAATGCAAGGCTTGAACTCACAACCCTGAGATCGAGACCTGAGCTGAGATCAAGAGTTGGACACTTTACAGACTGAGCCACCCGGGCGCCCCAGGCAGGCACTATTCTTACCCCCGCCTTATAAATAACGAATCTGAGGCTTGGAGAGGTGGAGTAACTTGCCCAAGGTCACAACACTAGGAAGAGGAAGAGTGGGTAGTGCTGTTGAGGCAGAAGGAGCCAGGGTCCTGCCTGGGCCAACAGCATCATGAGAATTCAGACTAGCCAAGGCAGGTCCGAAAGGCATCTTCCTCTCAACAGTTTTCTAGGTACATATTAAGTAGCATCATGGGGATTAAATTTCATAAAGCCCCGAGTCCCCGTTGCTGGTTAAGGAGGTTGGGGAATAGGGAGAAGTCTCGGGTAATAATTACATTGGGGTCTCAGTAATCTTGTCTTAGCAGAAGTAGGGTCCTCCGCCCTATTCTTCTATCTCAAGTGCATTGGGCCCCTTGAGGTAGAAGTGTGCCTGTGGAAGGGCCCAGGAAATGCTGTTCATCAACAGTGTCCACCTGCACCAGCAAATCTTAATGGGAAGCCATCCCATTAGCCAGAGCTTGGTCCCCCAGCCACTTCTGAAGATTCATCTCATCCGCAGACAGGAAGCTGCCACTCTGAGCTCTGCTGGACCCTGGGACATCCCTTCCAGCAGTACTTGCTAAAGGACTTTTATTTACTGCTTATAAGCCACTCACTCACTCCTCTCTGGGTCATGTCCCTGATCTACTGAGTGGGACTCTAGGAGCCATATAGGTACTGCATGTTTAGCTGAGTGGATAGAACAACACCTGATCCAAGCCAGGTCAATCAGATTTTCTCTCATGGCAATTAGGAACCAGATGTGAGAGATGTGAAGTCAGGCTCTGTGGCCGGATGAAGGTATAACATGTAAACTTGGGAGCTGTGAGGTGTCCATCTTCCCCTCGATGAGCTGAGAAGTCTAGAAATCTGGTCTGCAGAGAGAGAGGGGATTGTAGCAGATATATGTGGAGAAGGACTGATTCAAGATGGAAAGAAATCCTGCCCACTGTCTAGGACCTGAATCTGAGGGGTTGTAGGTATGGGACAGAGAGGCTGTGGGCTGAGATTTCTCAGCTACCCGTGAAGCCACAGCCGCTAGTGGGCAGGGCACAGCCCAAGGACAAGGTCAAGCAAAAGGCCCGGGGACTGCTGCCCGCTGTTCTATCTGAGACGAGCCTGAGCTCCTGGGTGGAGCCTCATTTTCCAGACTTCAGTGTCTGTTGCTGAAAGCAAGGCAAGAGATGGCATCTTTGGGGGAACCCGCATCAGAAGCTTGGCACATTGTCCAAAGGGGCTGCCACAGGAGGCAGAGGATCCAACCAGAGGCACAGAGCAAGATGGAGCTGGGGAAACCAGACTGAGGGGTGGGTGGGTGTGGGACATGAGCCTGGGGGATTCCTGGGCCTCCAGGCATGGGGGTGGGAGGAAGGCAGCGAGGCCCTCCGTGAAAGTTACCCTGAAAACAGCTACTCTCGTGTTGCCCTTCAGTTAAAGGGACCCCTCACCATCATGACTGCCTCCAGAGCGGCCCTCCCTCTCTTGAAATGCTGCACAGCGTGGGGCTCAGGAGGGGCCTCTGCACCCTGGCAAACCTGGGCCACCTGCCAGAGTCCTCTGATCGTCTCAAGAAAGGAAAAACGTGTCTTTAAAAGCTCTGATTTGGGGGTCTGCTGCTATGACTCTACTTTCCTGGGGTTTCCCTAAGGGTGTTGGAAGATTCCACCGGCTAAGAACAAGTAAACCTCACGCAGGGAAACTGCATCACCCACCCTCCTCGGCGCCCTGGGGCACTTGCGGGGACTACTGCCTGCAGCAGCCTCTTAAACGGGTCCTCCCCGCGGTTCAGTGTCACCCTGGAGGCCAACCACGGCTGGCGGACACTTGCCTTCATGGTAGCTCCTCCGTCCCACGATGACTGAACTGCCATTTGGGGACTTTCCTTTTCACCCCACCCAGTCTGAGACCCCCGCATCCCCTGCTTGCTGGCAAGGGTACCCACTGAGTGAAACTTGTGAAAATGTCAAAAAGTTCCCAAACGGAGCAGTTCCACCTACGTGCTAAGCATTTCCTGGGAGCATCCTTGCTGTAGAGCTGAGGCTCCTGCGGCTCAGAGGTTGAGAGACAGGCCCAAGGTGACTGTGAGCCAGCCGTCCTGACCCCAGGCCCCTCCTAGCACTACTGGCAGTGTTGGGAAGCCAGACCGTGATCTTTCGATGGAGAGGCACACTAAGAGCTTCGGAGACCGGGACACATCCCAGAGTCCACCTCTCCTGCAGTGACTCTGAAGAGCCACACTGAGCATCCCTGGGCCACCTCTCTCATCCTGGCACACGACTTAGGCCTCCTCAGATCCCAGGACCCCTCTCAAGGGCCCGCGGTGGTCCTCTTCACTAGTGTCCCTGGGCTGCTGCTTAACCATCACCTCTACCGGAAGCTACCCCTGACCCCGTAGTCTGACTCGGCTCACGGCACTGGACATTCCCACTGAGTGCTGCACAACTTCAAGTCCCTCTGTGGACCTGGCATCAGCGATTTGTTCCACCTCTCAGCCCGACTGTGAGCTGCAACTAGCTCCCCTGTATCCCTCGCCTCCCTGGGAAGGAAGGAAAAATAGCTCTGCTTCTGAGAGGGTCATCACACTGGCCTCTCCCATCCCCAAGGATCCCTCTGCCTCCTCGTCTTTGCACCACCTGTGTTTCCAGCCTGTCTCTCGCGGGAGAGCGGCCCTTCTTCACACACGGCTAATGTCAGACTAGAGAAGACGAATGGCCCGGGGTTTCGTGACGAACTCTGTGACATGCTTTCATATGTTACCTCTTAAAAACCAATCAGTAAATGTTTCTGATTATATCTGTTTAAAAAAATGTTAATTTTTTTCTGGGTGTAAAAGAAACATGTACCCATTGTGGCAGATGTGGAGAATACAGAAAAAAAGTGAAGGAAAGAAATTCATTCAGTGGCCCTAGAACTCAGAGAGAACCGAGATGAGGGACACTGCATATTTTTGTACATACATATGTGTTCACCTCTATCACCAATTTTGTTCCTATTTCTAAAAACTTCACTTAAAATGAACTCACGCTGATATTTTTATTCTCACTTTAGTGCCAAATCAGGCATAAAAAGAAGCACCTGTTAGCTCTTGCTGATTGGCCTAAAATATTCCCTTCCCTCTTGAATTTCTGAGAAGCCTGAGGTTTGCTCGAGGCTAGCCTCGGGCAGTGTCCAGTCCCTACTTTCTAGTTAATTAAGTACATGTTGAAAATGCCTTTTCAGGACCGCCTGCCCTCTTTCCTTGGGAAAGCAGTGTGATACGGGGTCCTCCTGGAAACCTTTGTCCTCAACCCAGGATACTGAGGCAAGAAAGGTGCAGGTTGGGACATGAGGTAGGGTCTTAAGAGAGGAGGGGGCCCACCCTCACCCCCGGCCCCAGTGACTCTGGCCTCAGGTTGTTGAGGGCACCGACCCAAGACCACCACTCTGTCCTCATTCTGGGTCCCGAAGATAGGGGAGGGTCTTTAGAGCAGCAGAACCAACTCTTCTTTGATCTGGCCATCTCACGGCTAGTCTGTTTCCACACACCCCCCGCCCCCTGCCCACAGGCCCTGTGGCCTTGCTGAGGCTGAGATGGATGAAGAGACAGCAGGATGAGAGCTGCAGCAGGAGGCCCCCCTCGGCCCCTGAGCTCCCTGAGCCCTTGATGCACAGTCCTAGCAAGAACAGGGTCAGTGGGGCTATCATCCCTCCGCCTGGCCCGCTCTCAGAGAGAGCAGTGCAAAGGGTCCCCAGGACTCTTGTGGGCTCCATCATGGGCGCTCGTTAAGGCTGGCCACTCGAGGAAAGCACTGGGTGCAGTCTGACCTCTGGCTGCCACTCAAGGACTGCCTTCGGGCTGCCAGGCTGAAATGTCCGTGTGTGAGACCTCAGGGAAGGCAAACTTGCAAGACAAGGCCAATGACCCCGTGCTCCGTCGGACAACGGGAACCCTCCTGCCCACCTGGTCACAGCAGCAAAAGGGTGACTGAGATGTGCCTGCAGACCAGTGGAGGGGTGTGTGCTGGTAGCAGGGGTCACTGGCCTGGGATCTCCCTGTCCTTCATGCTGGTATTTGGCTCCATTTCTCTTCCTGGCCTGGGTCAAGCTTGTCAGCAGGGCCAGGGGCCTGGTGGATGAGGCAATTGAAGGTTGTGGCCCCTAAGCTTCAGGGCTGTGGGGCAAGGTGCTGCCCCTGCCCTAGCCTGGCCTCTGGGGACTGGAGAAGCTAGGACCTCTTCCTCTCTCTCACACCTCATTCCTCTGGGGGTGTTGGGGGGGCAGCCCTCTCCTGCACCGTTGGCTGTGGGTCTGAGGTCACTGTCCGCCCATGCAAGTGTAAAGGTGTAGGGAAGGCTGTGTTCTTACAGCACCGGTCAAGACCAGCTGGTGGGGTCTCTGAGAAGGGAGGCTCTGCTTTGCTGAAATGTGTTCTGGAGGCTCTTTCAGGGCAGACACTGGCCTCTGGGCCCAGGCAGGGTGGCTCTGGGTTCCAGGGAGAGGGTATCTGCTCCCCTTTGTAGAGCAGGAGCAAAGTGGCCTGGGCGTGAAGGGAGGCCCCAGTGGGGCTGAGCACTGTGTGGGTGAAGGTGAGGCAGGGAGGCCCAGGTGGCACAGTGAACTGTGGTCCCCGAGTTGCGTGGGAAAGAGTGGCATTTAACAAAGGTTTTCAAAGACCATGAGGCAAACCCTCCCTTCCAGCTCTCCTATGGGCTCTTCACGAAAATCTCAGATGCTCACAAGCATTTGAGGGAATGGATTCTTTCTGGTGGACATGAAAAGAGGCTAGAGCAAGATGGAAATGCAGGCTGGAGGCCAGGCCATGGGAGCTGGAGGCCAGGGGCAGCTTGGGTCCCGGAGCGGACTGGAGGGCTCATCCTAGCCCCACGGGCATCTTCCAACGCAGGTGGTCTCCTGCTCCCCTCATTGGGCTAGGACCCCAGAGCTAGGTCCCCAGAGAATTAGAAACAGGATGTTCTCCCTGCAGGCTGCTGGAGGCAGGGCTGGGCATCTGCATGGGTGAGCCAGCTGGGAGACCAGCTCTTGCCCGAAGTCCCACCCAAAAAGCACCTACTATGGACACTCCAATGAACAGTAAATTGAATGCCAAATTCTAAGTGGAAGAGACAAAAGAGAAATGCTGTATCTTACAGGGTTCACTACTGAGTAAGCACAGCATCCTCTATGGGGGCAGGAACCCCCTCACTGTCTTCCTTCCTGGTGGCTCTGGTCTGGGTCATGGGTGCTCATCAGGAGCTGTAGTTGCTGCCCTCAGTGATTAGCGTGGTGTCTGGCAGGACACAGTGGCTTAATAAACAGCCACTGATTGAATGAATGAGGGAATGAGGGAATGAATGAGCCAGTGGATAAGTTCAGGTCTGGATCCAGGCACCATGCCTGCAAAAGTTTCCCATTCAGTGTCCCCTCATTGGTCTGTGGCCAGGGGACACTGGCTTGCCTGTAAGCCTCCTTTGTCAGGGTCTCCCTAGGAATCTCCTGACTGATGCTGACACAAGTCAGACTTTTGCTCATCAGATCTGGAGTCTACCCTAGAGCCTGTCTGGTTCTCATCCTCACTGCTGGGCTGGCCCCAGGGCGTAGGCAAGAACAGAGCAAATATCCCTCCAGGGGTCCTGCAGCAGAGACAGAGGGAGCAGGTTCCAAGGGCTCATGGCATTGTTCCTCCCCCTTTCTAGCCCTCCATCTAGGCTTTCACAAAGATGGACAGACTGACCAACTGATGTGGGGCCAGTCCCTGTAGGTGTCACAGTGGCCCTCTGGACAGGGCCAGGAGCACAAAGAGGTGGGCTCAGCAGTCAGGAGGATGTGGATTTGGGTCAGCTCTGCCCTCCCGGAGGAGTATGAAGCAGGACAAGTCACTTCACCTCTCTGAGCCTTGCTGTCTATAGGTGTAAAACGGGGACATTCCGAGTAGCCACTGTGTAGCAGTGCTTGAGGACTCAGTGAGGCCAGGACAGTGCCTGGCACACAGGGAATGCTCAACAACGGTCACTTACGACTCCTCACTTATGTCCCTCTGCCCTGTGAGGACTTGCTGGGTGGGTTCATCTCCTCTCTGGCCATTTTACGATTATAGGGACTGATGAGACAGGAAGCTTTGGCACCAGAGGAGAAGTGAGGAGTGTGGAGAGAGAGAGAAAGAGTGTATGTGTGTGTGTGAGCATGAGCACACGTGTGTGAGGTGAGTATATGTGTGAGCTGTGTGTGAGTGTACACGTGTGTGAGCACACGAGTGCATGTATATATGAATGTGTACACACACACACGGCATTTCTTGGGAAACGTGTGCACATGCACGTAGGAGACTGTGTATAAGTCTGTGTTTGTGTGTAGAGTGTACATAACTGCGTAAGTGTGCGCGCACAGGCCCCTGCATGCTGCTGGAGGGGCTACTCCGAAGGATGGTGCAAATCCGTCTTTCTGCAGCATTCTGTGTCCGTGGATTTCCCCCTGCCTCCCCTCAGACCTTGAGTTGCCATCATGCCCCTTCACCTTCGGGGGCACCATAGCTATGGGAGCTCCCCGTTCAGAGTCTGTCTTCCCAGAGCCCACCTGGTGCCTGGCAAAGAAGAAAGCATCAGCTCGTGCAGTAGATGCAGTGGGTGGATTCCTGAGCAGGAGGCCCCATTCCGGGGGCAGAAGGGCTCACCACAGGGAGCCAAACCCTGGGCTGGGATCCACTTCACTGTCACAGTGCCCAGCAAGGTGTCAGCCCAATACCTGAGGCCATGTGGGTGTAACACTCTCAGACCCCACCAGGCGGAGCCACGTGCCCATCTCCACACCAGGCCCATCTCAGGCTTCTGGTTTTGAGAACCCACACTTCAGACCAAATCTGCTCAAAGTTCTCCTTGGCAGCTCGGCCTGAGGATGAGGTGCTGGCCTCAGGCTCCTGGGCTAGATCTGGGCCGGACGATGAGTGGGGCTGCTCAGAGC
Source organism: Eumetopias jubatus (assembly GCF_037043125.1). NCBI lineage: Eukaryota > Metazoa > Chordata > Mammalia > Carnivora > Otariidae > Eumetopias > Eumetopias jubatus. The sequence goes on along the minus strand of NW_028274821.1, from coordinate 86,839,038 downwards.
ATGGGGCTGGGACCCCCGCCCCACGCCCATCCTGCTCACTCTTCCACCCCCCCACTCCGAGTGGGCCCTGCCCCTGGGCCGAGCTGACCTGAGGAGCCACAGCCTCCCCAAGGCTGGGTCAGTGTGGGGTGGCGGGGGCGGGGATGGGGGCTGGTCCCCGCCCGGAGCCCTGAGCGCCGCCCTGGGAGGGAGACTGAGCTGAGGCCACACTCACCTTTCCAGCCCTGAAGACATCTCTTCACTAAACTCTGAGCTCTCACTACTGCCTGGAAAAGGAACACAGATCAATGAGCGTGGCAGCCTCGCAGAAGAGGGGCCAACCCCAGAGGAGTCTGTTCTCCTGGGTCAGCAGGCCCAGGCCCGAGCTCCGCCGAAGTGCCAGAGAGACAGCTTTCTGACCTTGTGGGCATCCATGTGACTCGGGGTTTTACTGCTGCTACTTCTGACTGGCTCTCCTGGGAGGGTCAAAAGAGCTGTCCCTCCCACTGTTCCCGGGTAGGTCCTCCACTCCCTTCCCACTGCTCCCCCCGCCGCCTGCCGAAGGCTGCAGCTGCCTGCACACTGGCCCAGCAGGCTCTGCACCCTTGGCCTCTGTCTTGGCCTGGCCTGGCCCTACCACTGCCTCCCTCCTGGCCCAAGTGACACCTGTGCTAGAATGAGCCTCACCCAGTGAGGACAGGGGCCAAATGAGCACTTCTTCTCCCAAGGGCCAGGACTGTCACAGCAGCGGCCTGGCACGACACAGAAGCCTTGAGGAAGTGGCCCTTCACCTCCCGGCCAGCATACACAAGAGAGTGGCTCCACCTCTCCTGGCTGCCCCTTTGCTCTCCAAGGCCCAGCTCTGGCCACAAGGACACCTGTCACTGCACGCTGCCGAGTTCTCTGTGCTCTCCCTCAGACCTTGCAGGTGCCTCACCTCGGCCTCTGCCAGGGCTGCTTGCTGGCACCAACTCTGGGCAGGGGGAGAGGGGGATGGAGGAGGTCTCAGGCCCCTTGGGAGTCACCAGGTGGCGAGGGCTCCAAACAGGGCACATGCACGCAGGGCTTTCAGCTCCAGACAGAAAAACGTCTGAGTTTCCCAAGAAGAGGAGCCGAGAACCAAACTGCCTGGTGATCCCGTCTGGATACTGGACAGCATTGTGCCTGACTCAGAAAACTGAGTCAAGGCCTGGGCTCAGGCGCAGTTCAGAAAGTTTCCCGGATGTAAAACAACTGTCCTGCTGCCCAGCTGGAGGCTCTGGGGCTGGCGTTTCTCAGACTGGTTCCTCGGAACCTCCTCCCCATCCCTACCCCATTCCAGGACACTCCAAGGAAAAGTGTTCCATGACCAGACAGGGGGAACCTGCAGACTCTACTGCCTTTTTGGAGATCCAAAATGCCCATCGGCATATTCAAGTCTCTGGGAACAGACCCGCTTACCTTTCCCCAACATACCGACCCCGGAATTCTCCCCAACACACAGACACCTATGAACCACGGGCTGCACTGTCCTGAGCTGTCGTAAACCCCTGACTGGATCCAATGAGGATGACTTCCTCCCAGGCCAGAAGGCAGACAGAGACCTTGCTTGTCCCAGCCTTTCTGGGGGTGGGAGACAGCTGTTCCCCCCTCCGCACCCAGTGATACTGCCTCAGATACCAGCCTCATTTCGCAGGAAGCACTCTTCCCCTTCCTCCCGCTTCCTCCCGGGGCTCATGGGCCCCCCAACCCTGCAGACCTCACCAGATCAAACCCCAGGCCTGGCAACTGCCTAAGCCGCCACCAGCCCTGGGAGGGCTCCCTGTTAAGGGAAGCAGACAGACACACGGACACACAGACTACGGAAGCACAGGCACACTGAATGGGCACAGCCAGTGGACAGTGTCCTTGTGTGATGGTAGTAATGACAGGTGACCTGGGCGCTGCAGGGGGACAGGCCTGTGACCAGAGCGCAAGAGTGAACTTGGCTCTGACTCAACCTCTCTCCATCCTGACCTCAGCGATTCCGTTTCTCTTCCTTCCACGGACATAAGTACCATTTCTGGCTGAAGTTCAGACATGCAATTTTATCCCTGAAGATCAGTTTTTCATCCTCCCTGACTCTGGCTTCTCAGTGTGAAGACAAATACACAAGAGGGACCCGGTGGCCCGCCCAGCTGCCATCCCCAGGCAGCTCCCCCTACTTGGCTCTGCACGCTGGGGCAGCAACCAGGCTTTGGCAGCGGCCAACCAATGACAGCGGGTCTCAGGTGTGCGTCCGGCGGCTCCTTCCCCCTGCCTGCCGTGCTTGGGGCACCTGGGGAAGCCCCGGAGACCAGGAAGCAGAGGCCCCCCCTGGCTCTGGCGATCCCTGTAGGGAGCCCTTCCTGAGGGGCGTGGGGGGCCACCGGGCGCTGCACAGTGACAGAGACAGACACGGAGCACACACCGGACTGTGGCCCGCCCGCCGTCGTGTGCAGGCCAGAGACGCTTACCTAGGGAGAGTCCATTGGTGACGGCAGAGGAGGAGGTGAGGGCGAGGCCCCTGCGGGGGCTGCGGGACTCTAGGACACTGTCGTCCAGCAGGTGCCTCGCTTTCTCCGATGGGAATGTCGCACTTTTACTCTCAACTACACTCAACTGACACATCATACTGGAAAATGGAAAGGAAGAAAGAAGGCAAAGCTCCTTATCTGTGGAGTAACAGTGACTACACCTGCCCTGGGGTCCTGAGCAGATGGTGCTGCTGAAGGAAAAAGACTTCCACCCAGAACCATGGTAAAAGGGTGGGCTCTGCCTTATCTCATGGCGTGACCTTGGGCAAGTCGCATCCTTTCTCTGAGCCTCAGTTTCTCCATCTGTCAAATAGGGACTAACGACACTTGCCCTGCATCTCTCAGGATGATGACAAGGCTCAAGTGAGCGGGAAGTGCTTGTGAACGATGGAGCCACACAAGGGAAGGGGCAGCACGTGACCGTATAGGCAGCATGCCTGGTTCTGGAGTCACACATCTGGTCCAAATCCTTATTCCAACCTTACTCACCACCATTGCAAAGTACTTCACCCGACTGACCCTCACAGGACTCCTTCTTACAATGTATTGAATACAGCACCTACCTTGGAGGCCTGCAGGGGCTCAGTGACATAACGTTGACAGGCACGTGGCAGAGTATCTAACCCAGAGCAAGCCCTTAACACTCAGAGAGCAGCCCTTTTCCCTTCCAGCCCGTGAGTGACTCCAGGGCCAGCCTGAGCTGGCTAAGGCTTGTGTCTTAGTGGTGGAAGGAAGGAAGGGAGAGAGGGAGAGAGGGTAGGAGGGTCGGGAAGAACAGGGGAAGGGGGATCCAACTGTTCAAGAGTCTGCGCCCAACATCCCGGGGACACAGGCATGGCTGGCCCAGCCATGATGAGGTCCACACGTGCCCCCCAGCTGTCAGTCCCATAAGGCCGGGTGAACCAGCAGCAGGTTCACTGTTCTGCAGGCTTTCCGAAACAACTGGCAAGTAGAGACTCGGAGCCCCAACACTGGCAGGTGCCTTGAGACACTTGGTGATGTCCTGGATGACAGTCATGGTGTCCAATGGACTCTGAAGTTTTCCATAAGGGAGGCACTAACCGAGCTTGGGTAAACTTTCTGGAATCCCACCACTGCTTCCCTGCACTTCCCCACATGCTTCCTCCACTGGCTCCTGAACCAGTGACACCCGTCAGCAGCACACCCGCAGCAGCCGCCCTCCCTCCAACTCCTCCTGAGCCCGTGCCAGCCTGAGGAGGGACACAGAGAGCACTTATCAGAGGGATAAGGGAGCCCCCCCAGCGGACAAGCATCCCCAGTGGCCCTGGAGCCCATGCCCCACACTCAGCCCAGTCTGGAGCCCACAGTAAGGGGTGGGGGGCGCTGCTCAGTCACCCACTTGTTTCCCAGGCTGTGGCTCTTCCTGTGTCTCGGGACAGGGGGCGTGGGGAGGCTGCCAGCAACAGATGCATCAGGACAGGTGGGCCGCCGGCTGAACCTTGCAGAACTGGAGCCAGTGGAGGGGCCTGTGAACAGAGCAGAGAGAGAGCGAGCAATGGTGGGGGCTGGGCTGGGGAGGCTCAGAGGAAGGGGCCCCCGGTGGGGTAAGGCACCAGGCCCAGCTGTTGTAAGCAGGGCAAGGTTCACAGAAGCCTCGTGGCTTTCTACTCATGAGACACTGACTCCTCACTGGCAGGATAACTAGCCTCTGAACTGTCAAAATGGCCGGTGTCCTGCTATGCACGGCGCCCTGACCAGGCAGTGCCACTGGCTAATATGGCGAATGTGCGGATGGAAGTGGGGGATGCAGGTGGGGGTGGGCGTGGGGATTGGCAGCCTAGCCTGGTTTCCCCATAGTAACACTTATCCAGGGCCACTCAGCTGGGTGACAGCATCGAGATGTAACAGTGTGTCTTCTGAGTCCAAGTCCAGTGTCCCGGCCCTGTGTCCCTGTAGCCACTTACTGTTCTCTGCTCACTCAACCAAAGGGGCTGGAGGGCTTCTCAGGCTGAGGCAGTGGATTTACCGAGGTAGGGCATGGCTAGGGAGGCAGGGGCTGAGACTCCAGGCCTATCAGTTACTGCCTGGTGACCTTGGACAGGTTACTTAACTTGATACCTGAGCCTCGGGTTCCTCATCTGAAAAGTGGGAATAACTCAGCTCACCTTGCAGGTGGTTGGGAGGTCATGAGAGTTTCACAGACAGCACTCCTACTTGTTTGATTCTGATAATTATTACCATGTCCTCCTCAGCCCTAGTCATGGAATCAACGGGAGGTCATGAGAGCCGGGGGGCTGGGGCCACAAACCGCACTGAGTGCCAAATGCAGAGATGGAGGCAGAATCCTTTGTGTGGCGTGGTCCCGACCACTATTGCACCCTTTTATTTCTGTGGCTTAGGAAGGGAGGTCTTGAAGGGAGGGGACCCCGGCTGCCAGTCTAGCCTTAGCTACTGGGACAGACGCTGGAAGTAAGAGCCTGAGCTTCCACACAGGAGCTTGGCCTCTCTCTGCGGAGCACAACATACAGCAAGTCAATGCGCTGCTGCCTAGCCACATGGGGGAACTTTCCTGGAAGTCCTGCGAGGTCCACCCAGGGCTTCAGATCCTCCACCATAAGATGCTGTAGATCCACAAGGGACCTCAGGGTTCCCTGTCCTCCAGCATGCCTGGTTCATCTGATTTTCATGTCCTAAATAATGAGCCCTGTGTCCAGCCTGTAGCTGCAGAAAGTCTAGCTCCCTTCTGGCACTCCAGAAGGTTCAGGAGGGGAAAGCACATCGTCCGGGGCGCGGACTTCTCTGTTGGCTCACCTCTGCCTCCCGTCCACATCCGGCAGTGCGCACACACCTCCTCCCTCAGATCCCGCACACCCCACCACCAATCCCTCTGGCCTTAAGCCCCTTCTCCACTTCCATGAGGAAACCGTAGCTGCCGGGTCCCGCCTTGCAACTGCTATCCATTGCCCCATCCACACGGGCCTCCCTGCTGGGCCTGGGGCTTGGGACTTGTCTCCTCCTCAGCTTTACCTGCTCTCTCTGAGAAGTCATGCCTTCACCTCCCTTTCTCTCCCTGGCCCCTTCCCTAGCCTATAAACACCCCCTTGTCTCCCCTTCTCTGTGAAGTGGGGTCCCTTGGCCCCGTCTTCCTCCTGGCCAGTCGTGGCCCCTCAGAGGGCTGTGCTCCCTGTAGCTCTGCCTCCACCTCCACACCCATCCCTCAAGTCACTGAAATCTGGCTTCCATACCCAGTGACATTTCCATTGACCTCCTTTTTGTGAAACTAAGGGACACCCGTTGTCCCTCTCACCAGAGTCTGTGGCATCTGGTGCTAGTGACTAGTCCTTCTCGAAATGCTGTACGTCCTGGGTGTCCATGATGTCTCGCTCTCCTTCCTCTCCCTGTGCCTCTCCATCACTGTTACTCTGTCTCGTCCACAAGCCCCTTATCCTCCAACAAGCTCCCACATCGGTGTTTTCTACACAGGCTTCCCTCTTTGGCTCCTGATTTTGGTTTGCTTTTAACTCACCAGATATGCTGAGGACTCTGAAATGTATACTTTTCTGAACCTGAAACCAATATATCCAGGACATTTCCATCTGAACTTCTGTAAGGTACCCTGAGTTCAGCTCAGGGAAGGCTGAACCTGGAACCTCCTCCTGTATCTCCAACTCCGGACACTTAGCCACCTGGCCTGGAAGGGTGGGTTGTCTCGGCTTCTCCTGGACTGTGACTTGCCTCTTCCCTTCTCACCTCCTCTTCGCTTGCCATACACAATTGCCAAGGCCCCCAGATTCTGTATATTCCCTCGTACCCATTGCTCATGCCACTGCCTGGTCTGAGTCCCCATACTTTATCTTCTACCCCCAGTCTGAGCCTCTGAAATCCAACCCCCACACGGCTTCGCGAGTGTCTGAAAAAATGAGAAGGTGGGCATGCCATTTTCTTGCTTGAAACTGCGAATGGCACGGTGTGCATACACTGCCTGACCTATTTGAGCTGATCTTAAAATCCTAATGGAAGAAAAAAGGGACGAAGTAGCCAAAACAGTTCTTAAGAACAGTAGAGGCCTCGCCCTACCAGATATCAGAACCAAACACCAAACAATAGTGATTCACATAGTCTGGTCTTGGGGCAGGGATAGAGAAAGAGTTCAGTAAATCAGAAGGGAGAGCTCAGATTTGCTTCGTCGTGGTGGTGGAATTACACATCAGTTGGGGAACGGAGGGTCTTTGCAGTGTATGGCACTAGAACCATTGGGCTCCATGTGGAGAAAGATGAAATTAGAGTCCCCCACCGTATATTACACAAATGGATTCACATCATGAATGTGAAAAGCAAAAATGCGAAACTACTGGGAAAAAAATAAGGCAATCTTTATGACCTTGGGGGAAGAAAGAAAAGCATAAACCCTAAAGGACAAAAAAATTGAATACAGGGGCGCCTGGCTGGCTCAGTCAGTTCAGCGGCTGCCTTCAGCTCAGGTCATGATCTCAGAGACCTTGGATCAACCCCACATTGGGCTCCCTGCTCAGTGGGGAGTCTGCTTCTCCCTCTCCCTCTCCCCCTCCCTCTGCTGGCGCTCTCTCTCTCTCAAATAAATAAATACAATCTTAAAAAAAATTGAATACATTTGATTGCATTAAAATAAAACATTTGTGCACCAAAACAAACAAATAAAAGACAGCAAAAACGATATTAAAAGGCAAGTTGTAGTCTGGCAGAAGAGATCTGTCACCGTACCACCGGCAAAGCATTTGTGTTGAGATACATAAAGAATTTCAACTATCAGTAAAGGGAGACAAACCACAGAGAGAAAATGGGTAAAGGACTCAAACGGGAAAGTCACAAAAGAGGAACCCCACATGACCAATCACTACAGGGAAATATGCTTAACCTCACTGGGGTAACGGGAATGCAAATTATATAGTAAAAGTGAGAAAAAACACTCTTACCTTATTAGATTGTAAAAAATTAATCGGCCCGACAATATCAAGTATTGGCTAGGGTGGGAAAGGATGGGAATGCTGGCTCAGGGGAGTGTCCAATATTTGGAAAACAAGTAGCAATGGGGAGTAAAGGTGAAGATACCATGCCTCTGTGGGCAGGTGATTCCAATTCTAGGAATCCACCCTCAGGAAACTCCTACAGACATGCACAAGGAGACACGTGTACAAGGATGTTCAGTGTAGCACTGTGTATAACAGCAAAAAAAGTGGAAACAGTCTACATGCCCCTCAGGAGGGAAACAGATGAATCAGCTGTGGTCTATTTATCCAACAAATCCTACAGAGCAAAAAAACAGTGAAGAAACTGGATTTATAGGTATCGATACAAATTAAATCCTAGAAGCATATGCTGAGTGGAAAGTGTAAGGTGCCAAAGGATGTTTATTTTGAGGCATGATGCCATTTTTGTAAACATTTTAAAACATGCAAAACAAGAGTATATATGTTTGTACATGAGTAGATATGCAGCAAAATATGAGAACCTGCACAGGAATAACATAAAGCGGTCCCAGGAGAGTAAATACCTCTACAGGGAAGAAAGGAAGGGTGGGGTAAGAAGAACTTTTGCTCTATCTGTAACGTTATTTTACTTAAAAAAATATAAAACAAATATGGCAAAATGTTAGTTTGTGTTAAATATGGATGGTGGGTACAATGGGTAGTCTCTATATGTTCAATATTTCATTATTTAAAATGAGAATACTTTAAAAACACATGGAAGCCTACTGTGTACCAGGGGCTGTGCTGGAATCTTCTGTTTGCCCTCCAGATTTGTCCTGCACCCTTTTCCACCCTGTGCTATGAACTGGGAGCTGCACTATGGGGTCTAGGTCAGTGGGCTCCCCTCCCTCTAGCTCCTTGTTGGGTCAGGTCAATGGGGAGCCCTAGCCAGAAACCGGGGAGGAAGGAGAGAGTCTGTGGTACCATCTCCTCCAGACTTTCCTTTGGGGTCACCCAGAGAGGCAGCAGTCTTCCCCAAGTCCTCTCTACTCTGGTTTCTGTAACCTCTGCCTCCCTGCACTCCTGTTCCAGCCCTGGGGTGCTGTGCTGTCCTTGGGGGTCCTTATACCCTGCCTGCGTCTTTATAAATAGCCCCTTTCTGGAACTCTCCTGCGATCACCCCACTGGGCTGTGCCATCTGTGTCATGCTGCGGCCCTGCCGTGCCTTCACACTTAACCCACACAACACCCCTCTGAGATCCAGGTTATTAGCCTTAATTCACAAATGGGGAGGCAGCAGCTCAAGAGCTCAAGCGTCAAGGTCAGGAGCTGTTTGGCAATGTCATCTAGGCATTGTGAATCCATGGAGTAGACACCTGGGACCACCCACCCAACACCTCCTCCAGGAATCCCCCTTCCCACCCCCGAAGGGCTCACAGGGGAGCCAATGCCAGACCAATGTGGCCTTGCTCCTGGCCCCGGATAGGGACAGACACCTTCCCCGGGATTTTCAGATTTGAGCCTAGAACATGTTTGAGGACATGTACTTCAGCTTAGCGTCTCTGTGCAGCTTCCCAGGAAGGTGTCCCACACCGTCATCAGCTCTACTTGTTAACCAGGGGATGTAGCAGAGGCATCGAGAGAGAGTGTGAGAAATGGAGTTTCTCGGACTCATCCTGGAGGTTCTGATTTCATTGGCCTCAAGTGGGTCTGGTCATTGCTCTCCAGGTGATTCTCACACGCACCCAGTGAAGACATTCTGCTCAAAAGTTGGAACAAAAGCAAGCTCTGTCCTGGAGGAAACGTCTCGTGTGGTTGCTCCAGAGAGGAAAGGGAAGAATGGAAGCCATCCTGCTTTGTTTTTGTTTTGCACATATTGCTCAATAAATGAATCCATGCAGAGGGTGGAATTCGCCTTGTTTATCAGCGGCATGGACGCGGGATTACACTGCCTGACTCACCCTGGCTGGCTCCCACCATGGGTTCAGAAAGTATTTTGTAAAGGTCAGCTTGCATTGCTCCGCCCTCTGTGGTTTGAAGTGGAACTTGACTCCCTGTGTTGTCATAGTAATAATAACGGTGATAATTATGGCTGAGTGTTCCGTGCCGGGGACTGGGGCCCGTGCTGTGGGGGCGTGCTGCCCTCCATGTGGGGGGTTCTCCTAGCAGCCCTGGTTCATAGGTGGGAAAGCCAGGGCTTACACAGCTGCCACGTGCCGGACTTCAACCCAGGGGTACACTGCTATCCCGGTGGTGGCAGGGCAGGGGGGTGTCTAGCAGTTCAAAGGTTGGGCATTGGTGAAAACCCGAGGCAGAAGAGACAGTGTCACATGTGAGGTGATCTCACAGAATCAGGTGGTACTTCCTCCAGGAACTGTGTGTTTCGTAAGGTCCAACTGCTACTCTTGCAGGTGAAGGTGGAGAGGACAAACATCTATTATGCACCAGCTGCATGCCAGGCTTGTCCCAACACTTGAACATCCTATTTCACTGACTCGTAGGCAGTTGGTAATTTTACAGTTGCCATTTTAAAGGGACATCCGAGGCACATCAGGTCACGCGCTGGAGGGGTGCCGGCTTCGTTCCCTCAGCTGGCCGTGCATGCCGTGCTGTGCCTAGAGAGCTGGACTCTCCAAAGCTCTCTGATAACCTCCGTGGCTATCCCACTCACTCCTGCTCACTCCATTTCTCACCTGTCTCCACGTGCTTCCCGAATCCCGGCGCTGATCTGCATGTTCCGGCTCTCCCACGCCTCTGGACGCGCCCTTGGTTTCTTCCGCTCGGCTCCTGATTCTCCCTCCAGGACAAAGCCCAGATCCGCCTCCCTCTTCTTGCTGCTTTGCATGGCCTTGGGAGGCCTGCCTGGCCTCAGATGGCCCTCAGCCCGGCTGAGGAGAAGGGTGGGAGGCCCAAGCAGAAGAGGCTGTGATCTGCCTGGGTCCAGCGTCCAAGCTGCTGCTGCTATGGGTGCCCCGGGTCTCGGCCACGCCCATCCCCTGTATTGTTGACCAATAGCCTGGTCTGACGCTGAAGCAGAAGAATTTCCATTCAGTTGGGACTTCGGGACCGGGGTGGCTTCTCTGCCAGTAAGTGACGCTCTCTGCTACTGAAAGGCCTCGTGTTCCTGCCCCACTAAGCCTGGGGTGGTCACCACGTCACATCACCAGGGACATGTGTCTTCTGGGGCCGTTTCTCAGCTGGGAGCTGGCAAGTTTGTTTCTCCATGTCCCCTGGGGCAAGGGCAGGGGCAGTGATAATGAGCCCGGGTTCTGGCCTTGCTTTGCAGAGTGTGGTCCCCACTGCCCGGCCCGATATGGCACGAACAGCTGGAAAAACTGACCATGTGGCTTGACTATCTCAGAGGATTGCTCTATTTTTCCTCAGCATAATTTTTCCATGAATAATCTTTAAAGCTCTTTAAGTGGCTGTTTCTTTAGCAGTTTAATTGGAACATATGAGAACTGACAGTCTCTGTGGGGAACGAGATATCATGTTGAAAAAAAATCTGGTTTTCATTACATTTCTCTCAAGAAACCAACAGGCTGCCCAACAGACCACTCATTGATTGAAGAGAAAAGAGCCCAGGGCCTTCGAATAATAGCTTTGTAGTGGGCGGGAGTCAGGATGATGAATGGTCCTCAGAACTCAGGGTCCAGAGGCAGACAGATGTGGGCTCTGGTGTTATCTACCACTTGCAGGCTGAGTGACCTTGGGTAAGTCACCTGGCACCTCTGAGCTTCATTCTACATCTGCAAAACAGGAACAGTGGCCTGACCCGGCAGCCTCCTTGTGAGGAGGAAATGACACAGCACCCCTCCCTCCTTCCTGAAGCAAAGGTTTCCTGACCCTGAGCCAGCCCTGAGCCAGGTGCTGGTCAGCCAGACTGGATTAGAGAGCTGACGTTTTGCTTTCATGGGGTTTACAGTCAAGTGGGGGCCAAAGACAACTATGCAGATAATTACACCGGGGAGGGACCCATGCTTTGATAGGAGGAAAGAAATAACAGATATGATAAGAGCAATAACTACACCAATAGTACGATTACCACGCCAATAATGATGGTGGTGATGCTTAACAGCTGGTCTACTTTGCACATCTACAGGTGCCAGAACCTGTGCTAAAGACTTTACACAGGTGCAAGAACACTGCCTCCTAGGCATGGTTGTTATCTCGACGCTACCATGTGGGACCTGAGGTCAGGAGGGTTAAGGAGCTTGCCTGGGCAAGCAGCGGGTGAGCAGCGGAGCCACGAGCTGCGCATCTGAGAACACGGGAAGGTTGGAGAGGAGCTGGAGGGTCTGACATCCAGGCTGGCCCAAGAGTTCCAGCCGATTGAGTGGCATATGCAGAAGGAGCAGCAAGGGCAAAGACCTCAAGATGACAGACAACAGAAGCTACTAGAGAAACTGCAGGGAGCCAGCCTGGCAGAAGAGCTGAGGGCGGGGACTGTGTGTGCGGTGGGGGGCGGGGGGAAGAGGGGGCAGCCAGAGCTGCAGGGTCATGTGAGGGGCCTGGAGTTTAACGAGGGGAAGGTGTAGAGATTTTTAGGAGGAGTGGTGATGTAGAACCAGGGTCAACAAAACAAATATTTGAGAAAAGTGTCATTTTAGATTCATGAGTCCTTGGGCTTCACTGTAATTCAAATGGAAGGCGTCAGAAGCGATGCACTGTTTTCCTGGCCAGCAGCCCCGTCCTCAGCTGTCACTTCTTACCCCTCAGAGGCGCCTTGTGCAGGCAGCACCCATCTTTGGGGCTGGAAGACACTCCTTCCCTTGGGTGCAGGTGTCTAGGGAGAGCAACCTGGAGGGGCCTAGCCTGCCACCTGAGTCGGCTGGCCCGCGCCAGGAGCCAGCATCCTCCTCTGCCCACCCATGTGGACCAGCAGGCAAGCCTGAAACACTCCAGAAAAGACCTTCTGCTCAGCCAGATGTTTCTCTCAGGAGAAGGGAGAAATGGAGGCAAGAGTTGTTGACCTGCCCCCTTCGCCAGGGGTTCAATTTGCAATGGGAGGGCTTCCACTGAGATGCAGGCCCAGTGCTGCCGGCACACATGTCCTGAGTTCTCAGAGAGGGTGGTGACCCCCATCTTCGGGGCCAGGCGCTCCAGTCCCTCGCTCTCCAGCGGCCTGCACTTGCCTTCATGGCACCCATCCACTTGTAACTAAGGAATGAGATGGGATTTCCTATTGACCAGAGTCTCCCACCAGCACCAGCTCAGGGAGGCGAGGGCCGTCCGGGCCAGGCATGGGGTTCTGGCTACAGAGGGGCGGGCTCTGCAGAGGAGGACGGGGAGCCTCGTTCCCATGGGTTTCCAGCAGCATCCCCGTCCTTGCCCCGGGTCTGCACTGCTCAACTGAAGCAGTCTGGCAGCCGGCGGCCGCTCACGGGCTACTTTCCAAGTCTTGCACACTGGAAGTTAATGGGAGGCAGCTGTGGCAGAGGGGACTCGGAGTCACAAGACTCGAGTTCCAGTCCAGCCTCTGCCTGGGCTGCCGGGAGCTCGGCGTCCAGTCTCCTTGGCCTTCCGAGCCCCTCTGTGCTGGAGAAGGGGTGTGACCATGGCTGGATCTGAGGCTTCTGACAGCGTCATCAGAGCACGTGGTGCACGTGGCTCATGGGCTGAAGGGGGTTCCTGGCTTCTGGACTGTGTGTGCTGCCCTCCCCGGGGCTGCCCTCTGGCACTTGGGGACATGAGGCCCTGTGCACAGAAAGTCCTCTCAGGCCAGGTTTCATGGGCGAGCCTGGGAGCCGGTCAGTGTTACAGTCACACACATTCTTTGTTTCTCATACACGCAGCTCTCACGGGTCCTCACCGTAAGCCAAGATCTGGCTCACACATCATTCAGAATGCCCTGGGTCATTTCTTTCTGAAAAATGGCATCCGATCCCCCTTCGACAGTGGTGAGGCCCAGATGCTTTCTCCCTGGAGTCAGAGCAAGCAAGGCCAGGGAAGCCACTGGTGCCACGTGCAGAGCTGGGCCACAGCATGGCAGCAGAGTGGGATGGAAGCAGGCTGGCATCTCTGTTCCTCTGCTTGACCTTGACTAAGATGAGAGATGAGGAACAGAGCAGATGTGAACTTCCAGAGTGGAGAGGCAGACACTGGCTTCTCGGCTCTCAAGCGCCTCCCCTGAGCTCCTTAATTCATCCTCAGAATCTAAAAGCACTAACGGGGGAGACTATGGAAAGGGGACTCCCCACCCTCACCCATGGGGTGCTTTTTCTGCTCACTACTCTCCAGTGGAGGGGGAGGTCTCCACAGACCACTTCGGGAGCTTGAAATATGTCCCCAGCAGTTGGGAGACCAGGGGACTCCTAGTGCCTTACTCAGGCATGGGAGCCCACATGGCCCCAGCCAGTGGACAGCGGTGGCCACACCAGGGCTAGCTGCATTTGCAGGCCTGTCAGGACAAGGCTGGGTGTGGCCTCCCACCGACCACACTGGGCCCCCTGTGAGGACAGCCGGCATGGAGTTAAGGGCTGGCAGGGACCCAAGCAGCAAGGAGCTGGCAGGGGGCACAGACTCTGTGAAGGGGCTGCAGTGGTCCCAGAATGGATTGGCACATGCCCGGGCCAAGGGACCTGGGGACCTCTGAAAAACCCATGAAAGTGCTCATGTGAAGAAGCATCAGTACACCAACTGTCACCTGGAGGGTTCCAAGACACCAGCACCCACTGTTAAGACTGTGTCCTTCGCCCCAGCCCCCAAGGTTAGCAAGCCAACAGAGACAGAGGGAGTCCTGGTGGGGAGAAAGTCCAAGCACCCCGAACCCTGACCATGAGAGATCAGGCCCCAGCTAGGGGGAGTGAAGAAGATTTAATGTCAAATCAAGTTTGGAGTTGTGATTCTTACACAGAACCGGCCTTCCAAGAACTAAGCAGGGACAGTGTGTGACTCAAAAGTGTCTCTAGGAAAGGCCTGATGTGCCAAGGTTGTCATCCAAGGCAGTGATGACTGCATAGACGCTGTACTTTCTATTACTGTACTTGCATAGACACAAAGGGCAATGGGGCCAGAGTCCAGGGTGCTCTGGGACCCTCAAGTGCATCCCTCTTGTTCCACGCATGGGATACAGGTGACCAGTCCAGACCCCTGAGCTTAGCAACTGGCTCTGCTCCTTCTTCCATATGAGAGATGAGGGGGTGAACGCCCCAGTACCTCCCCCCAAAGAACAAGGCTATCGGCCCTCATCTCATAGGGTAGGTGTGAGGGTCCTGAGTGAACACACAGGAAGCGTTTACAACAGTGCCTGGCAGCGAGTACCAGCTCAATGCATGCCAGTTCCTGCCACCACCACCACCATCACCACCATCATCATCTCTGAGCCTCTGTTTCCCTACCACGAACCAGCTGGTGTGGTGGTTTTAACACATGTCCACAAATTCTCAACACTGCCCCCGTCGAGTGGTCAGGTCTGCGTCCCCTCTCCTTGGACCTGGGTGAGCCTGTGTGACTGCCTTGACCCACAGAGCGTGGCAAAAGCAAGGCCACGTGACTTCTGAGGGGGGGGTCACACAGATGCCGTGACGCAGCTTCCACCCTGCTCTTGGGACATTCGCTCTGGGGGAGCACTGGCAGGTAGGAGCTGACGACTCTGAGGCTGCCATATGGTAAGGAAGCCCAGGCCACACGTATTTATGTGTTCGGCCCCAGCTGTGGCCCCATCAACAGCCAGCACCATGTGCGTCCAGATGATTCCAGCCCCTAGCCACTGAGTCCCTCTCAGCCTTCAAGTCCTTCCGGCCGAGGCCCCAGACACTGTAAAGCAGAGACAAGTCATCCTGACTGTGTCCTGCCCTATTTCCTGACCCACAAAGCCCGTGCCTGTAACAAAATGGTGGTTCTGTGCCACTGGGTTCTGGGGTGGCTGGTTATCAGTGGTGGTACCTGGCGCAGCTGGTGAGTGGTGAGTCGGACTTGAGGGGAGGGCCCTCCGGCTCCCGGTCTCCTGCTCTCTCGGCTGTGTGGTGCTGTCCCTCCATCAGGACAGCATCGGAGCCTGCCCTGTGCAGGCCACGAGCCAGGGATGCTGAGTGGCAGGCATGTGCCAGGTGCTGTGCTGAGGGCTTTCCTGGCACAGCCTCAGTCCTGGGAAGTAAGCCTACATGAAGTATTTATTCCGACGGCCGTGTCACCGACGAGAAAACCGATGCTCGGAGGGAGTAAGCCGATGGCCCAAGGTCCCACAGCTGAGAAGGGCTGGAGCCGCGCCGCAAACTCAGGTCTGCCTGACTCCAAAGCAGGGCTTTTCCCCAGAAGGCAGTAGGACGAGGAAGACACAGAGGTATGTGGAGAGCAGGTCTAAAGGTACAAGTACAGAAACCTGAGGCCCGTGCTGAGATTTTCCACGGCCTTGCTTTGCTGCCAAGGACTCTTGAGAGAAAACCTGTCAGTTGGTTCAGCCACGAGGCGGCGGGGCTCACAGAATCTGGAAATGTCTTCATCGGTTCCAAAGCACATACAGACATTACTTGCCCCCTCTGGGGGGGGTCAACGTTCTTTATGATTTTTGCTCTCCAGGAAAATATTAGTTCATTTATATAAACGAAACATTACATCCAGGGGGGATGGGGATTGAAAACGTGGCATTCCTGGCCCTCTCTCCTCCACAGCCCAGAAACTGAGAAGGTTTCTCCATTTCCGTTCTCACAGTCTATTTGTCGGTGCAGGGCTGCCGGCACGGCCACTCCCCAGGGTGGAGAGTGGGCAGCTCTCTGTGGGGCGCAGGGGCCATCACAGACACGAAGGGCACAGCCTCAGCCCGGGGCCACATTGACACTAAGCAAGCCCTCTGAGAGACCCAAGTCCCGGCTCCTCCCCGTGCTGGGTCAGCAGGTCTCCGCGCCTGAGGCAGGCGAGCTGGTGAGAGAAGCGGGCACAGCCACACGGAAGGGTCAGGGAGCCCACCAACTATCTTGGTCTTGCTCACACTGGCCTCCTCTGGCTCCTTCCAGTGCCATGCCTCCTTGCCCCCTCATGGCTTTTGCTGCCTGTCTCCCTGCTAAAGCCTGAGCTCCATGCGGGCAGGTCTTTGCCTCATTCCACTGGGAACCTGGCTCATTGCAAGGGCCTGTCACAGCAGGCCCTTGGCCTGGATATCCTGAGTGCATGAACCAATGAAGGCATCTTGGGTCCTCTCGCTGGCAGGTGTGGGCGGGTGCCGGACTGCTGGAAAGGGAACCCAGAGCTGTAGCTTCAACCCCCATCCCGAGGAGCTGAGGGAGGCTGCGTTCCTCCCATTCCTGGGACTGCAAGAGGCACATTCCTGTCCCTAGGCCTGACCGGGCTCCTGCCACGCAGCCTGGTCTGATTGCCAGATGGGGGAAGGCCTCCTGGGAACTGCCCCTCTGGTCCCGCCCTCCACAGGACCCGTCGGCTGTCCCAGGCTGCAGCGGTACCCGCCTCTGTCCTCGGAGAGGCTTCGAGGCTGCGGGTGGGAAGCCAGGACCACTGAGCACATCGGAAGCCTTCCAGACACTCCCGGGCCCTCTGGTGATCAATGAAAACCTTAACATCCTGCTCCCAGGGCGGGAGCCAGGGCTTTGGAAAACTGGTGGAAAACACTCCTGTGAGCCGGCTCGCACCACTGTGTGAAAGTGCTGCATCAGCACTTCTCCAGAAGGGAGTGTGGAGTCAGCAGTCGGCAGCCCTGGAGCTGCCTCCCAGAGCCCAGCGCCTGAAGGGTCTGGCCAGGAGCTCAGAGGCCGGGCTGGAGAGGCGAGGACAGGCGAGCGCAGCTATTTCCCCAGGACCTCTGTGTGCCAGGCTCTGGGGATGCCAGGCAGGGTCCTTATGTTGGGGGGAAGGCAGACGTGGGACAAATATGCACAGATAACGCTTTAATCCCCACAGGGGGAAGTGCTGTGGAGAAGTACAGACCGGCTCAGCAAGAGCGTGGAACACTGGGTTGGCAAAGTTTCTGTAAAAATCCAGATGGTGAATATTTTAGGCTTTGGAGGCCATAGGGTCTTTGTCCCAACCACTCAACTCTGCCACTGTCATGGAAAGCAAACAGACAATATGTCAACGGATGGGTGTGGTGTGCTCCAATACAAAAACAGGGGCGGGCTGGATGTGGGCCACAGTTTGCCAACCCTGGCGTAACAGGGGCCTGACCAGGAGGATGGGGGTCCGGTGGGAGGAAAGCACCCCTGAGGCAGTGACATTTCACGAAAAGCCAAAGGCTGATTCAGTGACAGAGGCACAATCGTAACACTGACGACAATCACATCATCCTAGTAAAGTGACACTTGATGACAGTGTTCTGTGTATCAGGCACTGGACGGTTTCACACCCGTGGTCTCAATAAATTCCCACAACAACCATGGGAGGGAGGCATTATGGTCTTTATAGACGGAGAAACTGAGGCTTGGCAGGTATGCCACTGTTCTGTTTGCTCCCGCAGAAGCTAAGTCCTCCTCAGCTCAGCGATCACTGGAGTTAGTGACACCTTTTCCTTCCCAGGTCCCTCAGCCTACAGGTGCCGGTGCCTCACTATTCTTTACATAATTCCCATTTCAGCTTCATTCAAGTCTCTTCGTATGAGCTGGGGTGTGGTGGGGGAGTAATTCTCTTTCCTGCCGGGATTCTGACTGATGTGGCAGTTGGTTAATTTGCTGGGTTCTGACCTCACATGGCTAATAAACGACAGAGCCGATGGAGGGGACAGTGGCTAAAACAGGAAAGTCTGGTGGACCCTGAGGAGGCTGGGCCAGGGGCCGGGTCCTCGCTCCCAGGCCCTGGTTTCCATCGTAGGCAGGGGTCAAAAGTCGGTACAGCTCCTCCTTTCCTGCCCGGGGCTCAGTGAGAGGGCCCGTTCTTGAGGCCCCCAATTAGCAGTGTTAGTTTTCTGAGCCTGGCTCCTGGTCTACAACCTCCGGCCTAGCAGGAGGAGCTGGTGGTGCTCAGTGCGGAACTGGGCTGGGGGCACAGATGGGGCCCTGGTCTCTTCTTCAGGGAGGAGGTAGTGAGGCAGGTGCTGGTCAACTGAAGGGACCATTTGGGTCAGACAGATGCCTGGGGGAAGGGGAGGCCTCTGCTGCCATGGCTGAGGCTTGGGAGGCAAGGCTGCCTGGGCTGCAGGTGGGTGTGCAGGGCAATGGGAAGGAGGAGGCTCTCTGAGGCTCAGGGATGAGGCTCCAGCAATAAGACCCTTCTTGTGCTCCAGGCTAGTGTGCACCAAAGGCCCCCCTGGAGCCTCAGCCTGGTCCTTCCTTCCTTTCATCCCTTCATCCATGAACCCGGGGAGGCTCGAGCATCCGTAGAGCGCAAGCATTATGCCAGGTGCTGGAGACTTATCCAGTGACCCATCCGGTGACCCATTAAGTGAGGCCCAGTGAACAAAGAGAATAATTACAAACGGGGGTGTCATAAAGAAACAAAGAGCTGAAATAAAGTCTCTCTGAGTTTAGAACGATGAGCAAGAGCCAACCATGGAAACATGAGGGAAAGGCATTCAAGGCATGTGCAAGAGGCCTGACTGGAGAAATTTCCAGAGGCCTCACTTCTCTCAGGCAGAGAGGAGGCTCGAGTTTGGCCTGTGGATGGAGAGAGGTGCTAGAGAGAGGCAGAGGTCTTAGCCTCCCCTCAAGGCAAGGCTAAGACCCTCCCTCTGCCATCTCTCTTCCTATGCCATGCCTTACCCCCCCACCCCCCATGGCTTTGCTGCCTGTCTCCCTGCTAAAGCCTAAGCCCCATGTGGGCAGGTCTTTGCCTTGTTCCCCGGGTACCTGGCTCACTGTAAGGGCCGGGCTCACAGCAGGCCCTCCCATCACTCCCTGTTCAATGGCTCCTGCATGCATGGAGCGGGAAGTGGGGACGGGTCAGACACAGCAGGGGCAGAAGTAATGGAAGCCTGCAGCAGGAAGGGGCCCTAGGAGATGAATCCTCTGGCACTGTCCGAAGGGTAGAAAGAAAGTGTGACTATGGGGGCTTCTTGGCACGCAGGGAAGGCCAGAGACTTGGCTTATCCTGTTAAGGCACGCTAACCAGATAAGGTAGCAAAGGGCTCTTACTCAGACTAATTTGAGGGAGACTCAAGGGCAGAAAGCTTTTGATTTAAGCCCACTCTGCTCCAGAATTTTGGCATTACCTCCTGAAGAAAGTCTTAAATGGTTAGTGTTTGCTACCATTCCTTCTATGGCCCTCAACAATTGCTTTAGAATCCTGCTGCTATTACCTACATCCCTCTGATGGGAACCCTGTCCCCAACCCCCTTAATCACTAGGGACACTGTGTGTATGTCCCAAATACGTGAATAAAGCTGATGTTCCAGGAGGGTGAGCCATCTGCGTTTGGAGGCACCAACTCCCCAGGCATCCTGTGCACCAGCCCCCCTCCAGGGCACATCAACCCGAGCCTGGGCAGCAGGCCCAATGTTAAGGGCCCAGGCGACTTGGAGAAGAACCTAAGGTTTTCTCTACCTGTGCATGTTCCCAACCTGGGGTTCTGATCTGCCCTCTCTTGGGGCTGTTGGGCCCCAGGCTTTTTCAGGGAGCCCCAGCCCAGAGGTGACCCACAGGGGCCACATGGATTAGGAGCCTGGAAGGTTGGTATACAAGGGCTGCTAGGACCGTGGAGTCTGCCAACCTGCAACTCAACTGGGCCCTTGATGTCACAGTCAGGGCCAGCCCCGGCAGCCATGCCTGGGCCATTAGTGGGTATGTCCCCACTCGAGGTGGTTACAGTACCTGCGAGATCTTCCTTGGAAGAGACCAGTCTCGGAGAGCTGCTTCCCGGTTCAATTCTGAGTGACAGTCTGCAAACAAAGATTTTCATGAGATCAGGGGGGCTCTGGTATATCAGACGGGGACTGAACACACGGGGGTTTGGACTCAGGAGACAGGACTGCTGCTAAGGGCTAGAGTCTCAGAGCCCAAGAGCCCTTTGGGGTCTGCTCCAGATCTCAAGACAAGCCTGGGGAGTAGGTACATTTATTGTCTCCTTCTATCAGATGAGGAAACAGCAGGAGCAAGGTTAAGTAGCTTCCCCAAATTCATGGGCTAGCAAGTGGCAGGGCAGGCAATCCAACCCAGGACTGTCTGACCTGAAATCAGGGTTTTTAATCATTACACTACACCCCCTTCTCAGAGGCCCCAGAAAGGCACAAGGCAATGGACGTGTTATGAGGACTGGCACCTCAATTCTTATTATATTATATTATTAATTAATTAATATATATTAATATATTATTAATATAATTTATTATTATTATTATCTTTTAAGTACTGATTAATAATCTCTGGGTGAAAATGGTGGAGTGAAGCCAGATGCCAGACTCCCCCTCTCCCAACAAAACCAACAAGTAATTAGAAAGGCTTAGGAGTAGAATTTACCAGCTGCAACTCAAAAAGAAAAGGGGCATGGACTGAAGCCATGAACTTCAGAAACTTGCAGCCAAGGAAAGAAAAGGAGAATTATGGAGTTTGACCAAGAGGTGTGACATAGGAGGGCTCCAGTATCCTGCCCTCTGAGGCTTCTCGGTAGGTCTGAGCAAGAGTCCCTACCTTTCTCCCTCTTCAGATGTTGGCAAGAAATGGATGAAATGGGTGGACAGCATGGTGGATACTCTGGCAGAAATGAAGGTTCCCTTGAGGGGGTGATTTGAAACCTGAGGGTGCCCCTTTCTGGAATGGGATGCAGCCCCCAATGAGGTGGAAGAAACCCTGATACAGGCCTTTTAATAGAGCCCCCACATCTAAAACACACTGTGTGCTCCCTGCCTCGGTGGGAGTCTGAGCCCATATCCCCCCCAGGCTACAGAAGGTAAAGACAAAGCACCCTGACCTCACAGCATGGCAGGAGGAAAAGCCAGCCCACCTCACATACATGGGAACAGGGCCAGATGTCACCTCCCTCCATCCAAGCCATGGAATATCCAGATGGAGCTTCTCAAATGGGAGGAAGACAAAAAGAAATGGTATGGCAACCTAGCAAACATCCTCTCACACAAAAAAAGGAAAGAAAAAGGAATAGAGCAGTGTCCACATTGCTCAGCCCAGGAGGCAGCCCCCAGAGATACAAGGAAATCCCCCCAAGTGCTTTGAGCAGGAGAACAGCTTATTTGGAACATGGGTTGAATAAAGCAAGACCTGAAAAATGAGATGATGACACAAAGGAGCAATATGGAAAGGGAGATTGGGGTCCTAGGGGGCCAATCAAGGATCAGATGAATATCTAAGTAGAGACAGATTGTCTGAGCATCTGTGAGGAAAAGACAGAGATTATAGCTTCTAGGAAGAAGCTAGGGGACATGGAAGGCAGACAGCACCCAACATATGGATGCCTGGAATCCCTGAAAGAGGAAAGCCAAGAAATGGCACAGAAGACGTCAAAGATAACCCAAAGAATCCCTCTGAAATGAAGAAAGGGCATGCCATGTTCCAGGGAAATTTGGTACAGAACACTCCACTCTGAACCATTCCTCTTGTTGTGCCTTTGAACTCCAAGGAATCCTTTACCCACCAGGCAGATAAAGCAAGTCACTTACAAGAGGAAAGGATCAGACTGCTCAGACTTCTCTACAGCAGCATCCGGTGTCAGAAGGCAACGGGAGCAGGGTCTGCAAGTGCTGGGGCAGAGGCGCAGAGGCGCGCAGGGCTGTGAGGCGAGGCCGTCACATGTGGACGTTTTCACGAGGGAAATCAGAGTGTGCAGGACTTTCGAAAGCCTGCCTCAGGGGGAAATCCAGCTAAATAAGGGAGTTGTTAAAATAAAGATTTCAAGAATGGAAAAGCTGTGGAAGAACACAGGTGGTAAGAATTAAATCTGTTTAAAAACACTAAGCAGTAGGAATGATGGTTCCTGAACATAATGTGTATGCTATAAACTTGGACTGTATAGTAATAATAACACGACTAACAAAAAATTGGAAGATGGTGAAGGGGAGGTGAAGGCGGGGGAGAGGGCTGACGTTCTCATCTTTTGTAACCAGTCAGCTGACCCTGTGCACAGTGGAGACCTGGTTAAAACAGGACTCACTGGCTCAAACCTCTTCATGTTTTTCCTGACCTCTCTTAGTAATCTGACAAGGCTCTTTTAGGAAATTATATCTCTTGTGCTGAAGAAATATTTATTTGAAGAGCAGCTAATTCCTTACATTTTATTTCAGTTCCTTTTTCTGGTTAAATTAAAATACTTTCAATTAAAAATAGCAAGTGTAGCATGATCCAATTTTAATAAGTTCTATCATTCCATCCAGCCATCTGTCCATCTTTCTCTGTGTCTCTATGTACTCCCTATGCATTAAAAATGTCCAGAATTATGTTCACTTAATGTTAAAGGTCATGCTTTCTAAGTGGTAAGAATTGGGGTAATTTTTCTTAAATAAGATAAAATGGACAAAGAGTCGAGAAAAATAAGCACTGTTTGGGACCCGTGGCACAGTATCTCCCAAGCAGATGGGGGAGGGTTTTCAGAAATGCTCCATCATCAGGTAATAACAAAGCCACTGCATCCTTTTGGGTGGGGAGCAAGTTTTGGGACATGAGTTGGGCCATCGGACATGGGTTCCTCAAGCAGAATCACAAGCCCTGCATGTCCTGTGTCACTCAGAGCTGGGGCCTCCCTGGAGAGGGAACCCATCCATGGTCTGGGCCCTGGGTGGGGAGAGTGCAGGCATCTTCCCTTCGTTTGCCCACTTGGACCACAACAAAGGGCCTTTGTAAAATCCAGGCTGACTGGTTAGCAGTAAGCGCAGGGGGTGTTCAGTGTCCTTCAGAATGGAAGGAGTAATTACTCACGACCTGCAGCTTGTCCAAGGATTATCTCATGGTCAGAAGTATTTATAGACCATTCTTCTCCTTAAAGGATATTAGTGTTAATGAAAAACTGCTGTCTCTTTAATTGTACTACAGACACATGAATGGAAAATATTATCCCAGAACCTAAGTGGGAATAATTTCACACTCTGGGGTACTCTTTTCAGGAACAGCAAATGCTTTGTAAGCAAAATGAGCTTAATTTGTGGCAAACATAATTTTAATGGTAATCTCTGGCCTTCATCTGTTTTTGTTCCTATTATGTAACAGATCACAATTTCATATTATCCTCTGCTCTAAAAAATATTATACAATAACAACTAAAGACATTATGTCTATGTTCCCAAAGATGGCTAATTATTAGAACCACCCAGGGAGCTTTGAAAAAATACAAATTTCCAGGCTCCACCACAAACATATGGATGGTTAGAAAGCTTCCCAGGTGATTTTGATTCACAGCGAAGGTGGAGAACCACTACTGTAGACATGGCCAGATGTGGAGCTGTTTCAACAGCCGTCCCCAGGGACCTAGTGAGCATATCAGGAGTGACCAGAGGGGTCTCTAGTGGCCACAGTTCCCTACAATTTTCAGTGATTTTGATGAAGACCAAGTAATCGAACTGGTCAAATTTCCGATACAAAGCTGGAAGAGAGAAAAAAATATATATATTGGATAATGGGATTCCAAGGAACATGACACCCGGAAGCAGCCAATAAGATGAGATTTGAAAGAATATATATAAAGTTGGCATTTAGGGGGAAATGATCAGTTACCAGATGGATGAGATCTGCCTTGATATATCAGGTAATACGAAAAGTACTGAGACTCTTGGTTGGCCTCAAGCTCAAAATGAGCCAAGAGGATAGCCAATCAATGTGGCAGACAGAGTTGATCTGAAAAATCCTCCTTCTCCCCCTAAATACGTAGAAATGCTGGATAAATCCCCAGGTGCCGCAAATGAAGAACCAACTGAAAGCCAGAGCACGGTGAGGGGAAGATGAAGACAAAGGGCCCACGGGGTCTTTGTGGGACCCGAGTCTGCTCCAAAGGGCTGCGTGGGATGGAGATGGGGCCTCAGCCACTGCCAGATGGTGAGAGTCCTGCAGAAGGCTGGGGCCGCAGGGAGCCGCCTCGTCCACGAAACGGGCTCTCAAAGAACTGTCAGCCTAGAGGCATGGCCGGAGCGCGGCCCTTCCACCCAGCACTGTGAGCAGGGGTGGGTGGGGGGAGTCACTTGTGAGGACCCAGAGCACAAAGCCTGCACCACGCACAGCTGTGGAGTCCAAGTTCATGCTACCCATGCAATGTGGGAAAGCCAGGCCGAGAAACTGACAGAACAATGTCCTCAGGTCTACAGGGCCTGGGCGTCGGGGGCCAGAGGTTGCACCACGTGCTTGTGCTCGTGTGTGCTGGTTTACGGGTGCTGCTGCGGTGACCTTTTGCAAGCCCTGCAGGTGGCAGCTCACTGGTCCCAAAGGGGACAGGGGGTGAGAGAGCGGCCGCTCACTTGTAGTTGTCATCTTCCACAAACTTCTGGAGCTCTTCGATGTAGCGTACAGACTTCAGGTACTTCTGCACGTGGGGCAGGGTTGTGAGGTGATCTGCAACACACGGACAGAACCCACAGGCTTCAGTCTCTCCCCAACCCTGAATGAGAAGTGTAGGAATCACTGGTTCAATCTGCCCTCAAGGAGTGCCTACCTCTCAGATGGCTGGGCCACAGACCACAGACCCTGAAGTCACCACAGCTCCTTGGTTGGGGAGAGAAAGGCCCCCAGAACGGACCAGAGCTGGGTGTCTGTGCCCTTAAACAGGTTTCCACTGGGGAAACTGGGCAAACCTCCCATCCCCTGCATGACAAGAATGAGAGATGAATGAACAAACCCCATCCAGCCCGGTGCAGAGGTCCAACCCAGGTCCTAGCACAGCTTGGGCTGGAGCTGCTCCATCCTGGGAAGAGTGGGAGGGGCCTAGACGCCTGGGCACCTGTTCTGCACCAGGCTATGTACCAGGTGGTTTCCAGAAGGCATCTACTTAACTGTCACACCTCCTTCATTTGGGGGAAATAATATGGCCACTGCACAGAGAAAGAAACTATGGCAGTTGGCAAAGATCACATCATTGAGAGGTGGCAGAGCCAGGTTTCAACCCTGTCACTGGACGCCTCGGCCACACTGTACCCCACCTCTGTCCCAGATACCCTCCACACACCTTCATGGTCCCTGCACTCCAAGGGGGTCACAAATCCTCTAGGGTCCTCTCTGCCATTGCTCACGGGGTGGGACAGAGCAAGCTGAAGGAAGAGGGGGAGGCAGTAAAGGGGGGTGTGAAGAGCAGAAAGGGGGTGGGGAGGGCCCCTCACACTTGGGGACGTGCACCCAGGTGCTGTGAGGAGCTCCTGGTGGCCCTGCCCCTTAACTGCAAGATTTGGAACAGGTCACTCTGTTTCTCTAGAGCCTCAGTGTTCTCGTCCTGGGGATAATGACACCTGCTTCACGAAGCTGATGACATCTGAATGAGGGTGACATTCGTACGAGGATTTACTGAGCTCTAATGAAATGTTGGATGTGCTAAGGCCTCTGCACACGTTATGTCCCCATTTCTACCAATGAGAAAACCTCACACTTAGAGACGAGGAAGTGACTTCAGGAGGCAGAGCTCAGATGTGAGCCCGAGTCTGTCTGACCCCAAAGCCGTGTGTGTAATCACCCTACAGGACAGTGGGACAGTGAGTGCTGACTTACTTGTGAACGGAAAGGGCCTGGGCAGGGGAGGACCGTACGGAGAGTCTGGACCCCTCGCATCTCCTCCAGTCAGGACAGCTGATCTGGAAGCACCTGTGCAGGGGTTTGGGGCAGGGGGTGGGTGGCTTCTGCTTCAGCAAGCCCGCCCCACAGAACCGCACCCTGGCTTCCCTGTGGCCCTCCCAAACGGAAGTTGTTAGTTTTCTCATGCCCTTGTACTGCACGTGGGGTTGGTTTCCTTCCTGTCCCCCTTTGCTGCTTCCAGACTTTTATTCCTCCACCCGCTTGTGAGAACCCTGCTCTGCAGAGGCACATTTCTGCAGCTCTACCACCTACTCCCCTCTTCATTGCTGACTCCTCCCAGCTGGCGCCCCGGTCATTCTTGCCCCTTCCTGGGGAACTTGGACACCTCGCTCACAGCTGCATTCCACACCCCAGAGTCCACTGTCATCCTGGGTAAAATCAACATCTGCATGGATGGCCCATCCAGCGTTCTGACTTCTCTGTTCCTTAACCTCATCTCTGACAACTGGTCATACTTTGGATCCGGTCATGTATAGCAGAGCCTGGCCAGTTTTTACCAAGTCAGCTCCCTTTTTCTGCTAGGCCCACAGCTAGATTACATTTCCTAGCCTCCCCAGCAGAAGTGATGAGCACCATGTACAAATCTGGTCTGTAAAACCTACTCTTGTATGATTCTCTCTTCCTCCTGCATCTGCCAGATGGATGCAGACTCCACTAGTGGACCCTGAGGCCATAGGACATGGTGGAGCCACGACATGAAGGAACCCAGGTCCCTGAATCCTCTTGGAGGAGAGCTGCCAAGGGGCTGCCCACAAAGCTCTTCATGGATGAATGACCTGGGAGCCAGAAAGACCTGGGCCCCATGGTTCCCCAGATGTGTGATCTTATTAGACAAGCAACTTAACTATTTGCAGCCTCAGTCGCCTTGTCTGTAACACAGAGATGAGAACAACTAGTTTTCCTAGTCTTTGAGGATCAAGCCTGTGGGTAAGGGGTCCAGGACATGTTGGATGTTCAAGATATTAGAATGAAGAGCTTTGTAGAGTTTTCTACAGCTTTCTCACTGATAAGGTGCTGAATCCAAATTTCAGTGATGTAAGATTTTACAATTCCAGCAACCAGGGGTACTAACCGTAGCTGCAGGAAACTTGTAAATCAGCGATTATTCGGAGAATATTGTTCATCTGATTGGATCTTTGTTCGTTTTCCATGATGCTGCCCGAGGCAGGATATGCAGAATCAATGTAGATTAAATCCAGAAGATAGATCCCTAAAATTAAAGAAGGTATTTAGTAATGGTGGGCACTCATCATGAATCAGAACAAAATAGCACAAAACAGCACTGCTGTGCTAGAAGGTATAAAGGGTGATTTATGGAAAACCGAGATACTATTCTGACTTCCAATCCTGACTACTAATTTCTCACACAGACTGCTCCACTGCAGTCAAGCTTCTGAGTGACAACCAAAATGAATGCTGGGAAGATTTTAGCTGGGAAGATTTAGCTGGGAAGATGCTAAAATCTTGTGAGAAGTTCATATACTCTCCAGCCACAAGGGTTTTTACCTCTAACCCAACTGGAAAATAACAGGACATGAACGGGACAGATACTTGTATTTTTCACCGATAGCGTTGGATCGATCTAAGGTGTCCTATCCTGGGCAATGCCCATTTGGACTGAATTCGGTTTTTTATTTATTCACTTAGCTATGTGTCTGCCTCTTTTTCTATCTACACACACACACACACACAAACACACATGCACACACACACCCCCCAAAATCACAAACTAACTAAAAGAAGAAATAAAAAAAAGCAACAGTCCTTGGTACAAAGAACTAAGGCTAGATAGAGAATTTTCTTGAGGGCGCTTAATAAGAAAGTAATGTGTGATATGAAAACATGGTTATGATAGGCCAGTGGTGAGCCTTGGCACAGCCTCCTGGCATCACCCCGGCTGGGATTCAGCCAGTGATAGGAGAGGAGGGCTGGCTGTACAACATGATCCACACCTCGGGCTCTCTGGAGGTGTGCGTGGACAACGGACGGGATGTCATCCCAGCAGCCCTCTGTAAGCACTGCCACTACATCTATGATACTGGTGGGCTGAACAGGAGTAGCAATATAAAGCAGAATTCAAGGCAGCAAACACTGGACAAG
Source organism: Eumetopias jubatus (assembly GCF_037043125.1). Taxonomy (NCBI): domain Eukaryota; kingdom Metazoa; phylum Chordata; class Mammalia; order Carnivora; family Otariidae; genus Eumetopias; species Eumetopias jubatus. The sequence goes on along the minus strand of NW_028274821.1, from coordinate 86,810,931 downwards.
GCAAAGAGAAGGAACCGATATTAATGAAAAGCACAGTTGATTGAGAAGATCTAATGACGACAAATTTCTATGCACAAAGCAACACTGCATCAAAATATACAAAGCAAAAAATTGCCGGAAATGAAGTGAGTTCAACAAAGCCACAATCATAGAAGGAGCCTTTGGCGTGTCTCTTCCAGAATGTGTGTGTGTGTGTGTGTGCACTTGTGCATGCTCACATGCACGCAGCTGTGGGCACATGTGTATAACTACAAAAATATACACACATGTGCAGGTATATATATGTATCTGTGCATATATGGATACTGAGTAATGAAATTAACAAGCTTGGTGTTATATAAATGAAAATAATCATTCTTTTCAAATACCCATGGAATACTTACAAAAATTGGTTCTATATTAGACTATAAAGAAATGCTCAGTAAGTTCCAAAAAGTAAATGCTGTATTACCCACATGCTTTGACCTTACTACAATACATCTAGGATTTAACAATAAATATAGAAAGAATTCTAACTGATTAGAAAACACACACACACACACTCATATGCAACTCTCAGGTCAAAGAAAAAGCAAAAAACATAAAACAAACTATTTGAAGATAATGTCAGTAAGAACACTATATATCAAACTGTATGAATTTGACCAAAGTGGTACTCAGAGGAAAATTTATAGCCTTAAAAGTTTACTATTAAACTACTAAGAATTATGACAAATACAGATAACCCCGTATTTGATATAAAAGTGGGGTTTTTTGCATGGATGGACAAGCACTGCACTGACTCATACATGCATTATCTTATTAATCCTTACAACAACCCATTTTATAGAGGAGGAAAAGGAAATGCAGAGGGGATGCATAACTTGCTCCACGCCACACAGCTGGTAAATGATGGAGGTAGGAGTCGAACCCAAGCCTGCCTCCCCAGAGCACAAGCTTCCTGCCATCACAGTGGACCGCTGGTGCTGGATACCATGAGTCATTCGTCTGCTTTAAAAATAGCTACACATTGTTACGGGAAACCATTAAATCATAGAAACATATGCTAGCACTTCTAATTGGAGCCATTTCTACTTCCTTTCTTTCTAGTGGCACCATGTTTCCAAAATTTTAATAATTAGAAATAATTTCCCTTGTATGGAAGCTCCAAGTTTTGTAGGTTGAAATCCACAGACGGATTCTCTCTTTGGATCTTGTTTTGCCTCTCCCTTCTTAAAAATGTAATTCAGTTACCTCCCCAAGGATTCAGCGGAGGCAATCCTGAAAATCCCATTACCGCTTCCCCCTCCACCACAACAAAAAGTATCCTCTGGTGCCGAGCACGAGGTGGCATGAAAGGGGACGCGTGGCACCTCTGTTCTAGCTGCAAAATCTGTGCAGACCTGAACCAGGCTGCCTGAGTGGCAGAGCGAAGGCTCCGCCAGAAGCAAACTCTGGGGAGCAGGATAAGGGAAGGGGTGGGTGGAGAACGGCGGCTTCCGGAAGACCCACGACAAGCTGGGAACTTCCCTCTTTACCCATGAGACCCTGCCATCAACCCCTGAGGGTGGAGGAGATAACGAAAGCTCAGAGAAATTAAGAAACCTGTCTAGGCCTCACAGTGGCTGTGTGGGAGTGGAGCCCAGGTCTGTCTGGCTCCAGCGTTTGTGTTCCGACCCACTCACTGGCCTCAGAAACACATGGGGAATCGGCTTTTCTCAAATAACACCCTCATCCTGGAAGGCTTGCTCTGTGCTGCCCTTTGAGGACTGAAGCTGGCCCCTCTGCTTCTTCTCAGGTCCCTGTTATGCAAAGGGAGGCCAGGAGATGCTCTCCTTCTAAGGGGTGGCACACCATTTCTAGCCCCCAGTGCCCGCTTGCACCCTGGGGGGCACAGGGAGCTCATTACTCCATCAGGGCTAATTTCCCCCTCCACAAAATATGCAGACTCCAACATCTGTCTACCCCCCAGGGCCTGAGAGTACAGGCCAACACTGTGACACGCTGAGGATTCAGCGGGGGGGGGGGGCTCCCCAAAAAGGCCTGTCCCCAGCAACCTGGGCAGACCTTGAGCCTTGGTAATGCCTGCACAGAAACTCCATCTAAATAGCCTTTCAGTCCCACAACAGAAACTGTCCCAAAGGCAGCAAATCTTTTACAGTTCATTCTGTGCAAATTCAGGGGAAATCATTTCAGCACTGTTACTGGCCCATAACTGGAAATATTTAAAAGCCTAAACCGTAATGAAATCATAAGCAGAGTCACCCCCCACTTGCCCTGTGCCTGCACTGTGCTCGGGCACCACATACAGGCTCACAAATGCAATACGAGACTTATTTGTATCATTTGTGTATTTAACGTCTGATTCCCTCATCAGGCTTAAAACTCATCAGAGCAGGAAGTGGGTCTTGCTCCAGAGCTCAGTCCCCAGCAGCTGCAAGAGAGCACGCAGGAGCTCCTTGGTAAACACTAGTTGAATGAAAGACTGCATGAATGAAGGCATTTTATGTAAGCCAGACAATAACCTTGCAAAGTGCATTACTACCCCCGTTTTGTAGGTGAAGATAGAGACACTGAGAGTCAAGTGCTGATAATAGTAAAATACAGAAATAATATTTTCATAAATGTTTTTAAAATCCAGTATTTATTTCCTTTTTTAATTACTTTATTTGAGTGTAGTGGACACACAATGTTGCATTAGTTTCAGGTGTACAACACAGTGACTCACGAGTTTATACATTATGCTGTGCTCACAGATGTAGCCACCATCTGTCACAATGCTGTCACAGTATCACTAACTATATTCCTCCTGCTGTGCCTTTTACTCCCGTGACTTATTCATTCCACAACTGGAAGCCTGTATCTCCCGCCCACTTCACCCTAAAATTTAATATTTAATCAAATTAATTTAATATTTAAGTAATAACAAAACGGAGCACTTACTACATGCCAGGTCCTAAGCTAAGAGCTTTGCCCAGATTACAGGATCATAACAATAACACAGCTGCCAGAGAGGTTTTATCTTGCTTTTTACAGAAGCAGAAACTGAAGCTGGGAGAGTTGCTTCGCCTGTGTGAGGCCACACAGCTGGGAAGTGGCGGAGGCAGGACTGAACACGGGTCTGTCCCACCATATCATCAGGCCTTCGTTTACCCCAGTCAGGTCTTCTGGTGCCTGGCAGCCAGTGAGGCAAGATGGGGGCACAGCTGGACCCGGAGGTACCCAGGCTGTGGCTCTCCCTGCCTACTTTCCCCTGTAGGGTCCACACTCTCCAGGAGGCCTCACAACTACACTGCGGCTACCTCTCCACGTCTCCCATCTCCTCACCTCGGCCTCCCTGGCACTCACCGTGGCATATCTTTCCCAGGTCCCGCCGTCACTGGGCCCACCCAGGCCTGAAGGCCCTGCTAGCTCCGCCACGGGACGGGCAGCAGTGGTGTGTGTGTGTGTGTGGGGGGGGAGGCATGGAGCCAGGAGACTTGGAACCCTGGCCTTGCCACTTCCCAGCTGGGTGGCCTCAGTTTCTTGACTGTGGTTGGGGGTAATGAAGGTGGTCATGAGGAGTCTCCTGGCCCCGGGCCTGGACCGCTGAGCTGACCCTGAGCCTGCCTCCACAGCCAGGCCCCACTTGGAAGAACATCGGGATGCCCATGGGAGGGATGCACCCATCTGGGTTTGCCATAACCATGGATGGCGCCCAGATGCCGACCACGTGGCGGCCACCCACCTCAGACAGGCCAGTGCTGGGAGATTCCATCTGGATTGGGACGGCGCAGCTGGGATGTCTCAGCTCCCGTCCTATTTATACAGAGTTACTGCAGCAGACGAGCCTGTGTTAATGGCCTTGTTAAGATGGACAGTAACTGGACCAGCCACTGGCCCTGGCTGCCACAGGGCTGAGCAACGCCAGAGCCCAGGGCTAGACTGGGAGGTGCAGACGCCTTGCGAGAAACAACTGTGCTAGTAACAGCCATGGTCTGCGACAGGAAAGGCCGGCCTCGCCTGTGCCACCGCACCCACAGGTGACCGGCACTGAAGGTACGCTTACTCTCCACTTTACAGAGAGGAAAAGTGGCTTGCAAGTGGGGGCAGCAGGATTTGAATTCAGGCCCATCTAACTCCAAAAACTGGGGACAGAGAGCCATGCTGAGGGCTGGGGCCTGGGAGTCATTGGCCAGCACGGGGATGAGGGTCCCAGCCGCCCATGCTGCAGCCTGCCCCACTCCCAGAGGATGCTTCTGGCAGCTTACATCTGCCCCCGTGGCTTGCCCACCTGCAGACTGGACCTCCTTTGAGATGGACAGCTACCCAGAACGTACTTCTGCTCTGCCCCCTCCTTCCACACGCCACACAGGGCTCGGTGACACCCTGTGGCTGCGATCTAAGTGCCAAGCAGACTGCCACGGTGGGGCACACAGCCCCGGGGCCGGGCGTGGGCAGCCCTCAGCTGGCTCTGCGCTGGATGCCCTCAAGGGCATATGGCCAAACCTTCCTGCCGGTGAATGAGGGGGGGCCCCCCCACCAGGGGTGTCTACAAGGCGCGCCGGCCCTGAGGAGAGAGCGCCAGGCTGACAAAGGAGGTGCTCTCCTGAACAGACACCTTCTCTTAAGCTGAGGGACACCCATGGTCCGTGGCGCGGAGCCTGCCTGAAGCTGGGCGCCCTCCACGTCCCGGAGCCAGAGCTGCGGCTGGCACCCGGGCTCCGCCACAGCCCAGAAACTCACTGCTCTCTTGTTTCTCCCATCGCCACCCGCCTCACTTCCATCCCGAGGATGGTTTTGGTTTTTCTCACACAGCTATCTATTTAATAAGGAAAATTCTGCTGTGTTGAGGGGAAAAAAACCCTCCACAGCATAAAAATACGCCACAGTTCCATCTGACGCTTTCCTTTTTCTCTCTCCCTTGCCTTTAAAACTTGAGATGAAAGACTTTTTTTCCATGTTCTCCTGCTCTGCCTTGAAAAGATCACTTTCAAACTTCAGAAATGAGGAGTGCTGGCACCCAGAACTACACTTGTGTGGTTTGATCACGTAAACTGTCTTGATAAATTCCAAATGAAATAACAAAGCAGCAGCTCGTTAGGGTGTTTTGTTTTGTTTTTTAAAGAGAGCACAAAGCAATTCCACCTCCTGCAGGAGGAGATGTCAGCAGGCAGCTCAGGCTCCCTGTCAGATGCGAAGACTGTGACTTTTACTTAGTGCCACTAATTACTATCAATCATGCAAAACACAGACTTCAGGACAAATCCTCCCTTAAAGAATAGTCCTTATATGAAATGTGTTGGAAGCTCACTGATGTTGAGACAATTGTTTCCCAGGTCTGCAGAAAGGGGGCAGACCCAGGCAGTCACATGTTAGGTGGTCAGAGACCATGTTTCTTAGATGAGCACATGGACTCATTTATTTCTTGGTGTTGAGGCTAATGAATCACAAAGGCACGTGGGCAAAGTCCTGCAGCCTGCACAGAATCCTGGGGTCCAGGGGAGCCAAATCTCCTCCTGGCTCCCCGAGGTGAAATGAGGACACAGTCATAGATCCTCTCATGCCATGGGGATTACCTGGTAATCCACAGATGCAGTGGGGTAACCTACTGTTTGCTAATGTTCTCTAGGGAGCTATGGGATCACAGAGCAAATGCCAGTATTCTGATCAGCAGTAAGAAAGGGTGTGAGGAGGAGGTATTAATCTGGTTAATATTATCTGGCTTGTTTTGTGCTAGACACAGAGCTAAGTAAATTACACGTACTATCTCATTGAATCCCTCAACAATTCTATTGGCAGTGGAGAAGAAACTAGCATCTGTGTCTGCCTAATATCTACCCCAATTCTTTTGGAAACAGCCCTGACTTTTCCTTTGGGGGAAACTGTATCGCCCATACTCATAATCCATGTGGTTCTGGTAAACCTGGAGCAATTCCATTCCTTCCCCTGCCCTGGGGGTAAAAACAAATTTTTAAAAATGAACCATTTGGGTAAGAAAAAAACACTCCAAATAATTCAGAGATGAAAGAAGAAATTAAAGTTAAAATCACAAACTATCTGTGTACAGGATACAGTCAAAGCTACAAAATGCTATTCAGAGAAAAATCCATAGCTACAAATGCTTATATCAATAATTAAGAAAGTTAAAAAAAGAAATGAACCTAGTATTTATTACAGAGAACTAGGAAAAGAACAAAACAAAGCAAAAGGAAGTGGGAGAAAACAATTAAAAATACAAAAGCAGAAATGATTTAAAAAAGTAAGGCCTGTAGGGTGATAAATAAAGCTCAAAGTTGGTTCTCTGAAAAAGTCAAAGTTGACAAATCCTTTGGTATGTATGATGAAGGAAAAACGAGAGAGAGAGAGAGAGAGAGAAAGAAAGAAAGAAAGAAAGAAAGAAAGAAAGAAAGAAAGAAAGAAAGAAAGAAAGAAAGAAAGAAAGAAAGAAAGAAAGAAAGAAAGAAAACACAGATGTATAATGTTAGGGATGAGAGAGAGAGAATATGATTCCAAATATGGAGGACATGTTAAAATAGGAGTATATGCCATTTTTATGGCAACATATTTGAAAATCTAGATGAAATGGGTGCTTACTAGGAAAATCTACCTTCCCAAAATTGTTTCAAGAAGAGGCAAACACCTTTAATTATCAATAAAGAAAAAATATTAATAATATTGAGAAAATGCTCTAATTAAATATTTATAACTAAATATCCAAATGGCTTTGTGGAGCCCATCTATAAAACCTTAAAAGAACAACTGATGTTATTTAAACTGTTCCAGACCATAGAGAAAATCAGAAATACCTGCAGTTCTTTTTATGACTCTAGCATAACCATTATACCAAACCTGACAGAAATGGCATTAAAAAGAGACCAGGGGCACCTGGGTAGCTCAGTCAGTTAAACATCTGACTCTTGGTTTCAGCTCAGGTCATGAGCTAAGGGTCATGAAATCAAGCCCCGAGTTGGGCTCTGCGCCGGGCACGGAGTCTGCTTGAGATTCTCTCTCCCTCTCCTTCTGCGCCTCCCCCCCGCCCGCTCTCTCTATCTAAAATAAATAAACAAATCTTTAAAAAGATATTTTAAAAAAGAGACCAATCTCATTAATTAATAAAGATCCACAGATTCCAAACAAAACACTAGCAAATAGAATTCACCAGTATTTTAAAATAATATTAGCAATTATTAAAGAATAATACAGGAAATAGGTTTATTACAAGAGTGCAATGATATTTAACAGATGATCTGGAGAGATGCTAAAAAGCCATTGATAACTTTAATATCCATCCCTGGTAAAGCCCTGAACTGGGAACAGACTTCCTTAATGTGATAAAGAATGCATGTTAGAAAAATTAAAACAATGTTCTTATGTGAAAATATTAAATATTAAATAATGTTCTTAATATGAAATGCTCTTAAGGGGCGCCTGGGGGGCTCAGTCGTTAAGCGTCTGCCTTTGGCTCAGGTCCTGATCCCGGGGTCCTGGGATCGAGCCCCGCATCGGGCTCCCTGCTTGGCGGGAAGCCTGCTTCTCCCTCTCCCACTCCCCCTGCTTGTGTTCCCTCTCTCGCTGTGTCTCTCTCTGTCAAATTAAAAAAAAAAAAAAAATCTTAAAAAAAAAAAGAAATGCTGTTAATAAGAATGAGTCATTCTGCTATCATTTACCACTATTCTGGACATATGAGCCAATGAGATAAGACAAGACAAAGAAATGTGTTCTAAATATATTTTTTAAAGATTTTACTTATTCACTTGAGAGAGAAAAGAGAGAGAGAGCACACGTGAGTGGGGGGAGGAGCAGAGGGAGAGGGACAAGCAGACACCGTGCCAAGCATGGAGCCTGGCGTGGACCCAATCCCAGGACCCCGATACCACAACCCAAGCCGAAATCAAGAGTCGGACACTCAACCAACTAAGCCACCCAGGTGCCCCAGAAATGTGTTATAAATATTAAAGACACCTATAATATTGCCAATATTTTCAGGTGATATAGTTATCATATTAGTCATATAATTAGATAATCTAGGATACTCAACTGAAAAATTGTTAGTAATAAATAACAGAGTAAAGTTCAAAGAAATTATACATAAGTCAATAGCATTCTTATATACTAGAAATCATCAGCTAGGGGAATCTGGGTGGCTCAGTTGATTAAGCATCTGCCTTCAGCTCAGGTCATGATCTCGGGGTCCTGGGATGGAGCCCTGCACTGGGGGTCCCTGCTCAGCCGGGAGTCTGCTTCTTCCTCTCCTTCCAGCCCTCCCTGCCCTGCTTGTGTGCATGTGCACACTCTCTCTCTCAAATAAATAAAGTCTTAAAAAAAATAAGAAAGCATCAGCTAGAAAAAAAATAATAATAAAATAAAATAAAAGAGATCCTGTACAGTAAAAACAGAACTATAAAACCCCTGGGAGTAAACTTAAAAAGAAATGTGTAAGAGCTATACAAATAAAACTTATTTGATAAAAAAATTACATAACACGTATTAAAATAAATATGCACATTTCTTGGGCTTATTAATCCTTTGAAGAATCTACTTCACTGAAACAGAAGTGCAATTCATACAAATATGAACTTTGTTTCTACAACTCTCTGTATTTTACTTGTCACAAAGAGAATGTAACACTTTGGTGACTAAGATAAAAACTAATGAAATAAAAATATCTTAAGGACATGAAAGAAGATGCAAATAATAAGGACATATATAATATTCTTAGATGGGAAGACTCAACATTGTGAGAATGTCGGTTATTGCCCAATTAATATATAAACTTCATGTGATCCCAAAATTGATTCCAAAGTTCACCTGGAGGAGTAAATACATGAAAATAGAACATTTTTGAAAAGAAGAATGAGAAATGAGGCTTGTTATAAAATGTGCTATGAACCTACAGTCATCATGCAGTGTAGCACTGCTCCAAAATCAACCAACGGTGGAGAGTAGGGAGTCAGCCCAGCAACAGACACACACAAAGCAATCTAGTGAAGGATAAAGGTACATTTTAAGTCAAAAGCGCCCGTCAATAAATGGCATTGGGACAAATCATTATCCATTTAAGAAAATATAAAGCTGGATGTCTACTTCACTCTTTAAAACAGAATAAATTCCAGATGATTTAGGGATTGAGATCTAAATAGGAAGAAGAGTACTAGAATAAAATACAGAGAATCTTTTTATAACCTTGGGGTATACAAAGGCTTAAGTGTGACACAAAACTCAAGCCAGGACAGGAAAGGCTGATATTCTGGACTCCATCTGAACAAAAACACTCATGCATGATCAGAGAAAGTGCCATGCTGAAAGGTGAAAGACAAATGTGCAATGGGAAAGATATTTGCAATTTATAAGACAATCACTAGTTCTGATATATAAAGACCTCCTACAATAAAGGCAAATAATGTCATAAAAGATATAAAGGTGCCAAAAAGATGCCGAGTTTCACTACTAATCAAGGAAGTAACAAATTAAAACAAGATTTTCTTTTTCTGGCTATTTATACTGGCAAAGGTCAAAAAGGTTGATAATACTTTGTGTTGACAAGAGTGTATGGAAATAGTCACTTGTACAAGGCTGACTGTGGTATAGACTGATAGAAACTTTTAGAAGGAGAATTTGGCAATACCTATCAAAAATTTCAAAGATGTGTTTTCCAGGATCCAGCAATTCCACTTCTAGTAATGTATTCTATAGCAATATTCCTACAAATTAGCAAAATAAACAGGGATATTCATTACACCATTGTTTGTCATTTATAATTGTGAAAAACAACATGGTTTAGAGATGATTTTTTTATCCAAGCAGTGGAATATGATACAGCTAATTAAAAGGATAAAAGATATCTCTAAGAACTGACATGGAAAGATATCCATAATGTGTTTTTAAGTGAAAAAAATCAGGCATGATTTTGTAGACCTATACTGATTCATACATGCAGGCACATGCACATGAATGGGGAGGGAGGGAGACAGGATTATTGCCCCAGCTCTTAATGGTAGCCATCTTTAGGGACGGAATTTTAGGGTTATTTCCTGCTTTATATAATTTTATATTTTTAAGACTTTAGCTATGAATATGTACTACTTTTAAAAATATAAAAGAGCAAAGTCCATCTTCTTTCCCCTCTTCCTTTCAAGTGTTAGAGAAGCAAACACTTTGGGGGCAGGGGGGAGGGACGTAATATTTTACACAATGATGTTGTAAGCATTCTTAGCTCCTGGGGAAGACTTGGTCTTTAGGTTTTGATTTAAAGGCCACCGACCTTTCTAGACTGCCTTTGATCTTATCTCCGGGCTACTGTTAACACTTCATTATCTCCTGAATCCTCTCACTGCTTTTGGCCTCCACCTCCCATCTGTCCTGCATCTGATGATCTTTCTAAAACCTAATCAGACCATGCCCCTCCCCAAGTTAAAATTACCCAGAGACTTTCCATCCCCAGGGGGGCAAGTGTTCGTGGCCTTGTGGGTTCCGCCCCCACCTGCACCTCTGGTCTCTTCTCCCACTCCCTCCTCATGTGATGCTCCAGCCGTGTGGGCCTCTTGCGGTTCCCTGGACCAGCCCTCTGCTCAAGACTCTGAGCTTGGCAGAGCCAAGTCGTCCCCTTGCCCACTCGGCCTTCTCCTCTGGTTGTTAGCGGACTCCTCCTGGAGCATACTGCCCTTCCCTCCATTATAGCATTTATCATACACTCCTTGTCCAGCTCTGCAAGCTCAAGGGGCCAGCACCGAGCCTAGCACAGAGTAGGGGCTCAGAAGATGTCTGGAGGATGACTGGCCCGGATATTGGGTCTTTATGCACACATACTTGACTCTCTGGTCTGGCACTGACACGGCTCAGTAGAAGACCGTGGCCTTGGCCACCAGGGAACCCACTCCACAGCCACCCCATGAGGGTCAGCCCTGTGTTCCAGTATCTCCAGGCTAAATACCCACATTTCTCTGAGTGCTACAATGGGCTTCCAGAGTAGCTGACGTCACCAAAAGGAAATGCAAGATGATTCCCCCAGTGAAAGCCTCGGAAACCTGCCTCATATTGGGTAGAATCGAGGCTGCCCACATGCCAAGGAAAACACTCCCGAGCTTGTCTTTCCAACCCTGGCTCAGAGATTCGCTACTGTGCACAGAAAGGCTTCCTGGACGTCCGAGGCCACAAGGATCCCAGCCAGAGAGTGAGCTCACGAACGGCTGCTTCATCCACTGAAGTATTTTCCACTTCCTCTAATGTGCTCACGTATCTGTGACCACACTTCACCTAGTCTTTAAGTGTAACAAAAAATAACCGAGGCAAAGGTAAAACTGTCAGATTTAGTCATTACTCAATGGAAACTGTGTAACAAAACACGACATTCTAAACCTCAATCAACAATCTCTGCATTCTCTGCCAAACAAGCAACAGAATTTCAGAGGGTCAGCTAGGTCCAAACTGATTTTCACTTTCGTAAAGCAAATTCTTTTCTGATTTTGCTGAAATGAGATCCTGAAACACTTCTTGGGCCCCTTTGGAAAGAGGAAGGTATCTGACTACTAATTTATTTGTGGTTTTCAAGCTCAGGTATTTTGATCGCTCTCTTTCTTGATAGAGATGAGAGGCTGAGTCCCCATAGGACTGTCCTAGAAAACCCACTTTCAGGGAGCAGGGGCTTCTTCTGCTCCACGGTGGGGGCCATCTCTGTGGGTTCTGCCTTTCTCCGGGTCACACTGAGTACCCGAGGCCCCCAGCCCAGTCATATCCCGCTGGCCTGGGGAAAGCCTGGACTTTTCCAGCCCCACACGGGGGTCTGAGTCTGCAGTCTGGGCTACTCCCACCAAATCTGAGCCACCGATGCATCAGGGCACGAGGAGATTGGCCCCACCAGCAGGGGGCACTGAAGTACTCACGCCGGTGCCGGGCTGAGATAGTGTGTTTCTGGTGGGATGGGAGGGTAGAGGCTGGGGTCCTGCACCAGACTGGAAGGCCCACCCACACTCACTCCTTGTGCTGCCTCTCTCCTGCCCACCAGATGCCATTCTCTCAGGAAATGATTCAGGAAACCCGATACCCTTGACTCTGGGCTCCTGGTCACCTCCTTGAGACCCTGACTTCTACTTTGGTTGGTTCTACTCACCTCACTCAGTCCTGGCCCCTCCTCTTCTCCACAGCTCACTGCCATTCCTACAGGCTTTGGGCCAATGTCCCATTAGAACACTCCTGGCTAAGCCATCAGAGGATGCTTGGCAGGGAAGAGATGGCCAAGCAGCAGGGAGGCATGTCTGCTGACCAGTCAAAAGCAGGAGGGAAGGTGATGGGTCACCGTGGGGACCGGAAGCTCCACGGGCACAGGGTGGTATGCTTAGGGACCAGCCCATGCAGTGATGTCCACCTCTTTATGAAAGGGCATTAGTGTTCCAAATATTCGCTGAGTGCCTCCCCCATTTTAGACACAGGTGTAAGGGGAGAACCAAACAGGTGTGGTCCCGGACCCCATGAAGTATACAGGCCAGAAGAGGCATTCGACAGAGGCATTAATTACACAAATAATTAAGGGTGTGGAACTGCTAAAAAAAATAATACTCTAGTATACACTTACTTCGGGGAATTATCCTCAGATGGCAATGAGAGGCCCAGGAGGAACCAGTGGCATAAGAGACAGAAATGGGTTGATTATGTCTTTATGAACTCCTATGTCAAGGAGTTCATTCTCCTTTCCCCTGCCTTAGCCATTCTCCTCCAGAGATAATAAGTGACCTGTCCGAGGTCACTCAGCACATACATGGCAGAAGTGGGATCTGAGCCCAGGCCTGTGGGCTCTAGCACCCACACTCTTACCTGAATGTTATATGCCATAATTATAGCTCAATGCATACACTAGACAAATGATATTAAAACCTCAAGACATCTGGGGTGCATGGGTGACACGGTTGGTTAAGTGTCTGACTCTTAGTTTCAGCTCAGGTTGTGATCTCAGGGTTGTGAGTTCTAGCCCCATGTCAGGTTCCACGCGCAGTGTGGAATCTGCTTGAGACTCTCTCTCCCTCTCCCTCTGCCCCTCCCCACCAACCCTGCGCACATGCACGCTCTCTCTCTCAAATAAATAAATCTTAAAAAGAAACAACTCAGACATCTGTGTTCAAATCCTGGCATTGCCACTTATTTGTACATTGTGATCCTGGGTGGGTTCTTCATCTGGGAAATGGAGACAGTACCTGTGACCTTCTCACAGGGCTGTGGTGAAGTCTAAAGGAGTTCATACACATGAAAGGGGCTAGCACAGTAGCTGAAGTTACTTGCAAAAGACCCCAACAACTTTAAGAGTGGATGGGGGAACACACCTGTTTCTGGAAACCTTCCAAAAGAGACTAGACAGTTCCTCACAGAGCCTCCCCTGACTTAACACTAAAATTTTTATGAATAAAAAAAAAAGATGGTGGCACCTGGCTGGCTCAGTTGGTGGAGTGTGTGACTCTTGATCTCGGGTTCATGAGATCAAGTCCCATGTTGGGTGTAGAGATTACTTAAAAATGAAATTTTAAAAAAAGAAGAAGAGAAAAGGGGCACCTGGGTGGCTCAGTCGGTTAAGCTTCTGCCTTTGGCTCAGGTCATGATCTCGGGGGGCCTGGGATTGAGCCCCAAATTGGGCTTCCTGCTCAGTGGGGAGTTTGCTTCTCCCTCTCCCCCTGCCCCTCCCCCTGCTCATGCTCTCTCTTAAACTAATAAAAGAAAAGAAAAGAAAGAAAAAAAAAAAGATGAAAACCACCTCATGAAGCCTGGCAGACAGCCTTAGAAACTAAACATATTATGGGCAGATGAAGAGAACAGAAATTGAGCAAATGTAGACCTTGTCAATTTGTACCTCTTAGGACCTACCCCCAGACTCACAGACCCAGGGATCTAAAAACTAGAAAACTCAGGTCGACGACCAGTATGCTGCCCAGCAGAAGCTGATCTGGGGGCTCTGGAATACACCGGCTGGCTCTTTGCCCTCCATCTACTCACCCCCACTTACAGATCATGACCCCCAGAAAAGACCTGGAGTGTTTCCAGAGGGAACCCCAAATGCCTGTCGATAAACCCTGAAGATGAATAGATTTCACCTTATTCAAGGTACGGTCAGAGGAAAGAAAATCCAACAAAAGAGTGCATGGAAAAATACTGCCACACTATGGAGTCTGAAATGCGTGAAGGGGCTGGGCTGACCCATGAGAACACACGTCCTCAGACGGTCTATTCCAGGATCCAAAAGAAGGTTCAAGACACTTTCTTTTCATCACAGTACAAGAAGACAAGGCTTTAAGGACAGGAGAGAACTGTGAGAGGTGAAACTTCACGAGAATGAGCTAGACAGTGCCTGAGATAAGAAAAGAAGAAAAGGAAACTAAGAAACACAAAAGAAGAATAAAAAAAGAAATTAACATCAGAGGCAGCGAGGAGCAAAATGGACACTTGGGAAGCTTGCATCACTGATGTGGAGAGCCAATTTGGCAAGGTCAAATGCCAGGGGAAAGGACAAGGGAAGAAAGAATATAAGGGCACATGGGGGCCTGAGAACAGACAGCTGACCCAGGGCAGGGGTCTTCCCAAGGAGTGTGTGCCAGGACCCAGGAAGGAGACCCAACCCTAGACATATCCAGGATGAATGTTTGAATTAAAAACCAAAAGAAAAAAAAAAAACAACTTGCAAATATCCAGGCAAAAAGCAAAAGCAGCAACAACAAACCCAGAAAAGTGACCCTGACCCTCCCCGTGAGTTGTAGGGACCCCTTTTGCTCTGCTTCAATGCAACCTGATGCTCCCCCAAATGACTCCGATGGTGTATGGTATCTGCTTGCCTGCCCAGCTGCTTCCCTATGGGAGGGGGAGCTTCTCGAAGGCAGAAGGACTGTTTATTCATGAAATGTTAGTGGACATCTGGTGATTTGTCAATCGCTTTGATTTTTTTTTTTTAAGAAGAAAAATATTTTCCCCTAGTAATTATGGTACTTAAGTATAAAGACCCAAAGAGAGGACATATGATTTCAGATGCTGTAAAACTTGGTCAATGCACATTTTTTCCACAAATTTATGAGCACATTTCACCATCCCAGACTGAGGGCAGCAGCGGACGTCAACTCCTGGATTCACTGTGAGTAAAATACACGTGCTCTAGCCATGCTTCCTCGTCAGCAGCCTGCAAAGCCCAGAAACGTCTCTTGCAGATGCCGCCCCAATGGACAGGTCAGCTCTGGATGCCACAGGTGAGCTCTGCGGATGAATGCCTCTCCGTGGGCCCAGTGGAGAAGCCCCAGGTAATCGGCCATACAGACAGGGGCATATCTGTCAAGTCCAATGTGGGGTGCAAGGAAGGGTCCTTCCTGCCCACTCCCTGAGCAATGAGCACCGAGCACCCAGAAAGTAGGAGCTTGAACTTGGCCATGGACGGCAGGCTGCCCTGAGTGGAGCTGACAACTGTATTGGGTGGGCTGGGAAGGTGAGGTACCCCCAGGGACACAGTAAGAAGGTCTATTTGGAGACTGAAAAACCTTGTCTCTGCTAAAGAGGAAGAGCGTCACCTCAGGGCAATGATAAAGGAAAATAACTTGCAAATGTCCCTATTTCCTGGGCTGCAGTGGGCATGGCTCTGGGCGAAGGGCTGCTCTTTCCCTCCGACCAGAGTTTCCTGACAGTGATCTGGCCTGGATCTTGCTCTCAGCAAAACTGGGTGACCAGTCTGGTGACCCCAGAGTCCATATACCGGGACCCCAGGGGAGGAGGGGCTCAAATAGACTCCTGGGACAAGACAGCTGCCTCAGGCAAGCCAGTGGTGGGCATGACGACCACGGTCACTGAGTTCCTACTGTGTGCCAGGCTCTGGGCTGAGAGCTGCATCTGCACAATCTCTTAGGGTCCTCATTTTACAGAAGAGGAAGTGAGGCTTAGAGAAGCTAAGCCCTTTGTCCTAAGCCAAACAGGGAGTGTGTGGCAGAGCTGAGATTGCACCTCAGGGCCCCCTGGAGTCTGGGCTCTGACCCTCAATGTGGCCTTGCCTTGCCCTTCCTCATCCTGGCCCCACAGGACATCGTGGGAATACTTGAAGCCTGCAGAGCTGGGGTGGGGGTGCTGCCACTTGTGGGCTGATCCCGAGCCAGGCCTTGTGCTCTGGGCCTTAGACCCTCTCCTCAGCTCACCTACCCACAGGGCTCCAAGGAAAGCTCTGCTACCCCCGTCATCCAGATGGGGAGACTGAGACTCAGAAAGGTAGGGTGACTTTCCAGAGGTCTCTTGGCCAGTAGTTGGAGAAGCCAAGATTTGAATCCAGGTCTGGATGGCCCCAATCTGTGCTCTGTTCAACACGAGGACCATGGGGACTGCCTTTCAGTCTCTCAGTTTTGTTTCACGCCAAGAGCTGAGTCCTGTGGTCCTTGCCTGGAAGTCTGAGTCATAGACCCTGACCTCAGAGGGGACAGATGTCCTTCTGGGGAGTGGAAACATCTCTGGGCCAGAACAGGACATAGTTCCAAGTGGATTACCAAGAGCTCAGGCAGAATATCTGATTTATGGCCCACCACACCTCACTCCAACTGGCTCATGGGCCCCAGCTCAGCCATGGCATTGGGCTGAGCCCCCCAAAGCCAACTTCTTCAGTAAGAGGTACCCACTCCGGTGTCAGCACCTCCCCTGCCAGGGGCCTCAGGACACAGCCCCCGAGATTTCTCAGCTTTGACACTTGAAGACAACAATAAGACACCAGCGTCAACCAGCAGCTGGGCTGGCCCTGGGAGTAGAGCTGCAGCTGCTCCAGGGATTAAGCAGTCCTCTGGAGGCCAGCCTGGGAAGCTGGTCCCACTGGTGCCATTTAGGGTGGGACCTCTGGAGCCGGGCAGTCTCCGGGGAGGGCCAACTCTGCCACCGACTTGCTCAGAATGTTCCTCAGCCATCTGATTCTCATTTTTAGCCTCTGCAGCAGGGGGCAGGTACCGGCGTGCCTCTCTCACACGGAAGGGAGATGGAAGGAGTGAAGGTGTGCACAACCCTCTGCATCAGGTCACTGCTCAGTGAAGGTCAGGGCGATGGTAATGACATTAGTAGAGAAAACTATCTCTTGGCAGGCCCAGTCCTCTGAGAAATGAGGACCCAGCTGGCATCTTCCACAGCCCCCAACTGTCGCCTCCCTCTTCCAGTCCCCCACATCCTCTCACACCCACAGCAAGGGCTGAACATGGATACCTCAAGAGCAACTCCTGCCCTGCTCCTGCCTGCTCCTGGGCCTCCACCACAGCCAGAGCTAAGGGGAAAGGGGATTCCAGGGGCCAGCAGAAGCCTCTTGACTCTTTAGAGCAGCACATAGCGTTGGGGGACCTAGTGTGAACACCTACTCCACCAGATGACCCTGGAGAAACAGTCACCCCTTGGGCCTCACCTCATTTGTTCCCACCTCATACGTCCATTCTGAGCACTATATGAGGTATTATAAGCAAGCCAACACAATGCCTGGAGGACAGCAGCTTCGTTCATTTGGTCATTCATTCAGTCAGTCAGTCCTGCCTGCGGTTGTTCATTTAGCCAAGAGTCGCTGGGCACTGCCTCTGCTGAGCTCTGTGTGCGCCCCACCTGGCCCCGTGGGCCTGACGGCCAAGCCCTGAACAGATGCCGGACCCTCTCCAACATCCCCCCTCTCTCTACTCCTTTACTACTTAGGTGGGCAAGGAGAGCCCCGGGTTGGCGGTTCACAGCTGGGGATTCACAGCTGCACTGGGGTAACAGCCTCAGGAGGCTGCTTATCTTTGGGGCAACCGTAACTTCTCATACACCAAGCCTGTGAGTACCGTACTGCCTCCCACAAAATGTGCTTTATTTCTACGACATGGGTGCTCGAGAAGGTATAGTTTTTTATACTACGTACACTGTCCCCAGTTGTATGAAGGGGCTCAGGGTTTTATAGCTACTGATGAGGAGTTTAGGGCAGTGGCAGGTTATGAGCTTTGCTGTCAGCAATTCTATGGAACTGGGGCAAATGATTTCATTTATCTGAGCCTCAATTTCCATTTTTGCAAGATGAGCGTAATTCCAATTTTGTGAGGTTGTTCTGAGAATCAGAGCTATTGTGTGAAAGCCTTTAACACATTATCTGGAACAATAACAACAATAATTGTCACACTAATGACAACAGCTAACACCTATTAGCATTTACCATGGGCCAAGCGTTGTGCTAAGGGCTTTTCAGGCACTAATTTATTCTTTTATTCAGCAAGTATTTATCGAGATACTAGATGCTAGGGATATGGCAAGGACCACGACCAATACAGCCTCTGCTTTTGTGCAGCTTACTGCCTAGGGGAGAGGTCAGACAGTGAGCAAGTAGCTGCACAAATAATTACAGAATTAAAATTGTAATGAAACCAACACAGGAGAAGTACACTCCTCCATTTGAGTAAATGCCACTACATATGTATTCTAAAGGAGGAAATTAAGGGTCGGAGGGGTGAGGCAACTTGCCTGAGGTTGTGAACATGGTAAGAGGCAAAGCCGGACCCCAGATCTCATTAAATGGGGCTTATTGTGCCTATAACAGCACTGAGAGTTCCAAATCATGTACAGAGGGCCCCAAGTCCTCACGGCTCCTCCTCTAGTCCAAGAGCAGCTGCTCAGGGCAAAGTCAGATGGGAAGTCGGCCTCACAGCAAACCGGCTTACTGCTCCTCCGTGAACCACCGTGACCCGCAGCCCAGCCAGCCTGGCCCTGTCACTGATCAGTTCTGTGGCCCTGGGTACCCTGGCTGTAAAATGGACACAATAAGCAAGGCTGCAAGGCTGCCTTGAGATCCAGCAGGCAAAGTGGTTGTCCTTATGTAGACACTGAAGGTCGTGCTGGTCTGCCCGGCAGCAAAGCAGATTTCAGGAATCAAACAGGACGTCCCTGGAGTGTGAAGGCCCATAGCTCGCTTGCTCTCTCTCTCTCCCTTCCTTCGTTTTCAAAATGAGATATAATTGACATATCCAAAGCTCTGTTTCTTAGCTTGCTTTGCTAATTATAATGTTATTTTAACTTTACTCATTTATATAGCACCTTCATGATTTTTTGCCAACGTAGCACCTATATATTTTTTTACATAACATAAAATTCACCTTTAGTGACATTTAGTACATTCACAATCGTGTGCAACCATCACTGCTATCTTCTCTCCAGCCCAAAAGGCAATCCTGTGTCCATTTACTCCCTGTTTCCCCCTCCCTCCAGCCTAGGCAGCCACTAATCTAGTTTCTGTCTTTATGGATTGACTGACTTGGGATATTTCACACAATCTGTGGCCTTCCGTGGCTGGCTTCTTACAGGTAGCACAGTGTTTCCACGGGTCATCCGTGCTGTAGCACGTGTCAGTAGGCCATTCCTTTTTATGAAGGAATAATAGCCTATTGTATGCATGTACCACTTTTCGCTTTATCTGGTCATCAGCTGGTGGACATTGGGGTCGTTTCCACCGTTTGGCTACAGTGATAGTGCTGCTATGAACAAGCTCTTGTTTGTACACCCGCTTTCAATTCTTTGGGGGTATATCCCCAGGAGTAGAATTGCTGGCTCACCATATTATTTTTTAATTTTTTAATGAAATCATGGATTTAATGTGCTAATAACATTAAGAGAAATACTTAGGTATTAAACTGAGAGAGGTTCTCTATGTGCCATCTAAAATCACTAGGACCATGAGTACAGCACGTCCACACTCTAGGAAACTAAGAGTTCGTGTACTCCTGCATTGGCCGTCCATGACGCTACCAGCACCCAGGCCGCTGTGGGGTAGGGTCCTAGGAGCTGAGGCCGGGTTAGATGCTAGGGTTCCCTGATGGGTCAAAAGCAGTGTTGGAGGGGGCCCGCAAAGGCTCAGAGTCAGAGAGGCAGTGTCAGTCGTCAGGGTAAGCTCTCCGCCCACATCGTTGTGGGAATGTGGGCCACAGAGGACAGCCAGAGCTGGCACGGAAAGAATGAGGTAGAGGGCCCAGGGCTTTGGCCGCCAACAAGGACAACTTCAGAGTAGAGGCCCCTGGAGGGGTCTGGGGCTAGTCTCAGGCTGTCCTGCCCTCTTCGCTCTTGAGGCCGACTCTCCAGGTACCAGGAGGCAGGGCGAGGCAAGAACAAAGGGGCTGACCTTCAGGCTTCCCTCAGACATCCTCCAACCAGGAGTCCTGCCCCTACTTGGAGACCTCTCTGCCTTGGTAATTACGGGACGCCTAGAAAGAAGGGGTTGTTTTTGATGGAGACTCTTTCATCTCTGACTTAAATTATACATCATGCACTAACGTTTTAACTCTGATGTCTTCTAGAATTCGAATGAGACATAAACATACTCCCAGAAGCACAGAGTCTGCATTCATTACTGGGACCACCTTGACCAAATAAGAGGTGTCACCACATCTATTTATAGTTTAAACATCTTTCCACTGTCTTTCCCTGAAAATCTATTGAGGCAGTTCCCACACAAACAAGGAAGAACCCAACCCCAACAATCATTCATTCATTCGGGTTCATGCCTGGGGGTAGACAGCCGTCAAGTCACGGCCGGCATGGGGACACGGAGAGAAAGTGCAGGGGCTCTGAGCACAGAAACAGAGTGGACAGACAGA
The DNA here is from genome assembly GCF_037043125.1 of Eumetopias jubatus. NCBI lineage: Eukaryota > Metazoa > Chordata > Mammalia > Carnivora > Otariidae > Eumetopias > Eumetopias jubatus. Next base: position 86,790,397 of record NW_028274821.1, on the reverse strand, counting down.
GACACGTAAATTCATTAAAAAAGCCACCATTAGAATGAATTACATCAGTAAGCTTAAAATGAGACCAATGCCAAGAGCCAGCAAGGCTGCTCTGAGATGGGAAGGCTCACACGGGCTGGCAGCAAAGAGAATTGGTACAACCTTTTTGGAAAGCATTAGACATTTCAAAGCCAGAAAAATACTGGTGTCCTTTGACTCAGTAATCCCACTCTTAGGAACTTATTCTGAGAAAATAATTGTAAAAGGAGAGAAAAACTTTGTACACACAAAGGTTATCATGGGAAATCTAGTGGTTAAACACAAAACAACAAAAACTGTAAACATTCTAATGTCAAACAATAGACACATAGGCCAAGAAAATGAAAATGAATGGCACGACAAAACTATGGAGACGTTAAGTGCTGGAGTGGTGGGATTTTAAATGCTTAAAAAAAAAACAACACCCTTACTGCACTGTTATCCAGTTTGTGCATTGTGCAAAAGAACGTATTAGTCCTTAGGTGAGATAAAACTTTCTTCTACTCATTGATATTTACTGTCAGATTTACGTATGATTCTCACCAAAGTAGCAGCAAATATATCTCAATCACATACATAAATATAAAGATTCAGCAAGCTCTCAAAGAAGAATGGTTTCCTCCCCAAATACCAGGAAACCTCATGATCTTCCCCGTTATTTAATCTGCTAACCATCGTGCGCAGCGCATGAAATGCCAGTGGCCCTCCCGTTGGAGAGGGTCCTGCGTGGCTGCTGACCTCGCCTGACCCACCAGGACGGTTCCCCAGTACTCCTGGTACTGCCCAGCTCCTGCCTCCCTCTGGACACGCCCGCCCCTCCCATGGCCTCCGGAGCCACCGCCCCACCAACTACACCCTGCACAGTTAGGTACGACTACTTTGCCTGGCATTCCAAGCCCTCCGTGGTGTGGCGCGTCTCACATACCACTCCAGTGTGGGGTGACACTGGCCGGTGAACGGGCCACTGAGAGGACACTTGATTTCTTCTCTTGGAGTCTGAGACCACGGCTTCCCTTAATCTGCACATGGACTGAGTGTGAGGACAGTGGACTCACTGGCCCCCAGGAACCTCAGATGCATCCCCTGCTCCCTGTGAGGTGACCAGGCAGGTCTCCAGCGCTCAGCCCTGGGTATCTGTGGACACCAGGCAGGAAAGGCCCGCAGTCTTTGCTGGCCGGAAACCTGGTCTGCTCCCTTGACTTACTTCCCAGCACCCGGGCAGAAGGCAGTTTGAGAAAAGGCATGAGGTGAGGCCTGTATTCTCCCAGAATGTTCCAAACAGAGCAACTAGCATTTACAGTGTTGCTCCCATTTTCATCAACAGACCCATGTGAGGCTGGATTTTCACAAGCAACTGTGGAAGACACTAAGTGTTGGAATGGGCTGTTGAATCCATACTCCAAAATGACAAATTCATACCAAAGATGCATTTACATATAAGGTAAGAACACGCAATAAATTTTTATGTTGTAATTTTCTATATTCAAAACACTTAAAATACAGAACGCATTTTTTAAAACTAAAAAAAAAAAAAAACTGTCAGCAAAAGCCTGGCAATTGTCCTTACTTAGGAAAAAAATATCCTTCATTCTGAGATTATACCCTGCTTACATTGTTGGTGTTAAAATGTCCCTTCCCCTAGGAAACAAAGATGATAGTTTATATCTTCTTTACTTGCCATTAAAAAAAAAAAAAAAAAAAAAAAAGGCAGCAGCCTCCTGAGAGTCTCCAAGCTTTCTCTCTGAAGTTTCCCTTGCTCCTGACATCCGAGGTCCAGGACCCACAAGCCTGAGGTCACATGTGGCTCTCTGGCAAGCAGTCAGACTGCAGGCTGGCACCGAGCAGGCCAGGGCTGGAAACACCAAGGGTGGCTTCTGAGCAAGGCAAGTGACATGGCTAGCAGGAAGGCAGCTTTGTGTTGCTGCAGGCTTGGAGGATGTTATCTAAAACTAAAAAAATAGCTGAAGGCTGAGTAAGTAGGAATTTCAGTTTGGCACAAAAATCAAGCTTGAGTTTACCTCTTTCCTCTTTTATTCTGTCAGAGTTTAGTGTAGGGTCGCTCACCTGAACCCCCATCTTGCTCATACCCAAGACCCCAGGCACCTCTGCTTGGCCAGGTGCAGGCCGGTGAAGCCCCAACTCAGGAGGCATCTGCCAAGGGCCGCTGGAGAAAGCACCCAGCACTGCAGAATGGCCCTCCCTCCGAGTGCTCAATTTGCAGCCTCAGCAGGGCCCTCGGCCCACTCCACGGTCTTGCCCCTCCTTGGTTCTTCTCCCATTCTCTTCAGTGGCTGGTTTTCCCCAACAGCTGCCTAGCACTCCCACCCCCGCTGTCCGTCCCTGCAGGCACCCTGCCTCCTAAATGAATGACCTCAGCTTCCTGCTCTGCCCCCTCATCTCTCAGCACCCATTTTCCACGCTGCTTTCCCTCCAGGGCACTGCCCTTGTCCCCATCTCCTCCAGCATGAACCCCCTGGCTCACCCCATGCTCAGTTGGCCATCTTTAAGGTCTCCCTATTTGTACTACCTTTTTTTTTAAGGTCTAAAAGGATATTTCTTTTCCGATTAAAAAGGGTATTTGTGTTCATCTTAGAAAACACAGAAAAGTGTGAGGAAAGTAACGGCCTGTGGGATTCCGAATTTAGGTGTGTCCTTCACATAAACATACTCGTCTACATAAGTTGACTGCATGTTGCTGTGTGGTTCTGGGGGACTGTTCTGCTGGTAGAAGAGCCCAGAGGGCTCATCCGTTAGTGGAAGTGGAACGGTTCCAACCTGGGTCGGCACTAAAGCATCATCATAAGTCCCGGACACCCCAGATGCCTTTTGTGAAAGCCCAGAGGTAGGCAGAGCCCACCACAGACCCTGCTGCCCGCCTGGGGTACATAGGTCCTCTCCAGGCCCTTCTCAATGGCACACAATCAGAGTTACCACTTTACGCAGGTGCTGGATGGCTCTAGGGTCTGGGACCGGATAGCAGCCTGCATGCCTGACCCTGTCAGTCAGGCACCCCCCTGCCTTTCCACCTTCCGGGGTCCCCCAAAGCCAACTCTGAAGGTGGAAGGAAAAGCAAGAAAAAGAAAAGGATGGACCTCGTGGAGTAGAGAAGAGGGGCTGGTGGTGATGAGAGAGCCCAAGCTCCCAGCTCCTCTCCTCCTACAGGCTCACTGCCATGACAGTGGCAATCATAATCAATAATCATAACAGCATAAGAGCTCACCATGTGCCAAGCACTGAGACAAATGATCAACAAGTGTCATCTCTGTTCCCCAAAGTGGGGACACCACCGAGAGGATCATGCTGGTCTGGGATGGACACCTGTACCTCTTTTACCATGTATTAGAAAAACCATTGCACAGGGGCATCTGGGTGGCTCAGTTAAGTGTCCGACTCTCGGTTTCAGCTCAAGTCACGACCTCATGGTTGTGAGACTGAGCCTTGCGTTGGGCTCTGTACTCAGGGGGGAGTCTGCCTGAAGACTCTCTCGCCCACTGCCCCTCCCCCCACTCGCACATATGCACTCTCTCAAATAAATCTTAAAAAAAAAAAAAAAACCTTTTGCACAGGAAACCCTTGATAGCACAGATACAAATAAAATACACTTAAAGAGAAAAACTGAGTACGAAGGTTAAGGAATGGTGGCGATAGTCACAAATGCCCAAAGTCTGGGGAAGCACCACCTTACTGGACCCTCATGGCAGCTATTATACACCTGCCAAGGCACGGGGAGCTTCCGTGGCATCCCGGGGGGCGAGGACTGGGGTTAGGACCTGTGCCTGTCTGAACCCACAGCCCGGGCCTTCCCTGCCCTGGGCCCTGCTGAGGCAGGCTCTACTTTTCCTCCCCTTTGCCTTCACTCTGCTGACCCACAGTGAGGAGGGTGGATTCCCTGTGCTCTGGCCCCCAGATGGATCAGGCCACTGACTATTTGGCATCCCTCTCCCTCCAGGTCTCTACTACTGGTCCTGTCCACATGGGCACCTGTGGCCAGCACAGCCGGGCAAACAGCAGGCTGGGTTCAGGAGCATTTGTGCAGCTGCTGAGCAGGCTGGCTCCTTCCTAAGAAGAAGAGTGGGTGGTGTGGACGGGGGTAGTCAGCTGCGGCCCTCGCAGTCACAGTTTCCTGGGGCCTCCCTAGTCAGAGTAGCCCAGGAATGGCAGGGTCTGGAAATTTCTCCCTGCCACAGCCCATGGCAGCCTCCTGGGAACAGGGGCATGGGATGGCCTATTGACTCTTGCCTCGCCAGGCCTGTCACATGTCAGCACAGGACAGCGTGACCCACCTTCTGGACAAACCTTCGTCTGAGGCAGGAAAAGCCCAGACAACATGCTGTTGGCCCAAGGTCTAGACACGTCTCTCAAGAAGGCTCATCTTCCATCCCTTGTAAGGACAGGCAGCTGAGGTTCCAGGGCCAAGCCATGGGAGCAGATTCAAGGGAGAGGCAGAGATCCTATCAAGTCCTAGAGGACCCAAACTAGGAATTCTCATTTCCTAGGACCAGAACAAGAATGTGAAGAATCCAGAGTAGAATTGGGCTGAAACTTTCAGCCAATGAAAGTGCTGCCTTCCTACCAGTGCCCATGACCCCAGTGTGTTAATAATAAATACTAGTGAGTGCCATCGGCTGAGCGCCTAGTGGATGCCAGGCGCTGGGCTTTACCTGTATCAGTGAGCTCCGTGCTGTCCTCATGCAACCTCTGAGACAGCGGATGTTATCAATGCCCACCTTACAGACAGGGACACTGAGGTGCCAAGGTGCCTGGGTCATACGGTTTGGGAGGGGTGTGTGGTGCTGTGGACCTCCATGGGACACGCAGCTCTGCAGACTGATAGCTGGCATGAAGGGCTCTTTCTGGGAGCTTCTTTGACAACAGACTACATGCAGCAATCTGTGAGTCTGTCAGACACCCACTCCCTGAGCCCAGGACAGCTCTGGTTTCTGCCCCTCGCACCAGCATCGTGATTACTGGCTCCCATTCATCCTCTCTCTTCGGGACTCCTGGCTCCCTGGGCATGAGCACTTCCTGAGCTGCATGGGATTCGGGGCTCTGGGCTCTTGTTTCAGCTCTGCCCCTTACCAGCAATGTGACCGTCGACAAACCATCGACAAATCGCTGTTCTTCTCTGTGGCTCTGTTTCCTCATCGGTAAAGGGTTGGCGGCGGGGCTGGAACTTACGGCTCTAACAATTCAAGAACGTGTTGACTCTAAAGATTAGTAGCTAATAAAGTGGACATCTGTGGGTACAAGCACGCATGTAGTGTGCGTGGGTACTGTCTCCACTGGCTGGGCGAGGCCTGCTCATCCTGCAGCTCAGGGCTCACACAGCACTCCCTCAGAGTCCTCCCTGCCTGCCCGGCGCTCCTGCTCTGTGATCCTCAGTCGCTTTGGGGTTAAAGGAGTCCAGGCTTAAGGATATCAGTGGCTGCCATTCTCTGAGGGCTGCCTATCTCCCTGAACACTGAGGGGGCCCCATCTACAGATGAGGGATCTGGGCCCAGAGGAATCAAACAACCTGTGCAAGGTCAGCTGGCCAGCACGCCAGGCGGTGGAGCTCTAGGCCCTGTCTGCCCAGCCCCTTAACCTCTACTTGTTGATTAGGCAACACCTGTCCCAACAAGGTCACGAGCCCCTCGGCATCAGGGGCCATTTCTGCCCTCCTCACGGCTGTCTCTCCAGTGGCAGGCACAGTATCTGTTATACACAAGCTCTTCTGTCATATCTCTTAAATAAATGGGAAAAAATGCTTAAGTCAGAATCCTTTTGGCTCCCAGTGACAGAAACCAGCTTCAAATGGGGGAAAGACTACAAGAATCCTAGAATGGCTCCCAAGACCAGAGACTGCACCACGAGACCCGGGGAGCGCCAGGACAACCCCGGGGAAAGAGGGGTTGGGGTGGGGCCTGGAGCTGGTGGCTTGCTGCCTGCACAGCTCACTCTCTCCACCCTTTAATTGTTGCCCTCTCGGGGCTCGCCACCATACCGCACTCCCTCCGACTCTCCATGTGGCAGAGGCCAGGGCCACTGGCAGCTGTGGGGTCAGGATATGACAGCTTTGTGACCAAGGAAGAGAGATGCCCTGGCTTCAGAAAAACAAAACAAAACAAAATAGGCAAAGGCTCCAACTGGCCTTGTGTGAGCCACCGGTCTGGCTGGAGACGAGGTGCTGTGAATGGACCAGTGGGTCAGGTAACCCTCTGTGGTCGGGTGGCGGGCGGGAGTCAGCGCTGGGTAGACACAGGGAAGAGCCTTATCGGACAGGAAGTTACCTCGGTTATCCAGCCTGTGCTTTAAGCTTTTTGTCAAACTCAACTACTACCAATTATAGGACAGTTAAAAACACAACCCTGCCGTGAACTGAATGTTTGTGTCCCCCATAAAACTCATGTGTTGAAATCTAACCCCTTAGGCAATGGTATTGGGGGGGTGACTTTGAGGGTGATGAGGTCATGAGGATGGAGTCCTCATGAATGGGATTTGTGCCCCTGTGAAGGAGATCCCAGAGAGATCTCTCACCCCCTTCCCCATGTTTTGACACAGCGAGGAGACCGTCATCTGTGAACCAGGAAGCGGGCCCTCACCACGCAGGGAATCTGCCAGTGCCTTGATCTTGGACTTCCCAGCCTCCAAAGCTTTGAGAAATGTTTGTTGTTTAGAAGCCAGCGACTTGGGGCAACTGGGTGGCTCAGACGGTTAAGCGTCTGCCTTCGGCTCGGGTCATGATCCCGGGGTCCTGGGATCGAGCCCCATGTCGGGCTCCTGGCTCAGCGGGGGAGCCTGCTTCTCCCTCTTCCTCTGCCTCTCCCTCTGCTCCTGCTCTCTCTATCTCTGTGTCTCAAATAAATAAATAAAAATCTTAAAAAAAAAAAAAGCAGCCAGCCACTTTATGCTACTTTATCATAGCAGCTAGTTCTAAGACAAACCGCCTCCCAAGGCTGAGACAAAAACCCCCAGGCCATGGGTCATTCCTGTGACCATCTGTTTCCTCCACACTGTGGAGTCTACAGAGTTCAATTTCTGAGGCTCCTGCTTCTTGCCTTCCAGGAGGTTGGCAAGGGGGACAGAAGCTCCATAGGGTGAAAGGCCCATGGCAGTGTTGACATCCACTGACTCTGTCTGGCAAGCTATAGAGAAGAGCATGGGTGTGGAGTAAGGCAACCTGACCCTGACCCTTTGACCACAAGGATGAAGGTGCCTCACCTGTAACACTGGGGATAAGCACACCTTCCCACAGAGATTACGAAGGTGGTAATGGTGACAGCTCAAGGTGTGCACGCTTCTAGGGGCCACGACTGAGCTCAGCAGTCCATCTGCTTCCTCCCCACCGTGTCTCAATGACCACCCTACCATGGGAGTCTTGTTTTGTCACTGTTCCACGGGGAGAACAGTGAGGCTCAGAGAGGCACATACTTTGCATGCAGCGAGCTGGGACGCGGACTCCCAAATCCTTCTGGACGCCTAGGTCAGGCTTTAGCCCCCTGCCATTTGCTGCACAGTGGTGAGGGGGCCTGGGAAGGGGGCCGTGCTCAGTGATGCTACAGTGATGCTACTTTCCTCATCCTGCTCGCTTCTTTTTCCTCCTGCTTCACCAAATCTCCTCACCCGCCACCAGGGCTTCCCAGCAGGCCCTGTTCATTTGGACGCCCCACTCTGGACCACGGCCAGTGTGGTTAAGGGTGTGCCTCTGCCCCACCCGCCCCACCCGGTGAGTGGGGCCTTCGGGCATCTACGGGAAGTGCAGGTGGCCAGACCAGGGACCCCCAAGCTAGGGCCTCTAGACAATTAAGGTCACTACTACTGACTGAGCAATTTGAGCCCACTGAGGGTACAGACATGAAATGCCATATTCTCTCTGCCACACACTCCCTAACGTGCTGCGCTGACTCCCCTTTTCCATCATGGGCAGCAGGTCCCCTAATGAAATCTGGGCCAGATTCTGTAACTTTGCAGTCACTTTCCATTTTTAGCATGGCTGCATTAGAAGATTTCAGACTTGGTTCTGTTTATGTGAAGACTCCATCCAAACGGAATTCAAAACTCATGGCTGTTCTCTTTTCTCCCCCACCTCTCCCTGGGAGATTGGGGGAGGTGGGAGGGAGAGCTCTGCTCTTTTCCAAGCCCCTTTCTTTATCTGAACTTCCTCCACTAACCCTTCCAGACTCTAGCAATTCTCACAGTCCACTCTCTCCAGAAAAGCGAGATATGCTCATGTTGGGGTCACCTGTCAGGGGTGGCGAATCTGGTCTGGTCTGATTCCCTCTGAAGCAGGTGGCCCTGGCCAGCTGGTGGTCTCCATGCAGGTGGAGATCTGGGTCCCCTAGGGACGCGTTCAGCTTTGACCCGGCCCCTCCATCGCTGAAGAGCAGCCCGGCCTCCCGTCCCTGCCACCAGGGGCACATGTCCCGACCCCTTCTCTAGAAGGCTGCATCCCACCGCGCGGTGTGGTGCCGCCTGTGTAGCCCAGCTCCTGCCTTGCTGCCAGTCTCTGTCCCCTGCATGTGCAAACCCAGGAACAGCTGGGGGAGTTTTTGGCATCTTGTGAGGGTCACAGAGAACAGAACGAAGGGCAAGACCCAGCTCTTCTCTGTACCAAGTCCTTTAGGGCCTGACGACTCTTCAGATTACCCCCTTTACACATCTCTGCACAGAAACAGGCACCAGTTTCTATGTTCAATGTGACCCAAACTTTGGGGGTTACATGGCAGTCGCCCTCTTCCTCTTCTCCAGAGAGGGAGAGGGGACTGGAAAGAGGTGGCTCCTTGCTCTCAGCTCTGGGGGTCTCTCCCACGCTCCCAGTGGGCCTGAAGGTCCTGCAGTTCATCGCATGCCCAGCCCTTCTCCCCCAGAGGCAGAGGCACCCCAATCTTTGCAAAGGACTCTCCCAGAGCCTCCTTATTTGGCTTTGGGGAGAAGCACCTGTCTCACCTCAAAACAACACCTGCTGTGTGTCTAGGACGTCTCTTGTGCTCAGAGCACCCGTCCAGGATTCACAGGAGTGGGTGTGGAGAAGAAGCCTGGGCACTGGAACTGAGGGGCAGGAAGCCATTGCCTGGGTCTTGGTCCAGCAATCATTATATAGTTACTCTCAGCTGTTCAGAAGCTCTGGGCAACTAGATGTTTGTTAACAATAAAGGGGGTGAGGCATTTATTTTTACTTAATGCAAACAGCATGTTTCACAGAGATAGTTTATATTGCAACATATAGAAACAAAGATCAGAGTCACTTCTAGGGGCAAGATCTCGTTCTGAGTGACCCTGGGCAAGACTCTTGACTCTTCCAGGACCCGGTTTCCTCATCTACACAAAGGAGACGGGCATCATCTAATCTTGCACCCCCGACAGGGATAGAGTATCCTGAGATAACAAAGAATTTCGATTGCACCTGGCACACAGTAGCCATTAACTTCATGGTAGACACGGTAGCTATTATTATTAACAGGCGTTTTCAGAACCAGAGTTCACAAGAGACACAAAAGGGGTCTTAGGCATGGAAAGCATCACAGTCCACCAAGCCAGTGTCCCCAGGCTGCTCTGCGGGAGCTGGAGCCCCACACAGCACCAGGCACACAGAGACCTCTAACACACTTTGTGGAATTCCAGGAGACTTATTAATCTGCTACTTATTAATGAGGTATGCTCAACACAGATTTAAACTGCATCTGGTCCAGCAACCAAAGAGACTGTGGGCCTTAAAAAAAAAAAAAAGGAGAGACCCCTCTGTGTGTGGAGGGGGCACGGCCCTCCCAGCCGGGCAGGAACTGGCAGCTGTCGCCCGGCGCCTGCCCGAGCTGGATGGCGGCCTTGAATACTTTCTTTCTTAAGTGAAGCTCCCCTCTGTGCGTGCTGAATCACAGCATTCACGGGGGGAGTGGGGACAAGAGCATTTACTAAGTGGATACCAGGCATCAGTGAGCGCAGCCCAGGGGCAGGGGGCGAGTGATCTGGCAGGGCCGAAGCTGCAGCAGGACAGGAACAAGAAGAGAAACCGGCTCCCCTGGCCCTTCAACCCCCATGGGGGGTGCTGGGGGGTGCAGATGAACACTCTGACCACAGACCTCAGCAGGGGAGAGACCAGGCCCAAAATAGGCTGAGCGTCTGGGGCGTCAGCTGGGATTCGCCCCTTCCAGCAAGTCAGGGCTCAAGCATTCTGTTTACCAAACTCTCTGCACACATAGAAACCAGGACCGTCTGGGTTCCACGTTAAAGGGGACAGGGAGGGTCCTCCCTCCCCTGGGTGGATTTCGAGGTGTTGGAAGCGTCTCTGACAATGCCCGGGAGGAGGGCCAAGGCCCAGGGCTGCCCAGAGTGAGCCTGGCAGAGGAAGAAAGGCGATGGCAGGCCTGCGGGCGGGCGGGCGGGAGCTCGCCCTCCTGGGGGGGAGGGGGGCACCCCACCCCACACAGCCCCGGCCTGGCAGGTAGCAGAGAGGGGGTGACGTTTGCAGGCAAAGGCAGCTCTGCGGAGGGGGACGCCACCGCGGCACGCTCTCGAGCTCGTGAGAATAATCAAAACCAGCTGAAGACCGAGCCGCCTTTCCAAGGGCTGCCAGAGAGAGGGACTTTCCAGCGCAGAAGCTGGGGATGGCTCCTCTCAGGAGCGCTCCCCTGTCATGCTGCTCTCCTCTCTCCCGCGGCGGTGGGGCGGGGGGGTCATCATGAGAAGGGCAGCCCCCTCCTGCCCAGCCTCCTGGGCCTCCACCTCCCATGTCCCCCTCCTGTGGCCAGGCTCCTGCTCTTCTGCATGTGTGGAAGGGGGTCCAGGCCCTGCAGACTGCAGACTGGCCCCGCAGCTGAGCCTTACACACACACGGCCTTACTGGTCACAAACGGTGCAGCTGGTGCCTTTCATCCCTGCTTCACAGATGAGGATGTTGAAGCCGACAGGGGACGTGAGTTGCTGCTCAAGGCCACACAGGGAGCAAGTGGTGGAGCTGGGATCTGAACTTGAAACTGTGGTTCTAGAGCCCCCGCTCTATACCAGGGCACCGGCCTGCCTGGCAGGATGAGGACTAGGGGGAAATAAAGCACCATGTGGCACACTGTGGGTACCTTATGCTGTTTAATTCTCATGACAGCCCTGAAATATAGGTATTATTTCTACCATCTCCTGTTTAGAAAGGGGGAAACAAAGGCCCCCATAAGTTACTTGTCCAAGGCCATTCAACTAGGAAGGGCAGGCCTCAGGCTCAAACCAGTCCCTCTGACTCCAGCGCCTGCCACCGTGCCACGAGGCTCGCCAACAACCTCAACGGAGTACCCCCTGCTGTGTGCCAGGCACTGTGCCGGGCACTAGGGAGCCAGGGGTGGCCCACCCGACCCTTACAGCCTGCTGGGGAGCGGGGAGCACCAATCATACTATCTTGTAGATAAACCTAATATTCCAATTATGAAGGAAAGTATGCCTGGCCTCATCAATGCTTCAGAAGGTTTTTTGGGGGTGGGGAGGGGGGAGACAGATAATTTATAGAAGTAATTTCTGCAAGATAATTTATTATCTTTTTCATGTGCCTTTTATCTCCTATTCCGTACCAGGAAAGCAAGTGGGAATCATGTTAATGAGACTGGTCGAATGAAGCTTGTTTCAGAGTCTAGACATCACCATACTGCTGAAACACTCCATATCCCAGGTCAGTGACATGCGGGCATCTGGTGTAAGGGAGGGAAAGGGTGAGGCCAACATCAAGCCAGCTCCCAGGAAACGGCTGTAAAAAGCCAATCCACACTTTCCCTGCTCCACACATACCCAGCATCTGCTCACATGAAATAGCCATCAGAAGTAGGTGATGGGCACTGCTGGGCTACCCCCAGACTCACCTTCTTGGAAAACTCATCTATCTTGAGCAACAGCTCCCAAATCTCGGTCCTCATGGTCACTTGTTAGAAATGCAAATTCTCAGGCCCCACCCCAGACCTACAGAATTCGAAAGTGTAAGACGAGTCCTGGCAAACTGATTCTGAGGCCCCTAAAGCTTGAGGACCACTGATGTAAGGTGTGCTAAAGTCACAAATAACAAGGAACGCAACCCTGGGTGCCTACCATGAGACAAGCACACAACATTTGTCTCAGTTAACCTTCCTAATAATTCTGGGAATAAGCAGCATTATCCCCAGATGAAGATGTTGAGCGTCAGGTGCCTCCCTGACCTGCCCAACCTTACACCGCTGGGAAGTTAAGAGCGCAAAGTCTATGATGCTTGTGAATTTTGGATTCAGACAGGCCCAGATATGGATCCTGGCTTTGCTGCTCACTGGCTATGCGGCTGTAGGTAGACTCCCTAGCCTCTCTGAGCCTAAGCTACCTCGTCACTTAAAATGGAAGACAGAATCAAACCTCTCCTGGAAGGTTCTGTTTTTGAGGATTCAATGAAATAATCCACGAAAAAGGCCTCCCACCATGCCGGGCACACACTGAGTATGTAATAGATGGCAGCTATTTTGTAAGAGCATAGTTCTCATAAGCCCCAAAGACCTCTGAGCTCCCAAAATTGATGTGATCAGGTTCAGGCATTGAGTCTTTTGTACATTATTCACAGGAGAGCCCTTTAGACAAGTGTAGTGCCCGGTTCCCCTTGTTTAGAAATAGTTCTATCAGATTTCTGGGACTTCAGCTGGTGAGAAGCAACAAACCAGGAGAGGGATGGGGAGGCCAGGAAGGGAGGGTGATTGCTGCCATGGAAGGAAGAGCTAGGAAAGGAACAACAAACACAGCTGCCTGGGGCTTACAGGGCACCGTCAACAGTGCCCTCCACCCTGCAGCCTGCAGTAATGTTCGTCTATTCGAGACGACTGAGTCACCAAGGAGAGGTCAGCATTGTGATTCGCCAGGATTTACAGAAGTTAGCGGGCATCTGTGTCTGTGCTAGTCGGCGTGAAAAACTTAATGAGACTGGATAAGAAATTTTAAACACTGGATGACTAAGGAAACAAACAACCTTGTAGCTTTCTGGGCAACTGGATTATCTACAATGACTCGGGCCCTGGGGCCTGAAGAGCTGCAGTTTCCCTGTGACCAAGGCAGGTAGGTAATCCAGGGGCTGAGAGGGCAGGTCCCCAGGGCTAGACTTACTCAGGTGGGGCTGGGGGCACGTCAGGCAACTTCCCAGGCCTCGGTTTCTGCATCTGAAAATGGTGAAATAATAAAAGAACCTGCCTCCCAGGGTTGTGGTGAAGATCAGGACGTGCTCAATAAACATTCCACATTATTGCTGGATGTATACATGCGCGCTTTCCATGAGCCTGCTTGCCACCCTGTCGGAAGGCATTATTTTCTTTGGTCGAGCTGACTTCAAGTGCAGGCTACACACAAAGGCAGGGGCAGGGAAGCATTTCTTTGGCTAAAGGACAGTTAGTGAGGCTCTGCGGGGGTGGTTTCGGGGACAATGACAGATATGCAAACCAAAGAGGGAAACTAAAGGACACTCTCTGGAGAGATACAAAATAATGAGTGATCTTCAGAAGACCCAAACGTGCTGGAAATCCAAGATAACGGGGCTCCAACTTACTAGCAGAAGACAGCCAGCATCGATCGAGCACCTACTGTGTACCAGGTATTGCGCTAGGGTATTTGCCCTCACGCTGATTCACTTATTCCTCCCAGCTATCCTGGGAAGGTGGTATTGCTGTCCCAATTTTTAGATGAGGAAACAGACAGAGAGGATAGGGAAATTTCAGAAGTTACGTGGTTAATAAGAAGTAAAGGCAGAACTCAAACCCAGGCCTAGCTGACTCCCACTGCACTGAGACAACCATGGTCCTGCAGGGAGGGAGCAGGCTGTACACCTGTCCTTGCTTTCTTCCCACCCCTGCCTCTGCTGCTAGCACCTGCCACTGGCCAAACCCACCCCAAAGCCAGAGGACAAGGAGAGCCCATTGGGGGAATCCATACAGGTCAGCCTCCTGGCACAAGGCAGGGTGCCAAAGAGCAGATGTGGGGCAGAAACCAGAAAACACCCAGTGGAGGGGAAACCTGTCCCCTGCCCCCCAGGGTTTCAGCCTTAGAGCTGGAGTCTATCTGGTCCAGTCCAGGGAGGATGAGAGGGAGGCCAGGGCATGGTCTGGAGGCTGGAGGGGCTGAAGTAAGCCTCCTGTACCAACTGCCTTTACTCCCTGCAGGGCCTGTGTGGGTGTCCCTGAGATGGCCCACCCCAGACCTACTAGTTGGAGAATCAGGGCAGGTCTGGGCATCTGAAACTGGGGAAGATGCAGGAACAATCCCTTCCAGTTTTCCAGGGTCACAGTTACAAAGTTCTTGCGTCTTCCTGACAGTGCCTCCTGCAAAGTTCCCCCTTCTAGGTTTGGGACAACAGACCTATGGATCTCTGCTGAAAACAATTTTGTGCAAGCCCGAGGAGACCCTGAGCTCTCTGCATCTCTCTGGATACTGACATCCAGCTCAGGAGCTACTTCAAGGATGAGAACAAATTAGTTCAAGAAGTGGGATAAGGAACTGGACTTTTCCAGTCCACTCCAGCCTGTGGGAACATTAACAGCAATTCAAGTATGTTCTATAGACCCTTCCAGCACAACTGCCTCACCTCAACCTCATTCCTAACTTCCCCAGTCATTTCTGGGAGTGTCTTGGGTGATGGTTCCTTGCTCCAGCTTCCTGTCGCCAACTGTTGCCCCCACACTTCTGGAGGACAGTGCCCAAATGTCTGCTGGTTGTGGTCAGGGCTGTCATGTACAGCTGTGTAGGGTGTGCACTGCCCAACACTACATGGAAATCCCAACTGTGGGTCACTACTCTGCTCGCAGAATTCTATTTCTAGGGCTCTCAAGTGGCAAATCTTCAGGATGCTAAACAATGCAGCTTGATCCTCACCATATTAGAGTCATGCTGGGTTCCTGTCAACTCTTCCTCCAAAATCCTGAATCCAGCCACCGGTCACTGTCTCCTTGACACTGCCCTAGTGCCCATCCCCTGGCCTCTCACCTGGATAGCCCCTCAAGTTTCCTAATGGTCTTCCCAGTTCCATTCTTTCCCCCTTGGACCATTCTCCACCCAGCACCAAAAGGGACACTGAGAAAATGCAAAACAAAGCATAACATTTTCCTGATTGCAATCCTCCAGGGGCCTGTGTTGCACTCGGAATAAAACCCCAAGGCTTCACCTGCCCAGCCTGCCTCTCTCACTGGTCCCCACTCCCCCCCCCCCCCGCCACTTGTCTCTGCTGCTTGGTCACAGTGGCCTTTCCATTCCTCAGCTAGGCCAAGCTGGTTCCCATCCCACGGATTTTGCATGTGCTGTTCCCTTTGCATGGTTGCCTCCTTCCCATCACCAGGGTCTTGGCTCACATGACCCTCCCTCTCAGAACTTCGCTGAGCACCCTGTTGAAAGCAGCCTCCTTCCCACTCCTACCCGCCCATCTTTACCTAGTCCGTGAACCAGTTTCATCAGTCTTGCAAATGATCTCATCTCTGGCACCACACAGATACTCCATAAACATCTACGGGATAACTTGATGGGTGTCCCACACAGTACTGGGGGGCAGGCCTTTTGCTGTGCTCTGTGGTACCTTCTCACCCTGCCCCGAGTCTCCCAGCTCAGCACTGCATGAGCCTCACATGTTCCCCAAGTACCGTGAAAACTGCCCCTCCAACCTCTGCAGAGAGCCCTCGCTGGCCTGGGGTTCGGAGCTGCTCGCTGGGAGCTGGGCTGCATTCAGGCACCACCCTGGGGGCACGAGGCGTGACCACGGCCTGAGGTCCGTGTGCCCGGGGCTACACCTGTGCGCCATCTCTCCCCCGCTGCATGCCCTCGGGCAGGCTACTTAGGGCTCTAATCTTGTCTTCCTCAGCCAGAAAAGGACAGTGATGGTTCTTGCCACATGGAGCTGTTGCGGGAATAAATAATGGACG
The DNA here is from genome assembly GCF_037043125.1 of Eumetopias jubatus. Classification (NCBI taxonomy): domain Eukaryota; kingdom Metazoa; phylum Chordata; class Mammalia; order Carnivora; family Otariidae; genus Eumetopias; species Eumetopias jubatus. Next base: position 86,774,522 of record NW_028274821.1, on the reverse strand, counting down.
TTAACAGCACAGAGCCTGCGACGCATGAGTGGTCGACCAGCATTGTCTCTATTATTCCTTCCCCTGAACTTGTCTCCCACCTGTTCCTCCAGGGACCCATATGCACGTCCCCCTCATCTCTGCTTATGGGGAGCAGCTCCAGAGACCCTCCAGGGATGGGCTCATCATAATCACACGCTCAACGCTGGGTTTGGACCCCAGCTATAAATTTCTGAACGGCGGCTCCCTGTGGGTTCTTTAAGAAAAGGGAAATGATGGATTTATGGAGAAATGATTAATATCTGCACTCACGAGATGAACACGACATGGTCCTGTCCTTGAGGAATTCAGGATCCAGGAGAGGAGCACAGGAAGCAGGCAGAGGGGTCCGCTGGGTGGGGGACAAAGGGGGCATACAATGTCGGCATGGGATGTGGTGCCCAGGCCGCCTGTCCTCCAACCCCATCGTGGAGTCAGAGCAGCTCCCTAAACAGGTGGGTAGGGACATTAAGCGGTTCAAAGACTACACAGAACCTCATGTCAATTCAAGTCAGATTTTGCCACCAAATGAATCTGAGCCAAACTTTTGAAAAAAGGCTTGCTGTTTTTCTAGAGCTTTCGTATTCTGGATTTGTGGGTAAGGGCTTGTGGATTTATAGTCAGGGCCAAGTTATCCATTAGGCACAGCAGGCACGGTGCTTAGGGCTCACAGTACTTTGGGGGGGCTCACAAAAATGTTCTAACTTCTTTTAAAATGAGAATAAAAAGTGAAATTTTAGGTCAGAAAATGCCTTAATATTCAATGTTAACCTATTTGTCTTTATACCAATGCAGTCACAGAAAATGATTTTTAACATTTTTTAGTGGAAGAAGGAGCTCATGAAAGCAAAGTGCCTTGGGTGGGCAGAAATCATCCTGGAGCAACGCTTGGAGCCCCGCCCTCTGCAGATGCTGGGAAGATTCGGCAAGATAAGGCAATGACCAGCACCGTGCCTGGGGCACAGTGAACATTTAATACATGATGACGGTAATAGTGACCATAGCATCATCATGGTCTCATTTTCCTTATCTACAAAAGGGAATATCGCTGCCCTCCCCGCTCCCAGGCCTGCCGTGAGACTGAGGGAGATAACACATGCCAAAGCGCTCTGGGGCCTGGCCCTGCCGTGTGAAGGAGAGGCGCTAATACTGCGAACACCACCAGCACCCCCCCAAATATGGAATATGAGCAGATGTCCCCCTCCTGCCCCACCCACATCTGGCAAGATGGCCCCAAATGCCCAGCGCAGGTGCTGCCTTCCTTCTTGCACCTGCCTGGCAGATGGACCGATGGGAAGGGGAGAGGGCAAGGCTGAGGCGGGGGCACCTGGGAGCCAGGTCAGTGGAGTAGGAGTTACAGGGGACCCCCAGAATCAGCTTGGGGCGAGTCTGGGGTAGCCCTCGGAGGTCTGGGCGCAGCCCCACGACGTCAGGGAGGCTTTCTTATCTTGGGTCTCCTCTCCTTTCTCCTTCTAGCCAGACTCCTAAATTGCACTCTTGCTGCCTTCAGCCCCAAGACGCTGAGTCAGGAATCCTGGATGTGACACAGAGGGAGCGTGTTTTGAAGGCTAGCATTCCCGCATAGCTGTTCAACAGACGTTTATCATGTGCTTCTTTGTGCTAGTCCTCTAGTGAGATGCTCCAGACAGAGTCCAGGACAAGACAGTCCCAGACTTGCCCTCAGGCCTCTCTGATGAGGGCATCACCCGCTACGGCACTGGCACCCCTGCCTCGTGCCCCGACCCTGGACTCAGGCCTGTGAAGCTCACCCCATCAGTCTCTTGCCAGAAGCCCTCAGTTATCTACTTAGCTGCCTTCTTGGGCTCCAGGAAAGATCAGCAAGGTCAGCAACAGCTCGGCTGCTCCTTGGGAGGAGAATTCCAGCAGGTGTCTATAAGGGGGTTGTGGTCTTCCCCCACTGACCATAAAACTGCCCTTAGTCCCTCATCTCCTGTTTGGGATAGATTCTGTCTGACCCAGACAATTTTCCAAAAAGCAATTTTTAAGTTTTTTATATAGGTGGGGCGCCTGGGTGGCTCAGTCAGTTAAGCATCTGCCTTCAGCTCAGGTCATGATCTCCGGGTCCTGCGATGGAGCCCCACATCCAGCTCTCTACTCAGCAGAGAGCCTGCTTCTCCCACTCCCTCTGCTCCTCCCCCTGCTCATGTGCTCTCTCTCAAATAAATAAATAAAATCTTTAAAAACATGTTTATATAGGATGGGATGATTTTAAACAGCTTTGGAAAATTTCTGTGAAGTTTTTGTTATGACAATACAAAGAAAACCAGCAAACTAAAATTAAATCTCTCTTCCCTCTGCTTCTCAGTCTCCCCTCTTGGGGACAGGCTTTGCATCAGCTGCAGTAAGAAGAGGGCAGATGAGGCCAATCGAACATTCCTTAAAATACTGTTATAAAGACAAAATGAAAACCAGTCAACTAAACATCTTAGCAAATTGGCTTTGGGCAAATTGACCTGGAGCCCAAACTCTGGTGCTCAGATGGAGTGTAATAAATATTTGTTGACTGAAGAGCAAATGTTTTTGACTATTAGATGATGTCCACGCTTGAGGAGAAGGGCTACCCTGACTCTGCTCCTGGAGGGTGGGTTGAGAAGTGGGAATGAAATGGGTCATACATGAGCTAATAACAGGCTCTCGAAGCGACTTTGTAACTGAACATGCATCCTGTGCTGACATTTGGATAAACTTGTTTGGCCAGCATTTAACAGGCACAGTGTCCACAAAGGGCTTTCCATGTGCTGGGACATCCTGTGGGACACTGGGCAGTACGGGATAACCAGTAGCACTGCCTTAGAATCTCCCCATAAACATGAGTCTCCAAACTTCTTACCGGGGCAAGTCACAGGACCTGACGACAGCACCCCCAGGAGAGGAGGGGGGCCAGCTGGCTGAGTCTTAGCTTAAAGGTAGCTGTTGCATTAAATCTGGAGGGAGGGAGGGAGGCTTTTGGCAGTTCTACAGGCTTCCTGAGGATGGACACGCCCCTGGACCTTTCCAAGACCGGCTGACTAGGAGAGGAGAGGAGGGGATGTGCTTCTTTGTCCCTTAGCCACGGGCCAACCTCACTGGATGGAGCCCCATCACTAACACTGCCATAATTCCTTGATCTTGAACCTGAGAAGTCATCAACTATTAAATGTGTCATGTTCTAGTTAAAAAAAAAAAAAGAAAAAGTGAGATCAATTAGCCCCTGACAGGCTGCCTCCTGATTTCAGGGATCTTAAAACAAGAAAAAATGTCTTAGAATTAAAGAGATGTTATTTGTTTTCAGGACAACTGTGTTTCTGCTCGCTTTGATATGGGTCTTAATCTCAGTCCCACTGCCTTCTAGCTGTGTGGCCTGGTGTGCAAGGAACTTGACTTCGCTAAGCCTCAGTTTTCTTGTTAGTAGAAAAGAATGGTAACACTACCTTCACAAGTTACGAGAGGAGGAAACAATGATGCCTATACAATGTTGAGCTTGATGCCTAGCATATCATAATTAGCTGTATAAGGTGCTCTAACAAGGCTTGTGGGGACAACACATTTCTTCCAGTGCCCAGGTGGGTATACTGAGCTGAATCAATCTGTGAATTCTTGGGGCTGATATTTCCCAAAAGACTATATGACCGAGAGCAGGAAGGGCGGAGTTAAGAACCACCAACCAGGGGTGCCTGGGTGGCTCAGTTGGTTAAGTGACTGCCTTTGGCTCAGATCATGATCCTGGAGTCCCTGGATCGAGTTCCGCATCGGGCTCCCTGCCCAGCAGGGAGTGTGCTTCTCCCTCTGACCCTCCCCCCGTCTCATGTGCTTTCTCTCTCTCATTCTCTCTCTCTCTCTCAAATAAATAAATAAAATCTTTAAAAAAAAAAAAAAAAAGAACCACCAACCAGCTGGCTAGGTTTATCAAGGGCACTGAGAGCAGCAGGAGTACAGGAGGTTTGGGGGAGAAGACAGATTCAGTTGGGATGTGGGGAGTTCCAGTTACCAAAATGGAAGAGTAGATTGTACTGAACTAACTTTCTGGTCAGTAACAATGATAAACTCTGGACAATACACAAAATAACTGCTTGAAAGCACTTGAGAACAATCCAAAGCAACAGAAACTGGAGGAGACATGGTTTTTGAAACTAGGGCACTTCCCAGTTCATGGTGATAAACGGAAGACAGAACTGAAAGAGAATGCAGCAGTATTACTGGCTGGGAAGAAGACAAAGAAGTTGGGCACTGAGGATGGAAATTGAAGGGGAAAATGCCAGAAAGGAGACAGCCATGGAAGTGGGAGCTCCAAAATTACTGTACAAATTCCCCTCAAATCCTTAGATAATCCCTAAATTGTATATATAGAGAGAGAGACTCCACAGAGCCCAAAAGAAAGCAGTAGCTGGGAAGCAGGGCATTCAGAAGATGGAGTTTGGATTTCAAGTCCTGCTAAGCTAAAGAGACTTAGCAAACATTTAAGGCTTCTGATTTCATCCCGGAAAAGCCATGCCTTACCAGTAAGCCCAGGACTAAGAGTTATACCCTAGGACTATGGACAAAACCAAAATAAACCTACCTGAACAAAACCTAAAAACCAAACCTCCACAAGATCAAGGGGGTATGCCAGTAATTTAACCACCTGCCAGAACAAAACACAACATTCTTTAGAGGAAGGCAATAAAATACAGTCTCTTCAATGTATCATACGAAATGTCCAGTATACAATTTAAAAATAATAGACATGTGAAGCAGGAAAATGTGACCCATGCTCAAAAAAAATAATAGTCAAGAAAACCAGATCCACTGATGAGCCAGATGTTGGAATTAGTAAATAAGAACTTTAAAATGGTGGGGTGCCTGGGTGGCTCAGTCGTTAAGCGTCTCCCTTTGGCTCAGGTCATGATCCTGGGGTCCTGGGATCAAGCCCCGCATTGGGCTCCCTGCTCGGCAGGAAGCCTGCTTCTCCCTCTCCCACTCCCCCTGCTTATGTTCCCTCTCTCGCTGTGTCTCTCTCTCTGTCAAATAAATAAATAAAATCTTTAAAAAAAAAAGAACTTTAAATGGCTATTATAATATATGCACAGGATTTTCAGGAAATGAAAAATAGAATGAACGAGCAGATAGAAAATTTCAGAAGAGAAATGGGTCCTATAAAAATAAATCTGGTGGAAATTTTAGACCCAATAAATACAGTACCTGACATAAAACATACTTAGGATGAAATTAACAGATTAGACACTGTAGAAGAAAAGGTCAGCAAACTTGAAGACAAGTAATAGAAATGATCCAACTGAAGCACAAAAAGGAAAAGGAAAAGGAAAATGAAGGAAGGAAAAGAGGGAGGAAGCTTCAGTGACCTGTGGAACAATACCAAGCATGTAAATGGAGTTCCGGAAGGGGAGGGAAGAGAGAATTGTACTGAAGAAATATTAGAAGAAATAATGGCCTCAAATTGCCTCACACAATCCCAAATTTAGCGAGACATATCAACTCAAAAATCCAAGAAGCTCAGTGAATTCCGCACAGAATCGATGCAAAGAAACACACCTATTCACACCACAAACTGCTAAAAACCAAAGATAAAGAGAAATCTTAAAAGACATCAGAGGGGAAGAGACTCACTATGTACACAGGAGCAGTAATGAGTAAGGCAGCTGACTTCACATCAGAAACAATGTAGGCCAGAAGACAATGGAAAGGCATTTAAAAACTGCTGAAGGGAAGAAAACCATCAATTTGGAATCTGTGAGGCTTGAAATGCACATGAGATGCTGAGTTTGCAAGACACAGGGAAGTCCCCTCCCAGGCACCCCTTTTTATAACACACTGCCCATGCACTTCCACCATATACAGTACCTCAGTAGAACAGCCCAACATTCCCAACAGAAAAAAAAAAATTGTAACTGTCAGAAAGGTGATAAGATATGAAAGCACATGAAACCATTAAAACAAATTGTGGGACGTAATTAAGATTCTTTGTATTCTGCCACCACATAAACCTCACACAGAATGAAAAACATCCTGACCAAAAAATGTAAAAAAAGAAAGGGAGAGTCCCTTCTCCTCATGTGCTTTAGTCACATGACACTTTGGTCCAACCCGCAGCTGGAAATGTGGGAATGGTGTTCCTCAAGGAGGTCACAGGGACTCCAAGCTGAAGTTAGGAGTCTGATGAGCAAGAGTGGAGAGGTGTTTGGGAGCAGGGAAGAACAACAGCCCCGTTTCCTGAGCAACCACTGAGTGCTTAATGCCTGGCATTGTGCTTTAGGTGCATCATATCACTCAGTCCTCTCACACCCTGAGGAGTGAGTAGTATCGTTTTTTAAAAAAAAATTTTTTTAATGAGAAAACAAAGTTTGCGAGAGAATAAGAACGTTGCCCAGGTTAGTGACAGAGCTGGGATCTGAGCCCAGGTCTGTCAGACTCTGACCCACTCATCCTCCCCAGCCAGTCACTCAATTATTCACTCCTCTGGACCGGGCTGCACAGAAGGAGAGCTCTGTGTGGCCCACACCCACACACCTGCTCCAGTGCTCCGGGAACTCACAGCCCAAGGAAGGAGGCCAACATTGAGTCTGTACCGTGTACTAGCCAGTGCACATTACACTTAATGTGTCACATCTTATTTATTTTTCTCAACAGCCCTATGAGGTAAGTCCTTGTAACATTTCCATTTTACAGATGAGGACAGTGAGGCTTAGAGCTACTGAGTGGTGGAACCAGAATTTGAATGCACAGCTCAAGCTCTCCAGCAGCATCCTTGACTGCCCAAGGCCTCCTCAGGGGCGAGGGATGTGCAAACATGGACAGGGCAAGGCCATCCTGGTGTTCCTCTCCCACTTGATGGGATCCTAGGAACTTTGCATTGTGGAAGCAAATTTGCTCTAGTAATCAGGGACTTGGGCTGCACCTGTTCCCAGGGGAGGATGGGTCCTGGAAAGTCCCCCTGACCCAGTGAGCCCCATTGTGTCCACCTGCCTCTCTCACCAGGATGGCTGCAACCATCGCCCACCAGCTCCAGATGACTTGTCTACGGTTCCCGCCACTCAGTCTCTACTCAACAACTAATGCGGCCTTCCAGAAATAAAAGCAAGTTGCTCAAAACCTTCCAGTGGCTTCCCACTGTCCTTGGATCAAGTCCCACCTCTGAAAAGGCCTCGTCTTCCGCCATGCTCCCCATCTCTCCTCAGACAAATGCACTCCTGGGAAGAACTCCCTATAATTGCTCCAGCTATTATTGCTGAGTAACAAATTACCGTCGAAACTTAGCAGCCCGAACCACCATTTTCTTATCCTCGTGGATTCTGTGTGTCAAGGATTCAGCTACGGAGTGGTACAGTGGCTCATCTCTGCTCCCGATACCTGGGACCTCAGCAGCTGGAGCTGACTCTTGCCTAGGGGCTGGAATCATTGAGAGGCATCTTTCACACATCTGGGGGTGGATGCTTGCTGTCAGCTGGGACCTATGCTACACCCGGCCTCTGCATGGCAGCTTGCAGGTAGCTGGACTTCTCAGGGTCTAGACCGGCTCAGGACTCCTAGAGAGCTTCCCAGTGAACAAGGCAGAAACTGCCCTGCCTGTTCTCACCCAGCCTTGGATATCAGGTAGTGTCATCTCCACTGTATTCCACTGGTTATAAGTAAGTCACAAACCCACCCAGATTCAAAGGGAGGGGACAGAGACCCTACCTCTCAATGGGAGGAGTGTCAAGGTCTCGTGTTGGACTAGGAGATATCACTGGGGCCATCCTCAAAAAAGCAATCTGCCACACGGCCCTTACACACTATTGTTTCTACCCAGACCATCGTCTCTCCAACTCACACCTGCTCGTTCTGACCTATCCTTCGGGTTTCAGCTGCAACACCACAAGCTCAGGGAGCCTGCCCTGACTGCCAGGCTTAATCCAGCCTCCCGCTTAGATACCTGCTTAGTACCCAGCACTTCTCATGTGTTTGTCTGTCCGTCTCCCCTCCTGACTGCAAGCTCTGTTGTCAGTGAGTTTGTCAGGAGAGCAACTTTGGCTTCTTGGTGTCAGCTCAGAGCAGGTTCCCAACAAACATCTTGGAGGAGACACAAGAGAGAGGAAGGGGAAAAGAAGGAAATATGCCAACCTCCAGGCTGACGAGGGTGCTGCTCGAGAAGGATGCAGCCCCATCCTATGTGCTTCTGCTGGTCTTGAGTCCCCAGCTCCCATGGCTTCTGTGCAGACCATGCACAGGGACCCTCCAGAGTGGCTGACCACCTTCACCCCCACGGTAGTTGTGGGGAGTATATCTGGCCAACCCGACCATTTGGCTGTAAGCTACTGTGGTCTTCTGGTGAAGACTCGCCTTCTACAAAGGAATGGGACTGACAGATGGAAAAGGGAGCGTGTCTGAGCAGGCTGGGAGGGGCTGAGGCAAGAGGCAAAGTTTGCTCCCTGCAAAGACAGGAGTGGCAGTCCTGACGAGCAGAGGACCACACTGGACCTGCTTGCCCAGGGACCAGCAACATGGTACGCTATGCCTGAGGGTAAGGAGAACCCCACTGAAGTTTCTCTCCCGATTTGTACCCGAACGTCCTCACCACTACCACCATCATTACTAAACCTTGTTAAAGAGGAAAGAAGAGTCACCACCAGAATTTCACACAGCTGTTGCCCAGGCAGTGACACAAACCCGCACCCGGCTGCTCCTTTCCCAGTACTCGCTGGCCTCCCTCCTCTGCCCGCAGCGCTGACATATCTGTAGGACTGCTCACTTTGTGGGGCTCCGGCGCTGTCTTCTCCTTTCTGCTCTGACTCCATGAACACTCATGAGCCCCACCCCAGTGACACTCTGTGCTGGGGCCTCTCATCATGTGCTCCTCAAAGGTCTGGAGGTCACCACAGAGGTTCCGGGAGTGTGGTCCCTGGCCTGCCCACCTGAGTGCAGAGTCCAGCCCACTGAGGGACCCTTGCCCGGCACCAAGCCCTTTCCCGCGTGACACCATGGAATCCATTTAGGCAGATCACTAGTCTTGGCTCATTTACCGATGCATGAAAGGGACGCTAGAACTGGGAAGTGACTTAATCAAGGCCTCTCGGTGGGAAGTGACTGGCATTTCTCCCGTGCATACCACCTCCAACCCCCCGCCCAGCCTGTGGTATTTCAGTGTCTTAGGCCACTGCATCCCACTAGCTGTCAGCACAGAGTCTGCTGGCTTCTGTGCACAGCCTTGGGCTCCCTCCCCAGGGTTTCGAGGTGAGAGAGGCCTCTATGAAGGGCACCCACGGGGAGAAGCCATCTGTGCGGGGCTGCCCTGCCTGCGCACCTGGGGCTCTGTGAGGCAGTGCAGAGATGAGGGGGCCATCCAGGGAGAGGACCTGCTCCCTGCTGCCTGCACAGCTAGAGCAGACCTAAACCCATTACCTGAGTCCGAGGGGAAGCTCTCTGCCTCGGCAGAGCGCACTAAGGGGCGGGCGGGCCACGGAGTAGAGCTGGCCGGGCTGCTCGTGCCAGGGAAGGAGGGGGCCGGCGAGGGCCGCCAAAGCGGGCTGGGGCGGGAGGGGCCAGGCCAGCTGGGGCCGGAGCTAGTGTGACATCACCGGGCGGCCCGCCTCTGTCTGGGGCTGAGGGGAGGCCCGGAGCCTTTCTGGGGCCTGGGGGATCCTCTTGCACTGGTGGGTGGAGAGAAGTGCCTGCAGCCAACCAGGGTCAGGCTGTGCTCACAGTTTCCTCCGGCAGCATGTAAAGGCTCCACAAAGGAGTGGGGAGTTCAAATGAGGCTGGTGCAGACGGCCTGAGGATGGACCTGGAGCCCTGAGCAGTGGTGCCCGAGCCCCGGACCTGCAGAGCATGGCACTGAGGCAGCCACTGGCCCCTGCTGGGAAAGGAGGCAGGTTGTAAGCAGCCCCAGCCGGACCCCAGGCCAGCCCCCGCCCCACCCCCGGCCCAAGCCCGGCTGTGGAGCACAGCAGAGCAAGCAGAGGCCAGTGAGGCAGGGCTGCTCGGCGGCCAGTCCGGCCTGCAACTCGGGGACCCCTCCTGGAGGCCATGGACAGGCTGCCCTGCTGACGGCTGGGGTAAAGCATGTGAGGAGCTGCCCCGGGGAGTCCAGCAGGAGTGAAGAGGTAAGGGGCCAGCTCTGTGGCACCAAGGGACAAGGGGGCAGGAGGCAGTAGCTGGCCCCATGTCTGCGGGTTCCAGAACCCTGACCCCTCCAGCTGGGGGTGTGTGCAGCTGGACCCCAGAGGGGGGTCACTCTTGCTTTCGTTTGGAGGAAACAAGGCATCTGCTGGGGCAGACCTGTGGACACCTGGGCCAAGGGTGGTGTTCTGGGGGCATGAGACCACGGGCTGGGCTTCGAGAGCTTCATCTGTAAGCCCTACTCTGCCGCAGACAAAGAGCCTTTGGGGTGAAGGCAGGCGGCTCCCGGGCACGGCCCGGCAGCTGGGATGCGTGCGTGAGCGCGTGCCTGTGTGTAGGTGTGTGCTTAGGGGGACGGGGTAGCCCAAGGACATGGGAAGTCGTTTTTAAGTTTTGGGTTCCTATGCACCCTGCCTAGAGACTATGCCAAGGCAAAAGCAAAAGCAAACACTGTCCTGCCAGAGCCGGGAGCCCCTGTTCAGAAAGTTCCCTGGAGCAAAAAGCAGCTGCTGCTCACCCCTCAGCTGGGGAGGAGAGGACCCAAGGGGTCCAGAGCTGGAAGGGACACACCAGCTAGAGACTTCCGTCACTGTGGCTCGGGACAAAGTGCTGCCCTGGCTTTCCCTGCATGTCCACAGATGCCTGATCCCGCCCAGGTCTCCAGCAGGCTGTATGTGGCAGGGGAAGAGGGGAGGACCAGGCTTCCCTGGCACCCCGGCAGGGGGTACAGCGTGGGCTCCACATTCTGAGTCCCTTGAAAGCACTCAGCATTAGATAACATTTCCAAACAGAAATTCTTCCTTGATCCCTCCCTTCTCCTTCTGTGATATGTGTGTCACGGGTCAGCTATTGCTTCTGCTGTGGGATTACGAGAACTCCCAGAGGCCAGTTCAGTTCCTTAGAAAAGGATCTCTTTTCACCAGGGCTCTGAGGAAAGCCGAGAATGCCACTTCCAAAGCTGGCCAAATGCTCCCCACATGTATTTTCCCACATTGAGGCAGAGTAAGGTAGTGTTTGTTCATGAGCTAGGTTCAAATCCTAGCTCTTCTACTCAGGAGCCACGGGACTCAGGCAGAGCACGCAGCCTCTCGAAACCTGTTTCCTTTTCTTCAAAATGGGATAATGCTACCGCCCATCTCTTAGTAACAGCTAACACTTACACGGCACTGATCCTGAGCCAGGCACTTACCAGCTCCAGGGAACCTCACAGCCACCCTACAACACAGGTACTAGTGTTCATCCCCATTTTACGAGACGAAGCTGAGGTACGGAGGTTCAGGGATGTGCCCAAAGCCACAGGGTTGGTTAGTAAGCGCCAGCACCAGGACTTGAACCCAGCACTCTGAGCCACACTCCATTGCTTTCTAGGAGGAGCACATGGGATCATGCCCGAGAAGGCCTTCACACAGCGTCTGCTGTGTGGCAAACCCTCAGAAAACGTTAGTCACCGGGTATCAGGACCCATAACCATCAGAGTCGCAGAGACCCAGGAAGAGCAGGGGCCCACACTCTCTCTATCCTGGACAACCTGTGAGGGCTGCCAGAAAATCCCACCAGGCCGAGCCAGCGTGGCCACTGCTGCCGTCCACACAGAGGGGGTCTTCCAAGGAGCTGAGGGGGGACTTTATGTCTGCAGTAAACTGCAGCATGTCCAGGTCCTTGAAGTTCACACTAGGGGAGGGTACATATACCTGATACCAACCTTACCACCCATATGGGCACTACTTGTCTGCCTGTCGGGCCCCTGTCAGGACCATGGTAGGTGAGGAAACTGAGCTACCTCTGTGCGCAGGAAGACCAGTGCCAGGCCTGTCCTAGGGTCACAGAGGGAGACGCAAGGACTCCTCCCCCAAACTCCATCTCCATCACCACCTCTGACCACATGGAGGCCAAGGCTGGTGCGTCTTAGCTTAGGACAGTGGCTTCTCTCCTGTGGGCCCAGAGATTGCAGTGGATTTCCTGAACTCTGGACAGCATTTGGGAAAGCTGACATTAGATATGTGCATCTCTAGCACAGGCCTCTTGGGCCGCAGAAGCTTCAGGTTTCCCAGCTTCAGGCTGGAACCACAGTGGCTCACTGTGCTCTCTGGGCAGGCCTGTCTGAGCAGAGGCTCTGACGGACTTCACAGGCCTGGCTAACAAAACTTAGATCAATTGCTACTCAACAAAGGCACTTGTGGTAGAACAGATAAAATGTGTGAAACACATGGCCCAGGAGGGGACTGCACAGTATTGCTGTTAAGCTCATGGGCAGAGCAACTAAGCCATTTCTCCCTCTACCCCATCATCCCACAACGATTTATTAAGTACCAGCTAACTAAGGCACATGGATTATCTCATTTCATCCTCAACACAACCCTAGGAGGTAGGTTCTAGTTTTAGCATCCCATTTTTCAGATGAGATAACTAAGGCCCAAACTAATAACCCTGTCCAAGGTCACACAGCTGGTGATTATTGAACCCCGGTCAGCCTAGCTCCAAAGCCTATGCCTTTCTCCACCTCACTCCACTGCCCTGTTCAAGGCATCCTGACTTTTCTTTTGCTGACCCTGTCACTGGGTCCTCCGGCAGCCAAGTCTGTTCTGGTTGCTGTCCTACAGAATGCTTACACCATGCCATCTGAAAACCACATGCTTACCTGACTTCGATGCATCACTTGCTTATCATAGAAGCCTCTCTCTGAGACAGAACAGGCATTATCAACCCCCTCCTACAGATGAGCTTCAGCACAGCTACACAGCACCGTGGGACTCTGGCACCAGCTCAGTGGGGCGGAACCTCGGTCAAACCTTTGCCTATGTGTCTGAGATACCCTTCATGTGTTTCCTACATCCCTACTTGGAGACTCCACGGGCTGCAGAACCAGAGTGCAGGTCCCCACAGTCTGCACTGGGGCACACTCAAGCAATCCTGAGAAGACATCAGGGAGACAGCAACCGGTAGCTACCTTAGGACAAACAACAGCAGCCTGCCCAAGGCAGGCACATCCAGCTTTGGGCCTCTCTGAATCATAGCCCATTTCACCCGAAATGGTCTCAACTGACACCAGTTAGATGTGGAGGGGCTCTGCTGGTAGGGCCCAGGGGCCAGTGGAAGGAGGGCAGAAGGTGAATCCAACAATCAAACAAATGTACAAGAGTGAGAGACCTGCAAAGGGGGGGGGGGCACATGGCACCAAATGGGTGGTGCTGTCCCCATCTTACAGAGGAGGAAACTGAGGCTCAGAGGTTGCAGCACCTCCGCCAATGTCCCTCCACTAGTGGGCCAAAAAGCAAGGATTCAAACCCAGATCTGGACTCCTCCTACCCCAGCCCACTGCTGTCCTGGACAGACATACTGGGGAAATCTCAAGAATGAATCAATTCATTGAATAGCATTCTTTTCTGTGAATTTATATAAAATACCCCAAATAGAAGGGTTATTCAGCCACGGGCAACTGGGAGTTTGTGGTGATAGATAGGTCACATCAGAATCTCATGCCAAGGGTAGTTTCAATAACAAAACCGTATTCCCTCGTATTGACTGTAAACCATAGGACTGATTTAATAACAGCCTGGGGTGGGGGTGGCAGTTAAAATGTTACAATGTCCTGTTACATGTGTACATCAATTGTAAGACACATTCTGATCACAGAAAAGTTCCCATGTTGCAGGGGGGAGTCAGGCCTCTCACAATTGAGCTATTGTGTTAGGTCTATTCTCGGGCGAAACTAACCAGCCTGTCTTGGGGCCAGCAGCCCCAGAACCTCAGTCTCCTCCTGCTGCCTAGTCCTCCAGAAAGGCAGGCACAGGATCTCTAAGAAAAGCCCAGAGAGGGGGCGCCTGGGTGGTTCAGCTGGTTGGGCGTCTGACTCTTAGTTTCAGCTCGGGTGGTGATCTCAGGGTCATGGGATCGAGCCCCGAGTCAGGCTCTGTGCCGGGTGTGGAAACTGCTTAGAATTCTCTCTCTCCCTTTGCCCTGCTCGCACTCTCTATCTAAAGGTGTGTGTTTTGGCGGGGGGGGGGGGGGTGTGGAGCCCAGAAGGAAGTCTGTCCCTATCTCTAAGAAGCACCCAAGGAACGGCTCAGTTCCAGCAATGACCAAAGTCTTGCCTGAGGTGGCCCCAGTCCAACCTCCATGAGGGAAAGGTGGTTGGTATCTCTTAGTCACTGCTGGACTTCCAATACTCAGGGCCAGGCAGAGAAGGGATGTGTGGAATGGATGGATGGATGAATGAATGAATGAAGCAAGCAAGCCTCAGACCGAGCAAACAAGCCTCTCAGTCCCAAGGTGCCACACAATTTCCCTCTGTGTTGTCCAGCCAAGGCCCCTTTGGGGTGCCTCTACTCCCACCTTATCCCCCCCCATCCCTCACCCTAGCTGGATTGGTTGCCCCTCCAGCCCCCTGAGCCGCCCTGCCAAGATACTGATCACCATCCCACCTGCTCTCTGTCCCACCTACTACCGTGGGCCGCTTGAGAGTCGGGACCTACCCTGCTCCTGCTCTATCTCCAGGCCCAGCACAGTGGCCGGAACAGGGGAAATGCTTGGGAAATACATTCAGTGAATGAAATCCTTGAAGTCCTATGTAGGAATCTAAGTGAGGTCCTGGCTCTTGGGCATTCAGAGGGGAAATGACCCTGACCCCGTTTTTAAGGAGCTCACAGTCTGGGGGTGCACAACCAGATGAGCTGTGTCTGTGTGCTGTGATGGGTGCAAGAAGCAGCCACGGCTGCTCCTGGGGGTGGAGAAGGGAGGGGCCCTCACTGTGGACAGTGGCTTCACAGGGAAGTGGACTTGGGAGGTCAACTGAGAGAGGGAGACAGGCGTGTGCATCAGGCAAGACACGGTGGAAGGTGCTGAGGCAAAAAGAAGAGTGTGCACAGAGGCAGGGAGCCTGAGCGGGAGCACAGAGACTCTGTTTTAAAGCAGGACACCAACATGACCAGCTGGCAGCTTTAGACAGACGGGCCTGGAGCCGCCTGCACTGTGGAGCGCAGGGGGAGCGAGTGCCAAAGGCCGAGGGGCCAGTTAGGACTGTGTGGGTAAGAAACCTGGCTCTGAGGTAGACAAACTTGGTTCCAGGCCTGGCCTCACCACTTGGTAGCTCTGTGGCTCTGGGCAAATGACTTCATCCCTTACCTCTGTCTGCTCTTCTGAGATGAAAATAATCACAGGCTCGGCCTCACAGAGTTCCTGGGATCTGAGAGGTAGGCACAAAATGTGCTTGTCCCGGTGCTCAAGGCATGAGCCCATGCCAACAGGCCAAGGTGGCCTTAGGTGCCAACCACTTGGCCTGGCCTAGAAAAGCAGTTCCAGGCAAGGCCCAGAGTCGCCAGGAAGCCACCATGGGGCAGCACCGTCTGCCCAGGGCCCGGCTTCTCCCTCTCATCTGAGGCTCCCCTGGTTCCAAGGCTTCAGAGCACACCAGGCATCGCCGGAAGCGCAGCAGCCAACTCAGAAGCCGGGCTCTGACATGGCTTCTGCTGGCTTGCCCCGCCTCGGCTCTGCTGGCTGGGGCTCCTGGCACAGAGGGCTCAGGGCGCAGGCTTTGGGGGAATCTCAAAATGGTTCCCAAATAACACACCGTGAAAAAGTAACAGCAGCATCCTTGTCCCCCTGACAAAGGCAACCAGCTCCCCACTGCCTAACCACATCCCGTCTTGCCCTATGATCTCACAGTATGACCACAACCCGCCTCCTCCACGAACTCAGTCAGCCCTCCCCTGGAGCCGGCAGCTCCCCAGGGGCAGGAGCACGAGAGCCCAGGGCGTTAGGCAGATTCAGCCCCCCGCTGCTACTCTCCCAGGCAGATCAGTGGGATCCGACACTACCTGCCTGGCTGGTTCCCGCCTCTGTTCCCATCACCCATGACAGGGCAGGACCCAGCTGTCACAGTGCACGATGACTAGCTGGCGGTGGGAGGCTAGGGGATGGAGGGCTGGATGGATGAACAAATGGCTCATTTGAAGGTCTTATGAGAGCTGAGCTGGCAGGGTCTGGGAACTGGCTCCAGACTCCTTGGGTGCCCACACGGCCTTCTGGTTGGGAATGAATCACACGATGCTGGGCTGAGAGGGGGTGGCCGTTGGGATGTGGCTGTTCCCTCCCTGGCCTCCAGGCTAGCGGTGAAGCACCTAGGACAAGCAAGGCACAGTTCCTTCAGGTTTTCTAAGGACGCCACTGCTCATCCTAGATGCCCATTTTGGGGTCTTGCCACTTGGATAATCAAGAAGCTGTTTCGAACATCCAACAAAACTCCCCCTTGTACTGACCTGAAAGCCATTTCTACTGATTCAGTTAACAGTGACTACGCAGCAATCTGCATCCTGGCCATGAAGCACACAGACAGGCACCTTTTGTTTGTTCACGCTGGTTGGAGAGAGAATCTCGGTGGAAGTGAGGGCGTGGGCACTGCAGCTGACAGCGGGATCCCAGTCCTGATACTTATTCCGAGGGACCTCAGACAAGTGACCTGATCTCTCTGGGCCTGGGTTTATTCTCCCGCAAAATGCAGATAATAATACTTTTCTCCTAGGGGTAAAGGGACCATATAATTTGGTACCCAATCGGGACACTTTTGCAAGTAAGAGGGGGTGTTATTAACAATTGCATAAGATAACGGGCCTCAGCTGGGGCCAACCTTATGCCCAGGGCTGTAAGTGCCGAGAAAGGGCACACCAGGCACGCGGTGCGTTTACAGCAAACAAACAAGGGCTGTTGTTATCTATGCTTTTGGTCATATGGTCAGCTGGGCCCTCTGGGGCCCTTTCTTCTGGAATTTTCCTTTATCTGGATCCCTCCCATATCCTGGATTACCAATTGGTTTGGGTACCATCCCACTGGTACACCATACATCTCAAACAGCTTTAGTAGGAAAAGCTGTCAACTTTGAAGTTTTGGTTTTTTCTTCTTGGTCCTGATGTTGCCTTAACAATCACGATTCGTTCTCAGGTCCATCAGACTCACTCACGCAGAGCTCAAGTTCCTAGCTTTCCCAAAGCCAGACACCAGGGGCCAGCTGGCCACACTCAGGGTCAGGTGGCGGTTCCAGATTCCTGCACTTCCCTGGCAGGGGCCCACTTCCCAGGCCTCCTGCAGGGCCTCTGGTTTGGGCTCATCCTTGGCCTTCTGTGATCACAGAATGATGGGGCAGGGCTGACAACAGAGGCAGGGACAGGTTCTGCGAGCCCTTCACATGGGACTGTAGCCTGGGTGGGTGACACCATGAGAGCTGGCTTGAATCCAGAGGTTTCCCTGGGGTCAGCAGTCCTGAGGATCCCAGGAGCTCTTCTGTTCTCCCCTTGCCTGTGGGGGTCAGAGAGCAGTTTCTTTGGAGTGTCCTGTCACTCCAGCACTTTTCTCTCTATATCTTCAGCATGGTATATTTTGGGGTTCTTTCATTGGCTCCGCCACTTAGTAATTCGGTGACTGTGGGCAAAATGACTCATGGTCTTAGAATCTCAATAGTTCCCTCACCTGCAAATGGGGATAATTGTCAGCCCTGCTGTTAGTCTTAAAAGCATCTTTGTGGGAATTAGAAAATGGCTGTAATATAAATATCCCAAACTACAAAGACTGTTGAATGTGAGTTGTGCTCCCTAGAGTTGCACAGTGCACAACTTGGGCCACCTGCATGGCAGCCCTGAAATAATAGGGCTTCCCTCCTGAGGTTGTTGGGAGGATTAAGTAAGATCATGTATATAAAGCACTTGAGTCATAGTGACAACTGACTGTAGTTATCATCCTGAGTGTTTGAACTTTTCTCATTCCTAACCCCCGGGGCCACCAGCTTCTGCTGCAGGGCATGACACAACTCCATCTTATAAAAATGATTCTTCCCACAAAGTGGCCCCATGGCTGGGTTGCAGTGCCGTGGTGCCGAGTGGGACGTGGACACACGGTGTGTGGCCCCACTGCACCAGGCCAAGCAGGGACGCTCGGGGCTGCCCACCGGAGGCTGGGTGGGACCCAAGCCCAGGGGAGGCCGCCTCCCAGTGTGCAGGCGCCATCACGTGGCTTGGTCACACCAGCTCCACTTGTGGGGAGGGAAACCCGTATATAATGGAAACTCCTCACAATACAGTGTGGAAAAGCAATTTCAAGAATCGTTTTTATTTTCATTTCGAAGCCAAGGAAAACAGTTGGAGTTGCTTTTCTTTGTTGGTCAGAGGAAGAAACTGAGGAGCACCGCTTTGATTGCAATGGAGTTCTTCTCCAGGCCTAAGATGGCTGGAATGCTGGGGAGGGTTATTTCTCTTGGGGTGCAATTAGTTGCATAAATATCAAGAGAACAAAAGTAAACAAACTCATTACTGCCCATTACGAGCTGCCAAAGTAGCAGAAAACTGAAGAAGGGGGTTAGAACCTTTAAGGAAAATAAATGACTCCAAAGCCAAGGGCAGTGCAAAGAGTTCAGCCCTTGGTGTCAGGCTGACCTGAGCTCTCAGCTGGGTCAGCTCTAGTTCTTATCTGCTCCATGCTCCTGGGCAAGTCACTTAGCCTGTCTGGGATTCAGTGTCCCCAGTTACAAAGTAGAAGTGGGGAACAACCACCTGGCTAGAGCACCTATGACAGTGTGTGTCAGGCACCCCGCACAGGGCCCTGCTCCTTCCCTTCCTTCTGTAACCCACTCAGCCCCAAGTCACTCCCGCCAAGCCCAGACCCCAGGAAAACGCAACAGGAAGACCCAGAATCGTGAGCCTCACAACCGGTGGCACCACGGCAATGCCATCTCGAGCGAGATACCAGACACCCCCTGGAGCTGCAATTTTCTCACCCTCCAAACAGCACAACACAACTAACTAGCTCTCAATGTTGCGATGATTAAATGAGATAATGCGCATGCAGGGCTTTGTGAACCTGAAAACCTGTATGAGCGTTAATTATCAAGTTTGGTGTTCTTTTTAACTGAACAATCACGAGAAATGCTCTTTCAAGACAGCACGGCCCTGCGCTGCGTCTGCCCATCTCTTGCCCAGCACTGTGTAAGATCCAGGGACGGCTGGGCAGCTGGGATCCAGTCTGACCAGAGGGCAGCTTTAGGGCTGGGCGGTGAGGCCAGACAGAGCTCCTGCTCAGGGCCCAGCTCTGTGACCGGCACAAGTGCCTCCTCTGAGAAACGGGGGAGGAGCATTAATTGTGGTCTCTCCGCAGGGAGGCGTGGTCAGCGCTCCTAAGTCCCGCTTTGCTGTCCGCCATCGTGCTGCTGTCGTGTTATTGCCATCTCTAATTTGGGAAGCATTTCTCTGTCCCTTAAGTAGTGTGCAAGGTGGGTTGGATCGCACCGTTTCACACAAGAGGCTCAGCTTTCAGGATGGCAAGTCCAAGGGCACAGGCTTTGCTCGGGAAGCTCGAGAGCCCACTTGTGGGAGGGGACAGGACTCAGTGATAAACAGTGACACGTTGCCAGGTCTTGAGGCCTGGGAAGGTTTGGAAGCCAACCCTTTTCTGGAGCCAGGTTGCCTCCCTGGGCCGCTGGCGGTTTCTTGGCCAAGGCAGAGGAGCGCAGCATCACCCGCACCGGCACCCAGAGCACAGCAGGGTATTTGTCACCAGCAGGTGAGCGCCGGTGGGAAGACAAGGGCCTGCCCGCCCTGGCCTGCAGCGCTGCTCCTCCACATTGTTCCGGGCCAGGCGTGGCCACGGGCTGGTGCAGAAGCAGCCAGAGCACTGTGGAAACCAGGCAAACACTCACAAACTCAGCCCGGCTTCCAGTAAACGTCAGTGCAGCCCTACCTCGTAGCCCAACCCAGACCAAAGGCTGCCGAACACCTTTCTCTGCCTGGCCCCAAAGGCTGAGCTGGCCACGGAATCACGCTTAGGCTTCCTCACTGAAGCAGAAGCAGAAAACAGTTCTGATTGGCTCTGGGGAGCCCAGGGTCTGTTCTGTAACAGCCCCACCGGCTGGGGTACCCGAACCTAGGCTGCTCACCAAAGAAGCCCCAGAGGGGCCTGGGGAAGACATAACCTTCAGCTTCTGTGTCAGGCTGATTTTAGCATAAATTAACATGAAGTCAGAAAGTGATCATGCTAATCCTTTTTTTAGTATTAAAGACCAGATTATGTACATTTCTGGGTAGTCGGTAAGAGTTTGAAGGCTGGAATACATGAGATCAGATGAGAGAAGCTTTCCTGAGCCCTCCAATTATCCCTGGTTCTGCCACCTCCCAGCTCTGTGATTTTAGGCAATTCACTTGGCCTCTCTGGGTCTCAGTTACCTCATCTGTAAAATGGAAATGACAACAGAATCTTAACAGCATCTACCGTGTGAGAATCCATTAAAGTAGAAAATACTTGCAAATGTTTTGTGCAGTGGCAGGTACATAGTGGGTTCTCAGTAAATAGATTCTATGGATGTTATTGGTAAGTATAAGACATGGCCTCCAGGGCGCCTGGGTGGCTCAGTTCGTTAGGCGTCTGCCTTCAGCTCAGGTCATGATCCTGGGGTCCTGGCATAAAGCCCCGCGTCAGGCTCCCAGCTTGGCGGGGAGTCTGCTTCTCCCTCTGCCCCCTCCCTGCTCATGCTATCTCTCAAATAAAATCTTAAAAAAAAAAAAAGAATGAATGAATGAATGAATGAATGAAAGAAAAGGAAGGAAGGGAAGAAAGGGCCTCCTCCCTTATACCTGGCACCCCCTCAGGCAATCCCCTTCACGGACCCCCTGGCCCTGCCTCTCTGTAGTCCTCCCACCCATGGGGCAGCCACTGTAAGGTGTGCCTTTTCACTCAGGCCAGAAATACTGATGGAGTGCCTGCACATTCCAGGCCACGTGCTTGGCATTGCAAATGGAGCAGACAACCCCCCGCCCTCGAGGCAGCTCCATTCATGGGATGGGGTGGGGAAACATTCTACATCTGCTGACAATGTGGGGAGGTTACCATTTTAAATAATCAGGGTGGGCCTCACTGGGAAGGTGATATCTCAGCAAAGACCTTGAAGAGGTGAGGGAGTGAGCGATGAGGAGAGGGGTTAAGAGTGTAGACAGGGAACAAGTGTACAAAGGTCCTGAGTCCTAAGCGTGCTTGGCAAGCATAAGGACCACCCAGGAGCTGGGGTGGCTACAGTGGCATGAGCAGGGGGCTGAGGGGAGTCGGAGATGAGGCCAGGGAGGAAGGGGGGCCAGGTCCGGGAAAGCCAGAAACGCCTTCTAAGCTTTTTCTCGGAGATGAGGGGGCTCCCAGAGGATTCTGAGCAGAGGATCGGACTTTTTAAGAAGGCTCACTCTGGCTGCTGGGTTGAGGACAAAGGGCAGGAGCAGGTCCAGCAGCAGACAGTTAGGTCCAGGTGAGAGGCGAAGGTGGGTTGTACCAGGGTGCAGGGGAGGTGGGGAACAGCAGCGGGATTCTGAGAGTACGTCCAGGATATTGCTCTTACAATTTGGTGGTGAATTAGATGCGGGATATGAAAGAAAGAGAGGAGTCAAGGATGACTTCAAGGTTGTTGGCCTGAGCAACTGGAAGAGCAGAGTTGCTGTTTATTAACATAGGAGAACCTGGGGTGAACATGTTGGGACGGAGGTGTGGGACACCAGTTCACTTCTGGATGAGTTTGAGATGCCTAGTAGATAGTTGAGTGGAAATGTCAAAGGGGCAGCTGGATGTATGCGTCTGGAGTCAAATAAACGTGGGAGTTAGCAGCGCCTGAAAGCCACAAAGCCAAATGAGATCACTGAGGTAAACAAGAGGTCTGAGGACTGAGCTCTGGGTCCCCCAGGACAGGAACAGCAGGAAGAACCAGCAAAGGAGACAGAAAGGGCAGCCAGTGAAAAGGAAGGAAAGGGTGATCTTCAGGAAAGGAAGTCCAAGGAGGGACTGAATGACCACATCGCCCCGTGTGGAGAGGCAAGTACTGATGAGGACTAAGAACAGGTCATGTGGCCTGGCAAGTGAGGCCACTGGTGATCCTGTCCAAAGCACTGGAAGTGGAGAGGAGGGGCCAGGCCTGATGGGAGCGGGCTCAAGAGAGAACAGAAAGAGAGGGACTTTCTGGAAACTGAGTACAGACAACCCTTCGGAGGGTTTTGCTAAAAGCGGGACCAGAGAAACGAAACAGTAGCTGGAGGGGAGGATGTGAGATCAAGAGAGGACTGATTTTCTTTAGGTTGAGAGAAATAACAGCACGACTGTAGGAACAATGTGATCACACAGGAGAGATGGGGGAGAACTGCTGGAGCCATGTCCTTGAGTAGGCGAGAGGAGGGATCTGTGCATGTCCGTCCCCTCCTTCTTGGCCCGGCTAACTCCTGCTCATCCCTCAAGGGGTCAGTGTAAAGGTCACTTTCTCAGGGAAGCTTTCTCGAATCGTCCGATTATGTCAGTTCCCTGCTCTATCCTTTCGCAGCACGTTACTGCTGCTCCGTGGCTCTTAGGGGCTGGGCCATGGTGCGCGGGCCCTGTGAGGGCAGGGCTGGCTCTGGCCTGTTTGGGGCTGGACCTCCAGCAGCCAGCATGCTGCCTGGCATACCACAGATGTTTGATGGATATCTGGTGAAGGAACAAATGGTCCAAGAGCAGAACTGAAACAAATCCAGAGACACATGTCTGTTTTCCGCTTCCACCGGCTTTAATCACATTGCAGTGGCCAGGACCTTGCAGTTACTGGCTACTGCAAATATTTGGATTTAGAAGAACTGTTGTTTGTTCCTGTTTGGGCTCTTTAGCTTGTCTCTAACACACAGACCAAAGCCATGGGGCTGGACACTCCTCCCATTGACACTGTCCACTACCAACTGAACACATTCCATACCGTGTCCAGTGATTCAAGCGTTTAACAAACATTTGCTGAAAGCCTGCTTAGTGCAGCATCTTGGGGACACAGGATGGAATCAGCCACAGCGCCTGCCCTCATGGAGTGTGGAGTCCAGTAGCAGAGATCACACAGAACCCCTATGCACTACAACTGTGATGGGTGCTACACCGGGAAAGCCCAGGGGGTTATGAATGTGTAGAATGAGGAGACGGGGGTCAGGGGCGGGGGAGGCATGAGGTAGAAAAGGGAGACTGGACGAGCCTCCCTCTCCCTCCCTGCCCCAGCTTCGAGCTGCCCTCGTGTGGTTCTCAGGCTTGGGCCAGGAGCTCGGCGAGGGAGCTGGGCTTTCGGGCTGGCTCTGGGAGTGGCAGGGCTGTGGCCTCCTGCCTTCAGATGCCCCAGTCCCCTCCCGTTTCCTCTCTACCTCTGCTGAGGCCTGCCTGTCTCCTTCTGCGGCATCCAGAAGGGCTGCCTCCTGAAGCTGCATTTTTGGAAAGATCTGCCTGGCGAGAAGGCTGAGCTCATTTATGGCACAGGCCGCTGGCAGTGACAACACCGTTCCTGACTCTCCCTTCTGTTTACTTTCAGGTTTTCCTAGGCTCCGTTCGCCAAGAGGAACCACCATTTTGCAAGGACCATGAGGCCGCTGTGCATGACATACTGGTGGCTGGGACTGCTGGCTGCCGTGGGAGCAGCTGCAGGCCAGAAGGAAGGCTTGGAGGGCGCCGAGGAGGGCTCGCCCAGCGAGTTCATTTACCTGAACAGGTACAAGCGGGCCGGCGAGTCTTCGGACAAGTGCACCTACACCTTCATTGTGCCCCAGCAGCGGGTCACGGGCGCCATCTGCGTCAACTCCAAGGAGCCCGAGGTGCTCCTGGAGAACCGGGTGCACAAGCAGGAGCTGGAGCTGCTCAACAGCGAGCTGCTCAAGCAGAAGCGGCAGATTGAGACGCTGCAGCAGCTGGTGGAGGTGGACGGCGGCATCGTGAGCGAGGTGAAGCTGCTGCGCAAGGAGAGCCGCAACATGAACTCGCGGGTCACGCAGCTCTACATGCAGCTCCTGCACGAGATCATCCGCAAGCGGGACAACGCGCTGGAGCTCTCCCAGCTGGAGAACCGGATCCTCAATCAGACGGCCGACATGCTGCAGCTGGCCAGCAAGTACAAGGACCTGGAGCACAAGTACCAGCACCTGGCCACGCTGGCCCACAACCAGTCCGAGATCATCGCGCAGCTCGAGGAGCACTGCCAGCGGGTGCCGGCGGCCAGGCCTGTGCCCCAGCCGCCCCCCGCCACCCCGCCCCGGGTCTACCAGCCGCCCCCCTACAGCCGCATCATCAATCAGATCTCTACCAACGAGATCCAGAGTGATCAGAACCTGAAGGTGCTGCCTCCCCCTCTGCCCACTATGCCCACCCTCACCAGCCTCCCGTCCTCCACAGACAAGCCATCGGGTAAGTCCTTCCGGGAGGGAGCTGGCTCCATCTGGGGCCTCAGAGCCAGGCGCCAGGCTTCCCTTGGCTAAGACCACAAGTGGGGGAAAAGCCACGGTGAGTTGAAGCCGGGCCAAGAGACTTGTGCAATCCCCCAGGGATCCCTTGGGCCCAGCCTCGGCAGCCGGTGGGGTGAGGGGGGGCCCACATTCCTTAGATGGATGCTCCAAGGTAGAACCAGGAAATGGGGAGTCTCAGAAGAGAACAAATGTTCTCTGGCTTCTGATGGGAACGAGCCCCAGGCCTGTAGTTTTCTGGGCTCTGTTGAGATGCTCTGTGTTGGCAAGCAGGATATCTCTCCTGCAAACTCCTGCTCTTGTACCATGCCTGGCACAGATCTGGCAATCGGTAAATGCTCACCAAAGAAACAAGAAGCCGAAGGAAAAGAAAGTGTTATCATGGCAAAAGTATGAAAAACACGTTGTAGTGGCTGGGGGATGGGAAGGAGTACTTTCTGAAGCCCACACATTTTCTAGTCTGCTGCTGTCTCGACTTTTCAGGGACAATTCCAAATACTCTTAAATACACGGTTCATCTTAAAATATGGTAATTCTCAGAATATCATTATGGAGCAGGAAAAGGGTTGCTGGTATGTTCCAAAGCTTGACCAGAGTACCAGCATTGGGCACTTTCATGGATACTGTATCACTAACCCCTGCAGCTCCTTGTGGAAGGTTAACTGAAAAGAAGAGTAACCTGCTCACAGGCTTAGGGTCCTCAGGCTGGATTTGAATTCAGGCCTTTACACTTTAAATCTAGGGCTGACTCCTCTGTGCTCTGGAACTCTCGGGGGAGCATGAGCCCAGCCCCCTGAAGCTCAGCCTCTCATTCATCCAGGGCCCTGTGAGCCTTCCAGATGGGTTGTCAGATGAGAACTGGATTGATCTTTGCAGAAACTAACCACATATCTGCTCCAAGTCAGTGATTTTGGTACCACTTCGTTGTATAAGCAGGGAGATATTTTTACTGAAAATATCCTGTTTTACACTTATTTCACAATTCTGAAAATAACCACCAGTACTGGGAAGAGCAGCTTCTTGCTAATTCCAGAAAGGGGGTGGCCCGTGCAAAAGACAAGGGCAACCCTGTTTGCAGGTCCAATGCAGGGAGCATCTGCCTACAGCACCTCACACCTCACAGGAAGGCCCTCTACTGGGTCTGCAGGTTGAGAACATATGCTTTGAACAGACTGACCTGGAGTCAAATTCTGATTCCCCTACTGATTAGCTCTGGGATATTAGGCAAGTCACCTTGCAGTGCCTGCGTTTCCTCTGTTTCAATCTGTCAGTTAGGGATAGATTAAAATAATGCCTACCCAAAGATGAGATGAAATACTGAAAAAAAAAAAATGTGTCTGGAGTGGCACTGGGCCACTCAATACTTGGTAGCTCTCAGTTTCCTTCCGTTTTGGTTTCTTTATCTTAAAGCAAGGAGATTGAAATAAATAAACAGTCCCTTTTTAGTGCTGGCATTCTACAGCAGATGACTGGCTCATCTGTACATATGTCTGTTTTAAATCAGAAGCTCCAAAAGAGAGGGCAGAGTGTGCTAATATGTCTCAACAGAACGCCCAGAGGGTAAAATGTGCCCTTGGGCACCAAATGAAGACCCCACTGAATGTCATACTCCTAACATCTGGCAGACCTCAGTGGTTACCCAAAAGACCTCCTCTTGCTTAAACATCTCTGGTTTCTGCGTCAATGACTTCAGGACATCCCTGAGCTTGACCTGAGCTGAAAGGTATATAGTATAGGAAGAAAGACCTAGGTTGGGGCACCTGGGTGGCTCAGTTGGTTGAGCATTTGCCTTCGGCTCAGGTCATGATCCCAGGATCCTGGGATGGAGCCCCGCATTGGGCTCCTTGCTCAGCGGGGAGTCTGCTTCTCCCTCGCCCTCTGCCTGCCACTCCCCCTGCTTGTTTTCTCTGTCAAATAAATAAAATCTTGAAAAGAAAAGAAAGACCTAGGTTTGCATCCACCTCTTAGTAGCGGTTTGCTTGTGAGGAAGTTACTTAGCTCCCCTGAGCCACAATTTTCCCCTCCGTAAAATGGGGACAGGAATTAGAATACTGCAGGGCTGTTGTGGAAACTCAGTGCAGTCACAGGCATGAGGTATTATGTCACGTGGGGCAGCCAACCACGGATACGCACCTACTCTGTGCCGGTCACGGAGCCAGGCTTGGGGGAGCCGGTGAAAACTCTGGTTCTGACCTCTAGGAACTCAGTCTGGGGGAGGTGGCAGATGCATGAATGCACAAGGATCTATCCAGTGTCTACCAGTTCTATCCCCCAAATCGGCACGCCAGATCTGATGAAGGATTTCTCTGAGGGGGAACATCCGTCAAGACCAAAATTTCCATAATGTAAGAATTGATGGGACCTACATAACAAAGTACCTGAAAGCAGGAATGCAGTGAAAATCATGGGCTATGTAGTCATTGTGGTAATACCATGGTGTGCTAAGTGCCCTGCAGAGCAGCGAATGAGGGGCTCCAGGGACACTAGGTGACACCTGTGACTGAGTCTGCCTGGACTAGAAGGGAGAAGTTGGACAGAGACTGGACTTCCATGTTGCATCTTGAATGATTTGTAAGAGTTTACAGTTGGGAAACAGGGTTACTAGTGGGTCCCTGATGGAGAGGAGTCTGTGCACAGTCCTGGGATCACGATCCTACTCCTCGCACTTCAAACGGTTTGGATCCCCTGCTCCTTCACATTCGTAGGCCAGCATGGGCTGTGTGCATTCCAAAGCCCTGCATGCACCCAACCCACTTTCTCTCCCACTTAAGGAAGCACCCCGACATGGGAGGCAGTAGCAGTGACCTTCTGTGGACATGACAAATGCACTATAATTTACCCTTTTTTTTTTTTAAGCAAAATTCTCCCAAATGTTGGTAGTGATTGTTGGTAACAGATTCTCTGTGACCCGCCTCTCCACTGAGCACCCCCTCGAGGTGTTACGAGCCAGACCTGGCCGTGGAAGCTGAATGGGCGGGGAGGTCCCGGTCCTTTCCTGGGCTTGGACTACAGGGGGAGGAAAAGGCAGATGGCCTCTCTCAGCCAACCGGCAGGGAGCTCTTATCAGGCCTGTTCTGAGAGCTTGCAGGCAGGTTCCGGGCCTGGAAGACAAAACCTTCTTCTGTGCTCTTACCCATAAGATCCTTTGTTCCCAAGGACATCACTCGGCCAGAAACACCTTTGTGTGCATGACTTGGCAGCTTCTAAATCTTACATCCCATAACCTCAGAGCCATCACTCTTTTCCTCATCATCTGGGCTGCTCAGCCCACAGCACACCCTTTTCCAGGGGACTGAGGGAGCCATGGCCGCTTATCTGGAGCTGCACTCACCAGCTTGCTCCCAGCCAGACAGTAACAGGCTGGCCCCAGGCCAGGCCCGGGCCGCTGAGAGCCTGAGGGAGGGAGGCCCAGGCAGCTCCTGGCTTCCCTGGTGTCTGACTTGGGTTCTGGCCTGCCTCTCTCAGGTCTGGATGTTAGGATGCTGCTTTGACAAGGCCAAGGCCAAAGGGCCCGGCTATGGCCCTCTTCCCAGAGATCCAGCTGCTGCTGCCTGCCCTTCCTCTCTTCCTCTCCACTTTCTCACACATCCCCCGACCTCCTTCTCTATGTGTGTGCCCTAGACACACGCACGTGTCAATCAGGTCTGCTAAAGAGGAAGGCTGCAGGGGTCACGAAAAGGCACAGGAATGGACAGGATGGAGCCTCAGCGCTGGCCTTCTCCCAAAGTGGTCTGGGAGGCCGGGGACACTGTCCCTCAGCCCTGCACAGGCACAACTATGCACAGGCCAGCCCTCCTGCCCCCGAGAGTGATCAGAGGAGGAAAGGCAGTGTTAGGACCAGCTGCCACAGCAAGGCCCTGCCTGAAACAAATCCTTAAAAACCAAAAGGAGTAGGCATTTCTAGCTGTTTTCTCTCCTGAGAACATAATCAGCTTAGTTTGTTTCTCAGTGGATAAAGAAGGGACCATGAAATTAAAAGAGAGCTTGTTAGGGACCTTATCATCCCAGAGCCTGTCGGTAGCAGAGCCAAGATAGGTCCCTGGACTTGTAACTTCCAGGATGTCAAGGTTCAGAGAGGTTAAGTAACTCAGCCAAGACTACACAGCTAGTAAGTGGCTCAGCCAAGGCTCAAACCCAAGTCTATCTTAACCATTCCGGGATACTGCACATTTCCATGGAAAGGCTGGAGAGAAACTGGTGTCAAAGTCACTCTATAAATGCTTGACTTGGCCCCAGGTGCCAGCTGCCTGGGACGTGACCCTCCATCACTATTTCATGTACTAGGTTCCAAGCAGCTCCTTGTAGAAGAGCTCTGGGAACAGAGTTGGTGGATCTGTTATTAGAGTTCTAACAGTGTAAGACATTGTCACTGCAAACTCATCAATATCATGCCGCCCCCTCACTCAGGCCTGGGAGGAACCAACCATACCAACCATCTGCACTGGCTCCCCAGTCACACAAATGGACTGTTGGGGTGAATTATGTAGTAGACTATATCACAACCCTGAGATGCCCCCCCCCAAAAAATAATAATAGAGAGATAAAGCAGAACTGAGTTAGCATCATACTGCAGAATGTCTAAAACAACTGCGCTCTCCCACAGAAAACATAATATGCACCTGACTTCCAGTAAGTGGACCCAACTAAAGCTGCAGATAAATCTGATTTTTAATTTGTCTCGAATCTGAACAAATTCTCTGGGTGTGTTGGTATTCAGCATTTCAACGTCCAGCAAAATCTAAAGTCCTGATTTCTTTAAAGACACTAACTCCAAATACCTAAAAATCAACAGATGTGATCTGTTCTTGGGGCCACACAAAGTGGCAACCACATTATTTCACTGCTAACACAGAGACCTCCCATTCCTCCCAACAGATGCCCTATGGCCAGGGAGGCGCAGACACCTTGAACAAGAGTGTTCTCCTAGATGGCTTTTCCTGCCTGTATTTTACCTCCCCCTGTGAGGTAGGAAATATGTATGTTAGATTGTGGTTTTAAAATAGATAACGATTGTGGCTTCCGTTCCTTCTGGAGGTCAAGCAATCGTCGATCCAGGTGGAAAGCAGTTGGTCCCACGTGCAGACAAACTCTGGTGACTGGGCTTCTGAGCCTGAAGCTCTGGGGTGGGGGGGGGGTGGTTGGAGGAGCAACCTGGCGGGGTGTGAGGATGTGAATGAGGGTGGCTGTAGTCACCACGGGCTCTGCCTTTCAGTTCTCGGAAGCTGAAAGAAAACCCAACCCAGGTCTCTTGCTTCCAGAGACTGCTGTTTTCACTGTACTATGCTATCTTGTTCCTGAAATGTTATTGTGGAACAAAATAAGATTCTCAAATTCATTACAAACTATGTAATCCAGTGATATTTCAAAGAGCATTCTTTGTTAGCTTCTTCATAAACAAAGCCACTCAAGTTCAAGGTGGATCATCTTCCTTCTAGCTCTGCTTTCTCTTTTCTCCTCGGATACCACGGGGAATGGATCACAGAGAACCTTTTGAGTGTGATGGCAAGCTCTCCCTCTATTACTTGGGCATTTTCCAAGGAAGACATTCAGCTAAATGCTCAGGCTCTTTACAGTCCCAAGGGATAAACTATCAACTTGTTACTATTTAAAGTGGCGATCTGGCATCTGTGGCCTGGAAATCCCAACAGTTTGGCACTTGGCAAACTGAAAGTAATCCGGAAAATCCTGGAGCTCAGGTCTCTGCAGCCAGCTCCCTAGCCACACAGATGGATTGTTGTGGTGAATTTACGCAGTAGACCGAATCAGAACCCTGAGATGCTCCCCCAGAAAAAAACGGTTGATGAAGCAGAATGAAGTTAGCATTGGACGACCTGGTGTCTACAACAAAGGTAGTTTGGTTTGTTGAGTGCGATGGGTAGTGCGCTTGCTGTCGAAATAACGTCTCGACTTCAGCCACCCCTGTGAGGACTGGGCAAGAGCACAGTCAAAAGGAGCCTCTCGATCCTGGCTTTGTACCTCCAAATGAGCCCGTGCAGCTGCAGGACCTGGACTGGTCTAGGTAATCCTTTTTTCAAACGAGTAAGTGATTTTCCTTGAACAGATTTTTAATATAATAATTTAAGTTAGAGTTACTGTGTATACAGAGAAATTGTGCTAAGCAAAAGAAGATTGTAGTTTAAATGACAAATGTAATGTTTTTGAAAACAAAAAACACCCTCTAACTGTTGAAATGAATGTATCTTAGGTGGTCTGTCTAGAGTAACGTTTAAAAGAACAGAAAATCCAATCATCTGGCACTGTCCCAAGATACAACGTGCCAACTTTCTACAACAGACCGTCCAGACTCTCCCTGGTTTGGGTCTGGATCCTGATTATCCTCTGCTGTGGGGCCCCTGTTTCTAGATGAACTTAGCATTGATTCTCAAACTGGAAAGAACAGAATGAAGGTGACAAAGGGCACACAGCTCAAGGTGGTGAGGAGATGGAGATGGGGAAAGGCACGTGGGGCACGAAGTGACTCATTCTCGAGCAGAGACTGGCAAGACGGACACACGATCACGCTCCTGCCCAGAAGGATCCCAGAGACTGACAACAAGACAGAACCCCGAACAATCCTAGTATGGTGAAACAGACTCAGTACAGCAGGGACAAGCAGGCCCGGAAGGCAGATGGGAGTTCTAATCCCAGAGCCTCTCCTGTCCAGCCATGCGGTCTCTCTGGGACTTGGTTTGCTCACTGTTGCAGGGGCTCGTGAGGATGAAATGAAAGCGCATGTAAGGCATCTGGCAGGTAGAAGGCTCTAGATACATGGTAGTTATCATTCTTACTACAGTCCAGTAGGGATAAATATATCAGACATGATGGGAACCCCGAGGAGTTAAGTAACTCTTCTGGGGTTGGGGAGGACTTCCTGGAGGAGGAGACGGGGAGGCTGAGGGCATGGCAGATAAGCTCTCAGAACCACTGCCAGCAATCATCCAGAAATCATGAAGACCAGGTTTGGTGCTGGGCAAATGCTCTCTTTTCAGAAAAAGAAAGGACAAGATACTAGAAATTACATACCAGTTGGCTTAAGCCCTAGTAAAATCATAGAAAAGATTATAAAGAGGGGTTTGTGAGCATTTGAAAAATTAAAAGGTGATCAATGAAGGCCAACATAGGTTCTCTAAGCACAAGCCCATAGGCTGATTCCCTTTCTTAGAAAGGGTTCATAGGTTTGCAGACCACAGGCACAGCACCTGTCCAGTACCTGTGGATTACAATCATGGGTCTGATAAACTCTTCCATGATGTGCTTGCAGAACCACACCATCAATCTCTGGCCTGAGAGAGGCTTGTTCATTCTCATCGCTACATCTAGGGAGCCTTCCTACGCTGCCCACCTCTATGTCCAGGGACCTCCCTCAGGCAGCCTCAGACGCCACTGACCACTAGAACCCAGGGGGCCCCAGGGCTTCACCCCCCGCCCCCAGTCCCGGGAGCCACAGTGAGCCAGCTCATCTCTGCATACAGTGAGCCGGCTCGTCTCTGCATACAGTGAGCTCACCAAAACCCAGGAGTGGGCACAATGCTTTTGAAAGCATTCTTTGGGAAGCAGTGCTGCAATATCTGTTTATCCTAAAGTCAAACCAGCAGAAACAGGACCCTTTAAGCTCCTCGAGGGCTCCGGGAGCTCTTACTTGGGAGGTCTCAGAGTGTATCACACTCACTGAAATACACACATCTAATATAACTTCTACTGTAAAAAAATTTGAAAGGATTTTTAAAATTTTGCTTTTGAAATTATTTGGCCAAGAGTAACACAATTAATTTATGGCTGGCTCTGATTTCTCGGCAAACATCAGGCATGTTCAGGAATTCTTGGGAAGTGAGAAAAATCTAACCTACAAATTGTTTTCAAAAGTAATAACATTTTTATGAAGACTAAATTTAACAATTAATGAAGTTGACGAGATGTTCCACTTTGTAGAAATTTAATTACATACTTATAAATTTTGATTTTGCAGTTTTCTTTTCATATTTGAGAGCCTATAAATTTTTTTAGGCCTCAAACACTTTTATAAACCCCTGAAAAGCTTATTGGCCCCAGGCACTGTGCCCGTCATCTGCAGACTAAAACGGCCTCAACAGCGGGCATGAGCGTTTGGACCCTTTCCTGAGAAGGACCAGAAATGATAACCATGTCATCAGCTCTCAGGCCCTATAGGAACTTGAGATGCCTTTGGGAACACACCAGCTGTTCCTGTGTTTAGGTTATTGTTTTGTACTCTGGTTCACTGAAAAGTGGTAATTGACATAGAATAAATATGTTCACAACCAAAATATTATTTCCCCAAGCCTTCTGGATAAATGAGGCTCAAGCAGCGCACGTAATCCTCCCTCGCCAACCACCCTCCCCGGGTGTCTGCTCTCCTGCCCTCACATAGGACGCCCGGCGAGTCCTGATGCTGGCCAGGACAGGGCTCACACCTAAGCAATCCACGTGCCCTGGCTCTCAGATGGATTAATTTGGATAGGAAACTCCAGATCCAATTTCAACAACTAGTCGTTTCTCCTGTTAGAAAAACGTTTAAGGGAGTGGCGCAAAGACTTTTTGGAGACAGATCGTCAGTGAGAATAATTGAAAACAGCATACCGTTCTCACGAAAAAGCAGTGTGTCTTGGTACTTCACAGAAGCCTCTCCCCAGTGCCCACGTACGAACTAAAACATCCCTAGAACATTTCCCACAGGCCACAGGGCCGCCGCACAGCCTCAGGTGGTCAAGTCCCGAGACTTGGGCTTACGAGTCAGAGAGGCCAGTCAGACTGCTGGCCAGCCACGTGGTCTGGTCCCAGCTGATGGCCAGGAAGGACTCTGCTCCTCTCTGCATGCCTCTGGAGCAGCCAGGGAGAAGAGCCATCACCATCTACTCACTTCTTAGCTCCTGGCCTCCAGGGTACAGCCAGTGGGCTTGGTCAGATATTCACAGGGCCACGTTTCCCTAGCAGGGAGGGGTGGCTACACTGACAGCTGATGTAGTTGGTAAACCCATTTCTCCTCAGGACGTGAGTGGGCAGGTCAGGCTGAGCTGGTCTGCCCCAGACCCAGAGAGGAAACTGGGACTAGGCAGTTATGCTTTGGTCCGGCCTGGCTGTAGGTTCCAACCCAGCTTTGCCAGAAAGGCACTTCATTGGGAATACTGAGCACGGGATTAGGATCTGGCTTCCTAGTAGTCTATGGTCCTTGGGTGCAAGAACCCCAGAGAGGAGGAAGGGAGCAAGGAAGGGACTCAGGCACCCAACGCTCATCACTCCAACACTCACCAGGTTTGACCTTGGGGTCTGGGGGGCCAAGACCTGTATACTTTGTGTTCCCATTGCCAATATCCCTTCTTCTTGAGACCTCCTCACTCTAGGTCCTGTGTGCTTTCCACACCCTGTGTTGCTTCTCTAAGGAACCATGCAGACTCAGCTCAGCCATGGCGACGGCACTTCCCTTCACGTGGAACGTTCCGGCTACAGCTCTGTGGAGAGTGTAAATATGGTCTTTATAGAGATGAGGCCGGGCGCTACTCCACTCAGAGCCTTGGTGCTGCTGAGTTAGTGTTGGCCTTGGTGCTCTGGGCAACGCTGCCCTTTCAGAAGCGCAGCCAAGAGAAATACTGGCTGGGCACTTTGCACTGTTCCAAAGGGAGAGCCCTGCCACTGCACACCAAAAATGCAGTTTCATTGACAAAAAAGATTTCCACTCTTCATTTCAGTTTATCTTTGGGGGTCTCTCCACTGAAGCTGTGACTTTTTAAATGTGCTTTGTGGAAAACATCTACCAGTAAGTAAATCCTCGTACATTTAGTCTTGCAAATTCAAAAGCAAACACAGTAACTTGCTTGTGTGTACGTGGTTGCGGGTAGGTGGGGAGTGGACAATGTCAAAACCAGCAGCTTTCATCCAGCACGGAAAGGAACGAGAGAACCCGCACCGGCACCTGCCTTGGGTGGCCTCACGCTGGTGCTCCTGTACCCCTGAGGCCCCCAGAACCAGCGGGTTCATTCCCCCTGTGTACAAAAGAAGAGACTGAGGCTCAAGAAGCTTTCCAAGGACACACGGTGAGGCAATGAGGCCACCAAGATTTGAGCCGAGGGCTCCTGACTCCTGTATTTACCTCGGTTACAGATTTCTCATCAAAGTAGGACATTTTGAATCAGCCATTTTAATGGAGCCACAGGATAGTCTTACTGCTGCACTTTCTGCTCCTCAATCATTTTACTGCTGCCAGTTTTCCATGCTAAGGAGTCTGTCTGACTCATTTTCATCCATAATTTAATTTTCTGACCTTTGCCGCTGGTGCCTTTAATGTAAGAAAAGGGCGTGTTTCAGCGCAGGAGGTTTGTTAGCGTCCTGCTCTAAAAGGTTTCCGAGGGAAAACTGTCTGGAAATGTGGTTGCTGCTGATAGAAGCTGATGGGTCCTGAGTATCATGCCAAGTGCAGAGCGCAGGGGACATGGAGAATTTTTTTGTAACAAGAGAAAATACTAAATACCTCTTTATTAGTTTATTCCTACTCCATGATTCTAGAGAGGATGTCATACCTAAAAGCCTTAAAGGAAAGAACTGCCTGATTTGCCCTAAAGATTAGAAAAAAAAAAAAAAAGAAAAATTCTACATTATCAAAAGATACTAAAATAGTTGAAAATAGGCAAAGGACACCAAAAGGTAAGCAAAGTAGAAAAATAAATCACCAGTAAAGATTTTGGAAAGGTATTCATACCTTGACAAATAAGTGTAAATTTTTATTTTTTAAATCTGGCTGACTGGCAAAGATTAAAAATAGTCCGAGGGACACAGAGATTAAGTCAGCCAGGGCCCCCCACCCTGGAGTTCACTCAGGTTGGGGAAAAAGAAGAGAGCTTTAGACTATGAGCTCTGGACCATCCAGACCACCTGGGTTCTGACAGTGGATCTGTCCCTTATAAGCTAAGTGACCTCAGAGGTGTCACCTAATGTCCCCATACTCCCATTTCCTCATCTGTCAAATGGGTGACTACTAGCTACCTCACATTTTAAAACACTTGCCTTTTTTTTTTTTTTAAGATTATTTA
Source organism: Eumetopias jubatus (assembly GCF_037043125.1). Taxonomy (NCBI): domain Eukaryota; kingdom Metazoa; phylum Chordata; class Mammalia; order Carnivora; family Otariidae; genus Eumetopias; species Eumetopias jubatus. The sequence goes on along the minus strand of NW_028274821.1, from coordinate 86,739,136 downwards.
TTAGAGAGAAAGAGGGCGTGCACGAGCAGGAAAGGGGCAGAGGGGGACGGAGATGGAGGGGGAAAGAATCTAGCAACTCCACACTGAGTGCAGAGCGTGACGCGGGGCTCAATCTCACAACCCCGAGATCATGACCTAAGCTGAAACCAAGAATTGGATGCTTAACCAACTGAGCCACCCGGGTGCCCCTAAAACGCCTGCTTTTAAAAAAGACCCCTTGGGACACCTGGGTGACTCAGTCAGTTAAACGTCTGCCTTCGGCTCAGGTCATGATCTCAGGGTCCTGGGACTGAGCCCTGCATTAGGCTCCCTGCTCAGTGGGGAGTCGGCTTGTCCCTCTGCCTCTGTCCCTCTACCCCCTAGCTCGTGCTGTTTCTCTCTCTCAAATAAATAAACAAAATCTTAAAAAAAAAAAAAAGAAAGCTCTTTGTAGAAATGTCAATGGAAAGCTGAAACAATTCATGGCACCCACAAAAGCAGCTCAGGCTGGGAGTCTGAGACAGACCCCCCCACTCTCGCAGTGGGCCAGACTGTCCCTCTGAGAACCCCACCAGAGCTCCATAGTGGCCCTGCTGCTCGTTTTCAGGGACGGAGATGTTTTACGGGCCTCTGCCGCCAAGAGAGGTGGGGTAGGGGTGGTGAGAGGTTTACAGTAGCTGCTCAGCATTCCCATAAAACGGCCTCTTTCTGATTTGGAAAAGAGCTGGGGGCCCTCCCACGCCTGTTGCACGCTCTGCTCCAGCCTCTGGGGACAGACTCTTGACTCTCTGCTTCGGTCCCTGGGGCTAGGGGCTGAACACAAGCAAAACCTTTTTCTCTTTCCTGAATGCTCTTCCTGGAGGTCCGGCCTCCCCTTCCCCAGGATGGAAGAGGCACAAGGCAAAGAGGGGAGCAGCTGCTTGTGCCACATCTCCCAGGCTGGTGCTGGGGGTCCTGATCCATCCCTTGAGGGTGAAGAGGGCTAGTCGTAAATGGGTGAGAAGCTCTCCCTGGAGGATGAAGAAGGAGAACCCTGGGTTAACTGTCAGTGGTAACACCTATGCAGACCTTTCTTCGGGGTGCTTTATTAGGCACTGGGGGCAGAGAGGGGTGATCAAGACCACTCCTGCCCTTCCATTAGGTTCCTGGTGGGGAGGATCAAACACAGTGCCAGGGCTCAGGAGAAGCCCACCTAAGCTGTCTAGCAAAACCCCAAAAACTCAAACTTTTCTCATTTAACCAGTATGTGCGGACTAAACAAGCCAACTACAATCAGGAATGACTTTGAGAAGTTTGATCTACAGGGAGAAAGCTAAGTACACCTGCCTGCCGATGTCCCTCCCTGACATGCAGAAGAGAAAGGGCAGGAATGCACAGGAATTCAAGTTCAAAGAAGGCTGGTGAGGTCAGCTTGCCCTTGCTGGGCATCAGAGCAGCCCCCATCCTGCCCTAGGCTTCCACAACCCGGCGCAGGACCTGCCAGGGCTGGGGCTCAATAAATAGTTAGGGTCAACATATACATTCGTAGAAAGAACAAGATGGAACTTTCTTAGCACTTTTGGTCTTAACCATTCTTGGTTTGAGGACTATTTTGAAGAGAAGCTGAAGCAAATTGTGGCAATTTTATTTTTTTAAATAATGTAGTTCAATGGCTAGGTCCTGAAAAACTTCTGCAGGTTTCTGAGATCAGTAAAGAAGAACCTAGCTTCTTTGGACCTTGGAGACTCCAGTTTCAACCTTCTTGCTGATGAGACCGACATCCAGGAAGCCGCCAAGAGAGGTGGGGTAGGGGTGGTGAGAGGCTTACAGTAGCTGCTCAGATTCCACAGCAGCACCTGTTCCTTCTGACTGGGATGCCCAAGCTCAGTGAAGTCCCAGAAAATCACAGAACCCATCTGGTCTCAGTTTCAGAAGAGAGCCACGGACCGGAAGGCTTCCTAGACATCATCCTTCAAGTCTGAAGACCTGCTTACAGAACAGTGACCTCAGAGTGTGTGAGCTCTGAGTATCTCGCCCTAAATGGGCTTCCTTTGGAAAATATACGAATTGGGCTGAATAGGACTGGTCCCCCTCAAAAAAGCTGTTTGGAGGCCAGTGTCTGAATCTCAAAAATATCCTGCAACCTCTGGCTATGTGGCCAAATTCTGGACACCGCTTGGGCACTGTGACTCTGTGGAAGTTCATCACTAAAGACTGCAACTGTCCCTGAGCACTGTCACTAGAAAGACAAGCGTGGAGTCAGAACAGAGGTGGCGTGGGCCAACGTCAGCCCTCGGGACTCAGGAGAGCAGTAACCCATCTCCCTGCCTGGGGCGGAGCTGATCCATTCTGTGATCCTTACTGCGGCATGTTGATAGGCACATCTCTTTGCACAATATGACCAACCTAAAAGATAAATTAACTCTAGGAACCCCACAGAAATGATCTCAGCAATCCCTACAACCTTGAGTGAGGTACATATGATCACCCTTCTACAAACCAGGAAACCTGAGAGTTTGCAGAGGTAAGGAAGCTTGCCCAAATCACACTGATGGAGTCAGAGCTAAAAGTGGGCCAGGAATCCAGGCAACCTGACCGCTAGCCCTGGACTCTTGCCTTTCTATCATGTTATTTCTCAAACTTACAAAACTAAAATCCCCCCTCACTGCAGGCCTGTGGCTTCCAGTTGGAGCCCTGCTGGAAGTTGTGCCTGCCTGGGGGTGCAGCCAGGGGGGTGGAAGGGGCAGGCAAGAGTGGGGACTCCATGTCCACGCCACAGGGAGGTCTGTGACGTGCACACATCTGTGTCCCCAGGCCCATGGAGAGACTGCCTGCAGGCCCTGGAGGATGGCCATGATACCAGCTCCATCTACCTGGTGAAGCCAGAGAACACCAACCGCCTCATGCAGGTGTGGTGTGACCAGAGACATGACCCCGGAGGCTGGACTGTCATCCAGAGGCGCCTGGACGGCTCTGTCAACTTCTTCAGGAACTGGGAGACCTATAAGGTGAGGACCCTGGGCCTGTCTGTGCTGCCCACAAGGTGACTGGGCCACCCCAAGAGCCTGACAACCAGTGAGAGAGCCGCTTGGGGGGAAGGGGCATGCTCACCTGTCAGGGCCTTTGTGGCCCCATGCAAGAAACACCTGAGGTGAGAGAGACACTGGACGGGGTCATTTTTGCAAACCCACCAGCGATAGTGGGGAGCAGTAGCCCCTTCCCTGCTTGCCACTGGCAACTGCTGCAAGATACGACTTAGGTGTGCAGACCACACAAGGCCCGTGGACACGGTGAGAATTTTGAAATGCTGGTGTGGGGTGGCCCCTCACCCCAGCCCGGGTATGGGGAGCATCCTACTCCCAGCTGGGGCTTCCGGGGGAAGACCTATTCTCACAGCCCAGAAGGGGCAGGTCCCAACGGTCTGTTGTAGGGAACTGCAGCAATACTCGGGCCCTAGTTCCCAGGAAGTTGAGTGCTCATCCTGGTGGTAGGAAAGGCTGCTGGGCTCAGCCATAATCTGCCCCCTTCCTCTAGACAGAGCGGTACTAAGGATGGCCAGAGTAGCTTGGTTCACTGAATGCCGCCATGCTCCATGCCAAGTGCTTCCACCTATTACCTGCTTTAGTTTCACACCAATCCGAGCACAGACATACGAGTATGGACCCAGGTTACAGGTGAAAAGAGGAAAAAACCTGCTCGGGGCTGCACAGCTATGCAGCGGCAGAGCAGTGAGCCAAGGCCTCTGACACCAAAGCTTACAAACTACCCTGGCCATGACGTTCACATGTGGCTTTGCATGGCCACTTCCTGTCCTGGCTGCTCCCAACCTACCTCCTGCCCAACCTGTGTCCTTGCTTTCTTCTCTTTCTCCTCTGCTTCCTAACTGAGAGGTTCCTGAAGACCCGATCCTTCACCCCTCCCTCCTCCTGCCCATATCATTTTTCTCCAAGGCAGCAGAGCACAGTTGTTAAGACTGGGTTCCTGGTTCAAATCCTGGCTCACCCACAGGCTCTCTGTGATCCTGGGCCTCTGTGGACCTCGGTTCACCCATTCTAGGGAGGATAATAATAGTACCTAGCTCTTAAGAGTTGGCACAAGGATTAATAAAAGAACCTATGTAAAATCCCGAAAATAGTGCCTATATACCGTACTTGCTCACTAAATACTAGCTATTGTTATCATTAATGAGCCCATCTATTTTTAAGACTTTGAGTGCCACCACCTGGCTGATGATTCCTTAAAAACTACACATAAAAACGTAACAAAACCACTGATTTCAGACCTAGAAAGGAGCCCGGGTGGATGCGGCACACACTTGTCACAGCCCATTCCTGTCTGGTGCAGGGAGCTTACATGAGACCCTCACACAACAGCTCATTCCCAGACAGGGACACGGACACTCAGAGAAGGGAAGGATTTGTCCAAGGAACTCTTGTTGCATGCCTACTGTGTGTTTTGGGCTCTCAGTTTACCTCATTACATGCGTTCCTACAACAACACGGTAGGGAAGGCAACACAGTGTCCTCTGTGTTCACACCATGCCTGGCACACGGTAGGCACTCTTTAAAGAGTCTTGAATGATGCATCTTTGAGGCTCAGACAGGCAACATGACTCATCAAGTCACAACCAAGTACAGAAGTGGGGATTTGAACCCAGGCCTACCTAATGCTCTGCCCGTTTCTGGTCTCCTCTGTCCAGGGCTGGGCATCCAACAGTGGGGGCCCTGCTGGCTGAGGGCACTGCACACCTCACAAATGCTCTCCTCTGTTTTCCCCAGCAAGGGTTTGGGAACATTGACGGCGAGTACTGGCTGGGCCTGGAGAACATCTACTGGCTGACGAACCAAGGCAACTACAAACTGCTGGTGACCATGGAGGACTGGTCTGGCCGCAAAGTCTTTGCAGAGTACGCCAGCTTCCGCCTGGAGCCTGAGAGCGAGTACTATAAGCTGCGGCTGGGGCGCTACCACGGCAACGCTGGGGACTCCTTCACTTGGCACAACGGCAAGCAGTTCACCACCCTGGACAGAGACCATGATGTCTACACAGGTAGGACCCAGTACAGGGCAGGGAAAAGAGGTCAGCCAAAGCCAGAGCTTCTGACTCCGGGCCTGAGAACAGGAAGGTCCCACGGCCCCGTGGCCCGACCCTGTTCCTACTCCCTAAAGGTCCACTCCTCTGCCCAGAGACCCCCTTCACAAAAGTTGGGTCAGAGTGGCATTTACAAAAAGGGAAAGGGAAAGAGGTGTACAGATTACACATCTGTGGGCCACTCTGGGCCAAGCGCTCACATCACTTCTCTGCCTGAGGCATCAGGTGTCACGGCCACACGCCTGGGTGATAATGCTGGCCCTGCCTCCTACCAGTCATGTGTCCTCGGATGATGCTGCCTAATCTCTCCGAGCCTCATTTCCACATCCGGAAATTAGGACAAGGCGTACCTTGCAGGGTGGTAAGAAGGTCAGAGACAAAGTACCTTGAGTGCTTTGTCTGGGACTTGGCAAATAGGGCTCAGCCCAAGTGGGCTTTTTTTTTTTTTAATTTTATTTATTTGACACAGAGAGAGAGACAGAGAGAGAGGGAACACAAGCAGGGGGAGTAGGAGAGGGAGAAGCAGGCCTTCTGCTGAGCAGGGAGCCCAATTCGGGGCTCGATCCCAGGACCCTGGGATCATGACCCGAGCTGAAGGCAGATGCTTAACCGTCTGAGCCACCCAGGCGCCCCTCAAGTGGGCTGTCTTTGTGGTTACTATTATTAGCACGTACTGGTAACGAAGTGCAGTAAGGGAGCTATTAAGACAGGTAGGAGACACGACGTGATTTGTCCAGGGTCACATGCCTCAAAGCCAGGTCTTTACTAAGAAGATTTTATTAAATAAAAAAAAAGGAAGAGAGCAGAAAATTGTAAGAGGCACAGATATAGTCCAGCCCTGAGTCCAGATGTCAGCCTCGCCCCATAGTGAAGCCTCTCAAGGCCCCACACCCAGTTTCCTGACATGAGGGCCTCTGGGCCCTAGCTCCCTGGCAAAGCCAGCGTGGCGCTGCTCCTGTCTGAGGAGCCAACCCTACCTCCAGGCCAAGGCTGTCTGTTCTCATGGGCAAACCTGGCCCCCTCCCTGCCCCCTCCATTTAGTCCTGGTCTGCAGGCTACTACCTCCTCTTTAAGGACTGTCCTAGGAACTACCTGCTCTTGAGGCAAGCTCAGCTACCTACATATGGAGGAGGGAGGGCCTCACTCCAGGTCCCCATGGCAGGCACGCTCTAGCAGGCTGTTCTTATCACACTAGGGGACATTCAGACACCTGTCTTCTGACTGGCCCTGAAGGGGCCCCGAGGAAGCAGTATGTCTTCTTTGGCCAGGGCTGCCAAGGCTTCCAGGAAGAGCAGGGCAGAAAGATGACCCTCAGAGCTGGTCAGATTCTGCGGACACAGGGCCGGTACAGCATTTCTTGAGGGCCATCATGGAGAGCAGGGAGAAGACCGTCAGGCCTGTGGGGCAGCACAATCAGTGGACGACAAGGAAGTGAGCTCTTGTCCCTGGAGTGCTGCAAAGCAAGCTCAGGCTTCCACTCACACAGAAGGCTAGCCATGGCATGCCAAGGGCTCTTTCTGCTCTGCAAATCCAGCACCGCCATTTGGTCCTTATGGCCTCAAGTGATGGCCTAGAGGAGCCTGAGAAAAATTCTGGGAACACCTGGACTGCAGAGGCTCTGGGTGCCTGAGCGGAGTCTCCCTTGAGCTTCTGCCTCAGCCAGCCTGCTGCCTCCTCATGTTATCGCAAGGCCTCAGCTGGAGCAGGGCCATCAGCTCCATTAGGCCCCAACCCCCAAGCCTGCTTGGGGTAGCCTTTCCCTGAGTGGGGGGTCCCTTTCCCAGGCCTGCTCAGGAAACTGGGCACCCCCTCTTTTAACTAAGAGCAGCCCAAGCAGCCAGAGGCTCCTCTTCCTCATCCTTCCGGAGAAGGCCAATGTCCCTGCATGCCTGCTTGCACCTTGCCCACACTTTTACTGGTGTTCCGAACTGCTTGTCCTTGGCAGCAAAATCCAGCCTGATGTGATAGTGCCAAAAGTTTTATGAAAATATCTTTCTTTTGTGAAATCATAAAAAAATATTTGGCTGGGATACAGGCAGGGAGGAATAGAAGAGCATTTCATCTTAAACACTTCCTTTGTCATTCTATAAAAACTCTTGATCCAACAGTTGCAACTCTTAAAAAATGCCTAAGAACCCGGTGGCCTCTCCCCCGCCCACCCCAGATTATTCTGCTTCCTATCCAAACCCCCCCAGGCGCTTCCCCCCACACATGCCCTGGGCTAACTGCTTAACCTTGTGCCCTCCTTCCATCCCCACAGCAGTCCTATGGGGGAGGCACCATGCTTAGGACAGTTCAGTGGCTCTGCGAGTTGCAGGTCACAAGGCCGAGCCTCAGAGGTTAGAGCAAACCTGAAGCCCAGCCCACCTCTCAAGCATTCCTGTTCCAAATGCCCCACCCCCAACCAGAGAGGGCCCCGCTAAAGTCCCCGAGCAAATGATGGACTCAGATGAAACTGCCTCTTCCCTTGTCTCCTGCAGGAAACTGTGCCCACTACCAGAAAGGAGGCTGGTGGTATAATGCCTGTGCCCATTCCAACCTCAATGGGGTCTGGTACCGCGGGGGCCATTACCGGAGCCGCTACCAGGACGGAGTCTACTGGGCTGAGTTCCGAGGAGGCTCTTACTCGCTCAAGAAAGTGGTGATGATGATTCGGCCCAACCCCAACACCTTCCACTAAGTCAGTGGGGTCCCCTCCTGACCTCTCGTGGCCGTCGCCAGGAGCCTGTCCCGGCCACACTGCCCCAGCACCAGGAGCAACTCCCCATCAGCTCACCAGGGGGCCGGGAGGATGGGGCCACTGGATTCTGTTTTCCCAAGTCACTGCAGCAGATAATGGAATGGAATCGACACAGTATTCTCTGTCCCTGTTGCTTTTCTTCCTATCAGAGATCCCCTCAGGCTTCCACACAGCACAGGACTACAGACAAATCCTTCTTCAAGGAAATTAAATCCCAGTAACAAAACACGACTGCACAATACCTTCATAATACACGTGTGTGAGCCGACCTTATGCACGTGTGTGTATACCACATATATATGCACTTAGATATATACCACGGGTACTATATCTAGATACATATATAGGTTGGGTCATATACCTAAAAACACATACACTCAATTCTCAGATGTTGACGTTGTTACCAACAGCTTTGCTCTTAGGAGAAAAGCGTTGCATTCGTTGTGCTCCTTGAGCCTAAGAGCCAATCACAGACTGTGTAGTTCCAATTCAAAGAATAATCCTTGGTGTCCACGTGCCGGGATTCTTTCAGGAGTGTCTACACACTATTCACTCACCTGGGGGCTCCCTCCTTCCCTTAAAGAACCCCTTTCGGCACCTGATCAAATTTCAAAATCCCCCTCCCTCTCCACTTCTAGACTTCCCTACATTCTCAGGACTTTTCCACCATCCATCATGCATCTAGCCAGCCATCCATCCATCCATCCATCTATCCATCCATCCACCTACTCCTTCATCCAACACCATTCAGGAAGTATCTTCTGTGTGTCAGTCCTTGGCCACTCACTGCGGTTCCAGGTACCTTCTCTGCTCTTCTGTACACCTTCCTACCCACTCCTTACCTTTTCTGTCATTTCATCCTTTCTTTCCAGGCAAGATTCCTTAGCCTCTGAGTAGAAAACAGTGTGGGCTCCAGGTTTCTGGTCAGGAAAGGGAAGGCCAGGCCCGACAGCTAACTCCCGGCCACATAGATAATGTATTCGCAGTTTTGTATGTTCCATTCACACTTTAGCCTTCAAGTCATTTTAACCGTCACAGAAATAATAACCTACCTTGCCCAGGAGATATTCAACTGAAAAGAAGTCATCACCCGATCGTTGGGGCCCCTGAATGGCTACAGACCAAAGGTCCCATGCTCTCAGGCCGACTAGAGTCCACATCTCGTCCCCAAATGACACTTCTCTGGAGAACAGGTGCCACAAAAATGACAACTGGCCGCTTCTCATGAGCTCCTGAATAGCCAGGAGCTATTCCCTGGACCTTGTGGCTGGTGCGCTGCAGCGTGTGGCCTTCTGAGTCCTGTTGGCCATGAAGTGTCAGACTTAGTACTGCCGGGACTCTTGCCAAGCAGGGAGCAAGAGATGAGTCAAGAAGGTGAGACTGCCCCGGTGGGCGCGTGAATGGGGGTGTGCGAGATGTTGGAACGTTTGGTACTGTCCATGTCTGGGTGTGTGCCTATTACCTCAGCGTTCTCACAAAGTGTACCATGTAGCATGTTTTGTGTATATAAAAGGGAGGGTTTTTTTTTAATATATTCCCAGATTATCCTTGTAATGACACAAATCTGCAATAAAAGCCATCAGTGCTATTTGGACGTATCTACACTGTGTGTTATTGTTTTAGGATGTTTCCTGGGACCTCCTATATCAGAGCCTTTTTGAGTAAAACCAGGAATAGAGTCAGCATCAGGGACATACACCAAAATCACTTAAATCACACTCTCCCTATCTTTGGTTTCCACCTACACCATCAGGAGTCCCAAAACAGCACCCTGAAGGCTCTCTGGGGCTTCACCTCCTTACATCCAGCCATGTCCTCAATGTCTCCACTGAACGTCCTAGAAGCACCTCCTAGACAGTGCAACCAACCCCTGAAACGCCTTCCCCCAGGTCTGGTCCCACTTCAACAAAAGGCACCATTTGTCAATTGCTCAGGTCAAAAACAAGGACTTTTCCCGCTGCCTTGCCAAGGCCAATCCATCCATCCGTCCACGGAAGCCCTCTTCTCTGCCTTTGTGTCTCCTCTCCCCTCAACTACTACAACAGGTTCCCCAAAGACCAGGAGCCCTGCGCCTCTGTCTCCCTCATTCCAATCCAACTTCCATACTAGCTGCCAGAAAAACAAATCTGCGGGCTGGGAAGTCATCTCTAGGCATAACAGGAAAACCCCAAAACCAAAAAGGAAAAGACTAAGGGATATGACTAAAGAAAACCCCAAATCTTCTGCCCTCTGAAAAATAAAACATGACTGAGACTGAAGGCAAATATCAAACAAGAAAAATATGGGATTAATATTCACGCTATCTAAGAACTCTCAAATTAAGAAGAAAGATACAAATGCTGTGATAGAAAACTTTGTAAAGTATACAAACTCATTAGAACACAAATGGCCAGTAAACAAGAAAAGGTACCAACCTCAGTAATAACCAGAGAGGGACATTAAACCAAGCACAAACCATCACGTGGTGCCTATCAGATTGGTAAAGATGAAAAAAATCTCCATGTTGACAAGTGGAGAAATAGGTACTCTGTGTATGCAAGTACAAATTGATTCAATATATTTGAAGAGCAACTTGGCAATGTGGGTACCAAATATGGATATATGTATGCATCAAAACTGAAAAACACTTATACCTTTGGACCCAGCAATTCCTGTTCTCAGTGGCCAAGTAATACTGCCACATGAGAGCTGTTTTTAGCAAAGATGCAGTTGGGGAGAGACAGATGTTTATTACAGCCCTACTGTGTGCTTGGAATTGGACTTCCTGTTTTCTTATGTAACCTTCACAGCAGCCCTGTGAAGAAGGGACTGTTCTCACTTCACAGGAGAGGAGAAAATGAGGCTCACAGTCAGATTGCTGGTAAGAATGCTCTAGCAGCAGTTAATCCAGAAGGTGCTGGGTGTCAGGCACTAAGTAAGAGTTCTCAACTTCCTTCTACCAAACCTCTAGTTGGTTGTTGGGGTCATCAGCTGTTGTGTGCTATTTGGTGAGAATATCTCGACCTTGGCCCACATCACAGCCAGGCCTCCTGACACACCTTGAGTGCTGTGTCCAGGACATAAGGATTGATAATAAAGGAAAACAGGGTCCATCCCGCCTTACTGGTCACTGGTCTTGGATCCAAACCCAAAGCAAAGAGTTCTGGAAAGCCATGCTGGACAATGTGGAGCAACGCTTTTTCTAAACTAGTTGGGACCCAAACAAAAGCAGGCCATGATACCAGCTGTTTCTCCCAACCCCCACCCCAAAACCCGAACCTGAATTAAACCACACCCCGGCTATATGGAAGGAGAAGAAGGAATAAACCCATCAGACGTGTGGAACTAGCTCTCCTTGGTGTAAAATGGGGGTTTGACCAACAGCATCCAAGAAGAGAATGGAGGGGGGCGGGGGGCTCAAGTGCAATGCGCCTTAGTGTCTGGTGTGTGGCTCCACTGGCACCCTGAAGTCTGCTCAACTCAGACCAACACCACTCCCTTCTCTCCCATCCCAGCCAGGGGCCTTTTAAGGCCTGCAGTCATAGGAGTGCTACTGTCACTAAGGTCTCCATGGTGAATGCACCCACAGACCTCAAGGAAGTCAGAGAAACCCAGACTTTCTCCTACCCCAGGCAAGCCCCCACATTCCAGTTTGGGCCAAAACCTTGGTCGCTGGGGGCCACTGACCTGCTGGGCTTATGTGGGCAACAAGGCAGGAAGACAGTGATGTTCTCCAAGCAAGTGACACTGAGCAGGACCCCATCCCCCAAATCTTGCCAATTTGAGCAAGACTGAAAAAGACACCTTTGAACTACTGAAAACAATGGTCATGGGAGTCTAGGATGCTCGTAATCTACAGATGCCTTTTGGGAGCTCCAAGGTCCTCCCTAATCTCCGGAGACCACTTCGTCTGTTATATGCAATCTTGTAAAGACTGGGTTATAGCAAGACAAAAGCAGACAACTGGAATAAACAAAAAGGGGATGTCTTAAGTGTAGCAAAATGTTAACAAAGCACTCTTTCTGCCTCGGTTTTATCTGAGACACCAAAGCTAAGGGCAAAATAAAAGCTGCCAAGTGTCCCATATTCTAGAGCAGGGTGCAGGACCATCCCTATGGGAGGGTGGCCCCAAACGGATTCTACATTAGAGGACTGCCCATCTGTAGCCTGTGTAAGAAGTGCAGAAAAAATATGCCGGGGTAGGGGGGAATGAGGGGTCCTTATGATATGCTCCCTGGCCACCACCACCACAGGACAGGTGGGTGCTCTCCCTCATCCTAAATCAAGGGAGAGGGACTTCGAGGGACTGTTCCAAAGGAGTGGCAAGGGCCAGCACTGGCACTATCAGCAGATTCATGGCTCGAGTCCCCAGGTCTGTGGCAGAGAGAAATGAGAGCAGACCGGAGCAGATGCCAGGCCCACAGAGGGACACCACGGAGGCAAGGATATGGCCTCCTAGGAAGCGGAGGGCAGCCTGGGGGGGGGGTGTGGAGGGCGGCGCAGGGGGGCCCAGGAGCCAAGGAAGGAGCCATAAGTGGTGAGGTGGAGGTGGAGTATCACCATCACAGCGGCTGAGTCCAAGGTGCCCAGAAGGGAACCTGTCCAGCAGCAGCCGCCACCGAAAAGCACAGGTGCCTGAGCATCTGGTATACTGACAGGGCACGAGCTCTGAATGACGACTGGATGGGCCACATAAGATGGGCCTTGACCCCCCCCTTTTTTCCTCTCCCCTGGTCCAACCCCAAGGCTGACAAACCTTGGTGGGCATGCAGGAGGCAGGAGGGCTGCAGGGTCCAGTGACAGCGCTGACTGTGGGCCCTCCCTCACCCCAGGCCTCTGAGTCTGGTCGGGCTTCACAAGTCCAGACCTCTGATTGCTACGCCGGGCTGTCTGCAGTAACCGGGTGGTTAGAACAGATGCAGCTTTTTCATGCCTAACGGCAGAAAGACAAAAAGCCTTGCTAAGCTTTCAGCATCGACTGGGAGAAGAGCTAGTCCACAGGGTAGGCTGGAAAGGACACCGGGGAAAAAATTAAGTTGGTTTCTTCTTACACCTGACTGAGTCCAGCTCATTTAATAAGCTGGTTACATAAGGACACGAGGTATCTCCCAGAGTCCATGAGCAGGGACGCAGCTGGGCCTCACGAGGGCCAGGACCCAGAAATTGCCTGGAAAGCCTTCACGAGGCAAGGCAGGAGCTTTCCCAGATTTTCCCCCTTCTTTTCCTTTTCCCTCGCTTGCAGGTCTCTCTGTTTCTCATTGTGCATCCATCTGCTTTTCCCAGCATGGAATTCCTGAGCTCACATGTCCTCCTGGTCTCAGTGCCAACAAAGACTTACAAGCACCCTCCCTTCCAGTGCTCACTCCCGGCCAGAGGCTCCGGCTGGCCCACTCGGGCCAGGTGTCCACTTCAATCCTATCAACTCTGGTTGGAATGAACACTGCTGCTGGAGTTCAGTGCTGTGGGGGGCAGGTGGGGGTGGTTCCCAGGTTCCTAGGAGGAGTCTCAGCCTGGATCTATATCCAAGAAGGTGTCTACACTGTACTTCAGCAGCTGTTCATTCCCCTCCTCTCAGAGACCGCATTTTGCTGGCTGGGTGGATTCTGTCCCACGACCCGTTAGATGGTGTCTATTCCTCAGCACCTCCCCCCCACCCCCACCGCCCCACTCCTGCTCTACCCCACAAAGCACACCCAACCCTCCAGGCCCTGCTGGGTCACTAAATGGGACACCTGGCTAGGCCCAGATGGGCTCTTCCTGCCCTTCCTGGATTCACCGAGTTTCTCAATAGTCTCAATAGGTGGCAACAAGGTCCCCACTGCTGGAGTCTTCCTGGCAGTATTTTGCTCTGGATTACACTCATGCCATCTACCATCTATGGGGTGCCGTCTGTGTGCCAGGCACCATGCGTGTCTCCTTAAATCTCGTAACAGACCTATGAGGTGGGTCTTCTAGTTATACTCCCTTTGACAGAATAGAAATCAGGGCTCGGAGATGTAAGTGACTTGCCCGAGAACACGCAGCCTGTGCTTTAGCCTCTAAAGGCCAGGATTTGCACTCCTGCTTCTGCAGCATTGGATCACTGTCCGCAAGGGCAGAATGAAACAACCAAGGCCCCCTTCTCACCCTGTGATCAACCCCTACACATCTGAGAAGCGTGGTGGCCTCCTGCCCACAGCAGCAGTTATGTGAGCCAGCCTGCCAGCCCATGTGCGCGGAAGTAACTGGATGGACAGTAGGTCCCCAGATGTCAGGAAGCCAGGGCTGTTTACCAGGGCTTGGCCAGGGCTAAAGGCTGGGCTGTCCCCGTCTTGCTTCCACTTGTCCTCCAACTGACTGACTCAGCCCCACCCTTTGGCAGTCCCAGTGTCACCCTGTGTGCCAATTCTGCCTGGTCCAAGCCCTGGGCCGCATCATCTGGTAGCTGGGTCCCCGTCTGCCATGTCCATGCCTTCAGGCCTGGAGCTTCCTTACATAGTGTCTCTCAGATCCAGAGGCAAGCCTGACCCTGACCTAATCTTGGATTCTGCCACTTGTGGACACAATGCCTTGGTACCAACCATCACCGAGACATTCAAGTATCCCCGTCTCTCCTAACATGGGGCAGCCTGGGGCAGGTCCACCCACACAGGAGAACCCAGACACAGATAACCCCTGTCCTCTCTGCGGCCTTCGCAAAGCACTTCCACGTGTGGCGGCTCCCAGGTGGACAGGACATCTGGTTATCCCATCCCCTGTTCACCACTGGTCATGATAAATCTGGCTCTATGGGCTGGTCAAGGGGTGCTCCTTCCTCCCGTTTCAGCATGTGCACCCTCTGGAGACTGAGGGACATCTCCCGAGAAGAGAAGAGAGCTCCTTGGGCAGGGTGGATGAGCCACATTTGCCCTGACCCTTAGGGACGCAGTGGTCCAGAGCCTGGAAGGGTAATATAGAGGCATGGAATTAGAATTCCCTTCTGGAGCCATGTGATGACAGAGGCCAACACCCTCATCATCTCCAAGAGGGAAAAGAATAAGAAACAGCACAAAGCCTCCTTGGAGCCCAGAATGCTGACCAAGCCCCAGACAAGTGTGCGGGCACGGATTTCTGTCAGCCTCCTCTCCAGCGGGACCCAACAGCGAGGCAGCCCTTCTTCATTGCTCAGGACAGCGTGGGGGCCGTGCTGGGGACACAGGAGAGAGAGTAAGGACAGACGTAGCTGTTCAGGACACAGAGGTGGGAGCAGAGGGTGGCCGAGCAGTTGGGTGGGAGGCCAGCAGGCCTGGCTGCCTGACCTCGGGTGCAGGAGAGCCCAGGGAGCAGCTTCTCTGCCAAGAGCACAAAGGATTGGCGGGTAGAGAAATGTGTATTAAAACAAAATGCCACCTTTCACCCGACATTTTCTCATAAATAAAAAGGGGCCAGTAGGACCTAGTGCTGATGAGAGTGGAGCCGACAGGCATGCTCGCACTCTCGGCCAAGTGGAACTGCCACCTTTCAGAGGGCATTCCCGCAGGAGCTACAGGAGAGAAGTCACAGATAGTCCATCCAGCAATTCCTCTTCTTGCACTCAGTGTTCCGGAAATACTCCACAGGTGAGTAAAGACACACTGGTAAAGATGTTCTCCACCACACTTTCAGTCGGCGGGACAGCACAGAAGCCACCTGCCTGCCCGTCAGTCGGTACACAGCTGAATGAACCAGCACGCGCCCAGGCCCAACTCAGCGAACCACGCAAGTGCCTGCCACAAGTGCCACGGAGCCACTGGACAGAGGAAGAAGTTCTATATGTGCCGCCACCAAACAACATTTGTGACTCTTTACACAGAACAAAATGTAAGGTGCAAAACAAAATGAATAAAATGTCCCCATCTTGGTTAAAAAAGCACAATATTATTTGCATCCTTCCCCCCCCAACATACACACATGCACATACATTAGCATATGAGGATTAAAATGTCTGGACGCAAACACACCAACTGTTAATTGTGGTTGCTTCTGGGGGGTAGGCAAGGAAGAACGGGATTTTCACTTCTTACTTCACAGACTTCTTTTTAGTGTGAGTTTTACAACAAACAACATGTTACTTTTATCATCTAAAAAGTTTCTAAGGGAATGAGTGGGCACTGAAGGCCCCTCCCCAGCACAGCTTTCTGGGTGGCCACACAGAATGGACGTCTTCCAGTTTCCTGAGCAGCCATTCCTGGACCTCTGAAAGTCCGCACACATTATCCTCTAAAGCCCAACACACACTTGAGTATGGAACTACAGCCTTTCTGAGGGTAACTTTCTAGGCCCTTCTCAGGCACCCTTCTTCCTTACAGAACTGCAAGAATTCATTAGCTCTCAGAGTGGCAACCACCCCCTCTTGTCCTACAGGATTTCCTCCCCTCAAAATTAGCTTCTGAGACAGACCTAGCACTTCCTGCTGCTCTAGAGATCAATCTTACAGTCTTTTGTGTGCTCATTTTACAGTTGGGGTAACAAAGTAATAAATGTGGGGTAGTGATCAAGGTTGTGAGATGTGTTAGTTATCCATTGCTATGTGACAGATTTCCCCCAAAATTTAGTAGCTTACTTATGTATTATTACTTCACAGCTTCCCTGGGTCAGGAAGTTGAGGATATCTCAGCTGGGTGCCTGGCTCAAGAAGTCTCAAGTTCTCAGTCAAGCCATGGGCTGAGGTTGTGGTCTTATCTGAAGATTCCACTGAGGTGGTTTCTGTTTCCAAAATCACATGGTGGCTGGCAGGCCTCAGTCCCTTGAGGGGGGGACTGACAAACACAAGGCAGCTGGATTCCCCCAGAATCCAAAAGACAGAACGAGATCCAAGAGACAGAGTGAGAGAGCGCAAGCCCCTCACACTGAAGGCACAGTCTTTTAATAATCTGATCTCAGAATGGATGTCCCATTATTTCTGTCATATTCTACTTGTTAGGAACAAGTGAGCATGTTCTGCCCATGCTCAAGGGGAAGGGATTAAATAAGGACAGGAATATTGGGGGTCAGAGAGCACCGGGGCCATCTTACAAGCTATCAACCACTCAGAATCTTTCAGATTCTTGGTGTCAATTGTATTAACTCTCCCTTCAAACCAGCAAGGAGACGTACAAGGCACCAGGTTAGTCCTGAGGATGGAGAAACTCACTAGACCTTCCCCCACCCCCAACCTCTGTCCTACTTAGGGCTCGCTGACCAGGGGCGGGGGTGGCCCTCAGTCCCCCATCTCAAGCCTCCACTCCACACAGGAGGGTCTCCAGAGACATTCTTTCTCAGTCCACTGTCCGGCTTTCCTCAGAGGGTGAAGGCCTTTTACAGGGAAATGCAGCACATTCTGAGGTTTCTGGCCTGGCACTGGGTCAGACTGGGTTAGGCACTGCTCACTGTTAGGAAGTGGCACCGCAAAGTGGTGAGACCTTTAACATGAGTCCTGTTTGGCTTCTGCAGCTGTGAAATGTTAAAAATAGTGCCTCCCTCAGAGGAAGGAGCATTGGGAGGATTGAATGAGATAATTCTGATAAAGTGCTCAGTGCAGTGCCGGTCACATGGGAGAGAATAACCAAGGAGTTGTCATTATTACTACTGTGAGATTCTGATTAGAAATCTGGACACGAAAGGTCAAAGCAAAGCAGTCATCCTGATGAGTACACGGATTCTTATCTGAAAACACACTTTCTCTTGCACAAAGTGGGTTATGCTCTTACTTCCTTTTGGGGATCAGACACAACTTCTTGATGCAGAGAAATGCAGACTGCAAGTCCCCCCTGTGTCCCAGAAGGGACAAAGGTGACAAGGTGCTCAGCTCTGGGCAGCAGAGCAAATGTCTCCCCTACATGCTTTCCTCCTGCACTGTTTCTCACCAAGGAGATAGGGGCACTAGACAGAGGGTGCGTGAGTTAAGGCTGGGTGGAGACCCAGCCAGAGCATGAGATGTTGAGTTGCACTTGGTACCCGCCTCGCATATGATATTGGCTAAGTCATATGTCAAATTTCTCACTCACAAAATGGGGGTTTTAGTACATCCCCTGGCTTTTTGTAAAAATGGAACACGACTGTGAAGTCCCAGAGAAATGTGAATTTTAAGGTAACAAATCTTCAGACTATAAAAGTAAAGGCAAAATTCTCTTCTGGAAGGGAGAGATTTAAGACAATATGCAGCTGTCCATTCTGCAAAATAATGGAAAAGGTTTCCTTCATTTGGGATGGTAGTTGTCTTTGCGATTCTTCTGTTGACTAAGAAGCATGTCTGAGATGGGTCAGAGGGCAGCTTTTCCCTGCCTGCTGGGCCTCAGAGAGGATGGATGCCTCAATATGAGGAAGGGGTAACTTGATCAAAGGCTCTGCTTGGCTAGGAAACGGAGGGCAACAGGTCGGCCCTGAAGCATGTGGCCATCAGGCAAAGAGGAGAAAGGGCATGGCCTAGGAGCTCCAGGAGCAGGCATTCCAGAATGCAAGCTTAAACTTTTCTTTGTGGCACTGACATCCCCTGATCCATCCTAAACTGTAGTTCCCTAGGGGAGGAAGGAGGAGGCTGGCTCCACATAGGTCCAGCTGCAAGGACTAGGTAGGAAAGGCAGAGATGCTGGGAGGAGGGATCAGAGATTTGGAGCAGACAGCCAGCTGAGGCACCATGCAACCACCAGGATGGATCTGTGGAACAAGTGAGTATTCCTTGGGGATCCTTAGAAACACGTGGGGCGGAGAACTGAAAACAAAAAAGTCTGGATTTCCTGCATGTGGAATGGAAATTTTTCAGTTGGGCATTAAAGGAAAGGATTACCCTTAATGCTGGCGAACCTGGGGACAGCTGGATAACAATGTGGTCACCCCAAACTGTGAGCCAGTGGACTTGGTCCTGGGGTGGTGGTGGCCACTCTGATCCATGTTCTGGGAGCAGAAGTACTACTAGCATCAGACAGTCCAATCCCACCTGCCTTCTGTGGGTAGATGGAGAGAACACTGGGCTTGCCCTTTCACCTCTGCTATAAGTAGGCCACAGCTCAAATGCACATGTTGATTCTCAAAAGTCAAAGCACAGAGAAATGCCATTTGTCTCCATCAGGTGTAAGGGATGTGCTGACAACTGTTTTATGTCTTTCCAAGGCTCTGCTCTAAAGTGAACTGTTTCTGGGGGCGCCTGGGTGGCTCAGTCCGTTAAGCATCCGGCTCTTGATTTTGGCTCAGGTCACAATCTCACGGTCCTGGGATCAAGCTCCACATCAGGCTCCACGTTCAGCACATGCTCTGCTTAAGATCTCCCTCTGCCCTTCCTCCCCCTCCTTGCACGTGTACATGCTCTCTCTCTCTCAAAAATAAAAATAAGAAATAAAATAAAATGAACTGTGTTTAAAAGGCTTTCTTTCCCTCCCCCTCTAGCCATTTCTGAACTACAGTGATGCAGCATGGGCTTCTGCATGGTCCCCAACCTGGTCTTCCCTCCTCCAGCCTGATCTCCTTGAAGCTACTCACATGCTGCAGGCAAGGCGGCATGTGTTAAATGCAAGTCCAATCTGGCCATGCCCTTGCTTCAAGCCCTCCATGGCTCCCTACTGCTCTTAGGGGGAATCGGGGCCTCAACTCCCCACTCACAGTCTCTGGGCCCCAGGCGATCTCACCCCTCCCTTCCACTCCAGCTGCTTCTCACAATACCTTCCCCCTCGTTCTCTACTCTCCAGCCAGTTTTTCCAACAAACATGTTTTTCCCTACTTCGGGGCTCTTGCACAAGCTGTTGTCTTTGTCTGGCATGCTCACCTCCCACCTCTTCATCCAGCTTATTCATCCTTCAGGGCTTTGCTCCAGAAAACCCTCCCTGGTCCCCAGACTGGGTCAGGGCCCCTTTATCTGCTCCTTTGCCTTTCCCTTCATAATGCTCAGCTGACTTTTAGTTTCTTGTTCACTGCTAGTGATCCGATCTGGACTGTGAGCTCCACCAGAGCAGAAAGGGTGTCTGTCTTGCCCATCACCTAACAAGAGTGCCCACCCATCATTCGATGCCAGGCTCTGAGAACACACCATCTTGCAGAGGGCTGGCACATGCTGCCCTCAGGCTCAGAGTGTGAGCCCCTCACTCACCTTGCTGTTCTGGGGGCTTTTGGGCATCAGCGTAAACATTTCTTTTTTGAAAATCCTTTTAGGTCTGTTTCTTCTATATTCAGAAATAAGCTGCCTTTATTTTAAACCTCAGAGTCCATAGTTGATAATAAAGGCTTACTTAATCTATGGCAGGGTTTGCTTGTCTGAAGGAATGCCTCAGGTTCTAGAAATTTCCTTCATATATCAAGTCTGGGTAAATTTACCAAGAATGTCTAAATGTTTTCTTACGATTCAGAACTGTCAGAATGCCTAATTTTTTTCTTCCTTGAGAGATCATGATTTTCCACACTGCCTATGGTTACTTTTAGAATCAGCTCTAAACCTTTTAAAATCCATTACATTCTTAATTTTATGTAGCTATTTCCTGGAGGGAATTATAGGTAGTGAAAACCAAACACCCTCTAAGTCAATAAAGCTGTTTGGAAATAAATGGTGGAACCATTCTTTACAGTTCTTGCCTGCTTTTATTATCACTGCAATCTGAATTGGGTATGACCAAGGAGTTACCATCAGATCAATTTAAGCTGCAAATAATTGACCTATTTCCCACCGCTATTTTTACGCTTTGAAGTAACTGGGAAGAAACTTTTTCAGACAGTCTTATTTTTAAAATGAAGTAAGTTTTTCCCTCAGTGTTTTTTAAATTATGTTTCACGAGAAACAGTGGGCCAAAGTGCGGCCAACTGGCCCTAAAATTTGCATGCAAAGGAGCTGGACGACACATGTACACGGTTATTAACACCGGCTAGTGTTATGTGAGGGCACCTCTACAGGGAGTGAGGCACACACAAGTGAAAAGTCCTGAACAGTCCCAGGAAACCAGTCAGCATAAAACCTTTCACAGATACTTGAGAGAACCGTTACAAAAATAAACCCGATTCTTGCCATTAGAGGCAAGTATCTGCTGGAGCAGCATCCAAGGTCTCTAGCAACAGAGGCAACAAAGCAGCAGGAAATATCAGAAACTGACCTGAAGTCTCTCCCAGAGAATAACTCCCTCTCCCTGAGGGAAAGACCTACAGTGAGGACTTTGCCAAGGGAAAAAGAAATGGTTTCAGACGTTTTTTCCTATATTGTACTTTCCAGGAATTATGTAACTATTCCTCCTTCGATAAACAAATCCAGCCCTGGGACAGGTTGGGTTTCCCAGAGGAAGCAGTACTGAAACTACAACCTGGATGTGGGGAGGGTCTGTCCATGGTGATCAGATGGGCAGGTAGGGCCCCAGCTGCCCTCAGGATGATGGGCCCACTAAGCCTCAGAATGGGATCTTGCTTCCTTCTTTTTCACGAAACTGTGGCACCCCCCTGGTAAACCCTCACACAGTCCTGAGAACAGAAAGCATGTTGGCATCCCCTCCTGTTCTCTCCCTCTTGCTGGGGTATGTCAAGAGTTGTTCTGTATGAGCGTGAGAAATGCAGCCCAATTGGCTGAGGGGGGACAGAAATTGCCATCAGGCTGCAAGCACAGAGCAGGGCAGCTAAGCGGGGCTCTTGGAGGTAGAAGCAGGAGCGCTGAGCCACACCAGGGCCTAAACAGAGCCTCTCCGCTACCTAATTCCAGGAAGAGGCTGCTGAGATGAGGCCATCAAGGACAAGGAGGGCCACGGCTCTAGAAACTCGGGGCTGGCCCAGGCTATGTGTCCACTGCAAGTGCAGACCACGAGAGCCATCGGGTAATGGACGAGGGCCCTCTGGCCAGTGGCCTGAGGAGATGACTCAGACACGTGGTCTGATTACAAGGGACAGGGTTCAGAAAGGGGAGACAGTATTGGTCTGCTTTGCCCTCAGAAGCCCAACACAGCACCGCCTTGAGGTCCAAGAACAGAGAATGTCACAAGAAAGAGTCAACACAATTCATCCGACTTCATATAGTGTCTGATGGAGGCCACCCACAAGTTATAAATGGCAGAGAACACACAGGTGCCAACTGCAAGGGAGGAATAGGAAAATAATAACCAGCAGAGTGGAGGCGGGCATCAGGAGAAGGCAGTGTCAAGAGCTTAGGGCTTATGGCCAGACCATGTGGGCCAAGTCCTGGCTCTGCCACTCTCTAGTTATGTGACCCTAGGCAACCTCTCAGCGCCTGCTTATTCACTGGGCCATTGTGAGTATTCATTGAGATAATGCATTACAATGCCTAGCAAAGTGCCAGGCATAGAGAAAGCAGACAATAAACGGCAGCTCTCATGATCATTCTTAGGAACAGAGAAGAGGTCATCCCTAACAATCTGGGAGCACCTCTGCTAGTTGAACCACTGGGCATGCAGTAGGCAACCCTCGCCCTAATATTATCTAATTTCATCCCTCAGTTGATTAGCCTCGGGCAAAGTGGGAATGGGTTTGTGAGCTATGCGTATCAACATGCCCTCCCACTGTCATCTGAGGTAGTGATCTGCATGTCAAGCAGAAAGAC
Organism: Eumetopias jubatus; assembly: GCF_037043125.1. Taxonomy (NCBI): domain Eukaryota; kingdom Metazoa; phylum Chordata; class Mammalia; order Carnivora; family Otariidae; genus Eumetopias; species Eumetopias jubatus. Next base: position 86,716,877 of record NW_028274821.1, on the reverse strand, counting down.
ACTGTAGAAGCCATAGAGAAGAACAAGGAAAGAATAAGAAAGCATAAAAAAGAAACCATAGAATGATGTTCGATTCAATAATATGGCACAAGGCTAAAAGTATGTGCAATCATAAGATGGCATAAGGCTAAAAGTATGTGGAAGAGTACTCCCCTACTAAAAGGCAAGATCTCTCATATTGGGTCCAACTAATTGCAGTTTTCAAGGATCACACTTAAAGCAATCTAAAATATTCAAACCCAAAATATAGTCAAAGGTTTATAAAATGAATGCAAATGAGAAATAGAACAGATTTCACAGAAATAATATCAGACAAAGAAGTAATGCAATTAACAAACAGAATCAAGATCATTTTGTATGGGACACTTCACCATAAATTTACAATTATTATAAACTTTTTTTTTTAAGATTTTATTTATTTATTTGACAGAGAGAGAGACAACACAAGCAGGGGGAGTGGGAGAAGGAGAAGCAGGCTCCCCGCCGAGCAGGGAGCCCGATGCGGGGCTCGATCCCAGGACCCTGGGATCATGACCTGAGCCAAAGGCAGACGCTTAATGACTGAGCCACCCAGGTGCCCCATACAATTGTTACAAACTTCTATATACTAAATAATGTAAGGCAGAAGCTATGCAAGGGGAGTCCAACATATATTTCTGTCCTTGATAGACTAACTGTCACAAATTAATCATTTAAATATTCTAATGCAATTATAAGAGTAATTTGAGAGATTTCACCTTCTTTTCCAGCACCCATGGAACATTTACAAAAAATGATCTTATGTTAAACCACAAAACAAATGTTAAACTTTTTTTTAAACCTAGAAAGCATATATGCCACATATCCTAAACCCATGTAAAAAAATTAGAGAGAAGACTATGTTTTTAAAAACCAAAGCTGTTCATAGCACCGTGATGTGTGAGAGCCAAAAAGTGAAACAATTCAAATGTCCATCAAATAAATAAATAAAATATGGGGTTTCCACACAATGGAATGTTATCTGACAATGCAAAGGAATGGAGCGATTATGCTCCAACATGGATGAGCCTCGGGCACGTGATAGTAAAAGGGAAAGAGCCAGTCATAAAAGACCACATACTGTGCAATTAAATTTCTATGAAATGTCCAGAATAAGCAAATCTATGGAGACAGAAAGTAGACTGGCGGTTGCCAAGGGCTGGGGGTGAGAACAGAAGAGAGCTGGCCAGAAGGAAAAGGGAGTGACCGCTAATGGGTGCGGGGTTTGTCTTTGGGATGATAAAAATGTTGCAAAATTGTGTTGATGGCTGCACAGCTCTGTGAATAGACGGAGAACCACCGAACTGGACACTCTAAATGGATGGGACGTAAATTCTATCTCCATAAAGCCATTTGAAAACAAGAAGAAAATTAAAGCCCTTAAAAATTAAAAAAAACACTACCTTAACTATTATGTGGATAAAAGAAAAACTGAAACTATAATCACAGAACATTTAAAGAATATCACTGAGAGGGGCGCCCGGGTGGCTCAGTCATTAAGCGTCTGCCTTTGGCTCAGGTCGTGATCCCAGGGTCCTGGGATCGAGCCCGCGTCGGGCTCCCTGCTCGGCGGGAAGCCTGCTTCTCCCTCTCCCACTCCCCCTGCTTGTGTTCCCTCTCTCGCTGTGTGTCTCTCTCTGTCAAATAAATAAATAAAATCTTTTAAAAAAAAAAAAGAATACCACTGAGAACACTGTATCACAAAACATGTAGCAGCCATCAAGGCAAAATGTACGCCCTTAACTGTTTTCCAAATTAAAGTGGAGAGAGTAGTATTTATACAAATGAGCCAATAATACAACCAAAGTAGTTAACAGAAATAACAAAACAATTGTAAGGAAAACAGGAGAGATGAACTATAAAAGACAAAAGCAGAAAGTCCATATTTCATCAAATACAGGACATCATTCTAAAACACACTGTTATGTATAACTACGAAAAATTGCTGCCAATTAAACAATGTCACAATGCTTTGTCTGCCATCAATTGAAAGATGCATCCTAACTTCAGAAGTGCTAAAATGTGGAGACAAAAAGCAGATCTTAGGATGACAGAATATAGCCAACTAGAAAGCAGAAGGACAATGTGACTGATAAATACAAAGTCTAATTCTCTGGGAAGACCAACACACATATCTCTGACAAAGCAAATGAAAAAAAGAAAGACAAAACAAAAATGCAAACTGTCAGGAATGCAAAGCAAATACAAACATCCCTACATAGGAGGCAAAAATTTATAGGATAATATTAAATAAAACTATGGTCAAAGAAAACTAAATGAGGAAAAGAACTCTATGCAAATAATTCTGTAAACTTGGGTCAAGTGGACAATTTTCTATGAAAATTAAATTTCCCAAAATGACTTTAAAAGAATTTGAAAACAGGGGCGGCCTGGGTGGCTCAGTCAGGTAAGCGTCCAACTCTTGATTTCGGCTCAGGTCATGATCTCAGGTTCATGGGACTGAGCCCCACACTGGGTTCCACGCTGGGCATGGAACCTCCTTAAGAGTCTCCCTCTTCCTCTGCCCTACCCCCCACTCGTGTTCTCGCTCTCAAAAAAAAAAAAAGGAATTAGAAAACAATGTTCATGGAAGATATCTGTAAGTTGTCAAAAATGTACCTCCAAGAAATTAACACTAGATCTCTGAAAATATTAGGGAGCCACTTCTATAAAATCTTAATTTTCCTTATTATTAGTGTTATTTTTAGGTCGTAAAAAGACAGAAATATTTTTCATAAAATTAGCATTACCATGAAACCTAAACTATAAGAAGTATTTTTCACCTATCAAATTGGCAAAGGAAAAAAAATGAGAGAGAGAAAGGAAAAGAAAAAAACCCACACGGACGAAAATACACAGTATTTGTTCGCATGGGAAATATAGATCATTTTAACCCCTTGCAATGAAAATGTAAGTTGCTACAGCCTCTATGGAGAGCGTTTTGAAAACATACCTAAAAAAGCAAAAATCTGCATATGTTTTGCCCCAATAATGACACTAAGAATTTATTGTAAGGTAATAATCATAACTATATGCAAGAGGTTTTTGCAATAAGGATGCTCACTGCAACATTTTAATAACAAAAATGTAGAATCAACCTAAATGTCAATGTTAGCAAATTCAAGTTTGGCAAATCCATGCAATGGGATTGAGACATAGTATGGAAATGTAGGTAATAACAATAAATTTCACTATAAACATGGATTTTTATATGCACCCAAACAAATGAAAGGATATGATGCAAAACACTGATTATATCTACGTGGGGAGACAAATGATATTGATTTTCTTCCCCTAATCCCTTTCAATGAACATATGTTATTTTCTGATCAGAAAAATCAATAATCATTACAATTTTGTTGGTATAAATCTTATAAAATATATTAATAATGCCCAGAGATCCAGAACAGAGGAGTTTGGCCCTGAGTTCCCCTAATTCAAGAGGATGTGGATGAACCTTGTGACCCTTCTGAGCTGTAGGCTGGGGAGGCTTGTGATTCACAAGTTACTTATATAAGAAGCACAATATCCCTTGTTTCAAGGCGCTCAGCAAGGTTCCCATCCTTGGGAAGTACTGAAGGCCTGTTCCAATCTGAGGAGCTAACCAATTACCTCTTTATCCATGGCCCATGCTGCTTCTGGAAATTTCTCAACTAGAAACTGTAAAAACATCTCATTTGGCACTGAGCAGGTTTCTTAATAAATAATAAGCCAATTCAGACTCCTACCTAGATAGGGAATACTGGGAACCATCTTCAGGCTTCGGATATATTCCCGGGTCCGCTTGTAATTATCTTCTTTAGACATCAGGTAGTCCAATTTCTCAAAGGTGGTCTTGTCTTTTCGATTCAAAAGCTGAAGTGACAAGAAAATATAGAGTATGAGAGAGAAGAGAAATAAACCAGAAGAAACTTAAAAAAAAAAAAAAAGGCTAATAACTGTGCACAAAGACTGAGGGAAATGTCCTAAATGACACATCTGGGGTGTACCAAGTCCTGGGTACAACTGAAGATTTTAAGAGGCTGTTACATGCAGAGATGAAGTTTCATGGCCTCGATTTTGTCATTTTTCACAGAATCTCACACTTGGAAGATATCCTCCAAAGCTACCTAGTCCACAATTCGAAATGATGCCACGACACCCTGCACACCTGCCTCCATGGGTGCACAGACTCTGCAACAGCAGGGGGCTCACAGAGCAAGGCCCATTCCAGATGCAAGGTCCCCGAGAGTTTCTGCACCACTACGTCAGGTCTCTCCCTGGCTCCATGGCTTCTTGCTTTTTCCTCAACATCTTCACCACTGTTGAAGGCCCCAGGAAATTTGACACGGTCCACTCGTGTGTGTTGTGCCCACAGCCAGGCTGCCTCTCCCATCTAGGCTATCCCAGATTCCCTGCAGTTGATGGCCATGCCATATTTATAGTGGGGTACAGTATTTTAATCCAAAGAAGCCAAGCTTCTTTTCCAAATGCAGTCATCCTCGGGGTGATTTAGTTAAGCAAAGAGAGGATGAGCATATACCCACAGCCACAGGTACATAAAGACCCTTTATGACTGAGATCTGCGGTATGTAAAGGTTGGTCACCAGGGAAGGGATGGTCATTGTGCATAAGGAGCCTTCTTGGAAGGAAGAAAGAGAAATCTGAACTCCTGGTTTTCCAGACTCATGTTGTGGTTGTCCTGCAAGTCCCAAGCTAAGACCCAGTGCCAGGAAATGGCGAGAAGTCTCCTTAAATAAAATGGCTTTGAGGAAAGGAGTCTAGGCTGGGAGACCTGGTTTCACAAGAGGATTTGAGGGAGGGTCACTCAGAGAGGGCTGGCTTTGGCACAGCATGTGGCTGATGATGGGAGCTCCCCCAAGTTTAGCTTTCAGAACCCAGTGCCTCCAGGATTTGAGATCAATGGCTGAGCCCAGCAGGACATACAGGGCATCTCTGGTCAAGCCTGGTTTTGGGCCCCTGATGGTTGGTGCAAGGATGTGGGCCTGCGGCCCTGCCATGTCCATCAGACTCAGTAGGCCAGTGTTCAATTGCCCCATCATGCAGCACAGAGAAGTGGAACGGTCACTGTCCAGCACCAGGGGAAGCAGACCTTTTGTACTCAAGTAACCCCTTTGGGTTTAGTACAAATATAGTGCAGTTCCTAGGACCTGGGTCTGCAAATCCCAAACTCAGGCCACGCCTGGTGCCTCAGAGAGCCCAAACTGCTCTGGGAAGGCCCTGCCCACTTCCTTGATCCTTGCCCTCCAGAGTCACAGAGGATGCAGCCATACGACAGCGCAGCTAAGCAGTGACAGCTTAAGGACTTCAGGGAAGAGAGGCAAAAGAATTAGCTGAAAAAAAGGTCCCAGTGCTGAGGAAGTTGGAGAATAAATAGCAAGCTTTTTTTACCCCACTGAGAAATTCAGGACATATGAAAGTAGAGATGCTACACAGATGCTAGGGACAACGGTTTCTTAACTGGCTTGTGAATCTGAAGCTGCTACTCAGTATGACATGAACAAATGCACAGGAAATAACACGATCTCCCATTTGCTTTTTGTACACCATAATGTACACCTCATCTGATCTTTACAAAGCCCAGTGACAAAGACAGAGCCAGAACCAGCAGGTTCGACATCACAGAGATGAAGTGACCTGTCTGAGAATCCTTGGGGAATGTGACTCAATAGAGGAGAGGGACGTATATTACAGCAACGCGGTAAGCAAACAGAGACCAAGAATCCAGACAAATAAATAAATTATGGGCAAGGGAAGTGTCAAGGAAAGCTCTACATAGAAAGGAGCATTTGAAATGAACATTTAAGGGTGAGAAATTCACTACAGAACAACATACACCCAGATCAGAACCAGATACTCTAGCTGTGAACTGCCCCCTTGTAAAGCTGAGCAGACTTCTGACTCTGTTGGCCGGGAGGCCATTTCTTTACTAAATGCAACCTAGAACCCCACTGAATTCTTTGGCAATCACCCATGTTCATGCAGCAAACAAATTCCTGTTATCCTCACACACTACAGCTGAGCCATGCTGCCATCCAATGCTTCCACCACTGGTCTCTGGACCGAGCTGGGGGACTGCCCATGTCCCCTGCCATGTCCAGCCTCCCTGCCTAGCCTGTCAAGTGCCTCTATGCATGGTACCCCAGAGGTGATCAGCCTGTCATCTGTGTCCTGGATACGCACAGATGGATTTGACCAGGCCAATATGAGGTTGTTCCTGAAAATCACCCTGTACATTTACTTCAAACCAATAATTGGGGTTCGTTAGCAGAGTGAGACAACCAAAGGCAGCCACATTTGTGTGCTTCCTAAATTTAAAACGATGCTCCTCCAGGTCATACCTCCCTCTGTTAACCTTGCCTCTACACACATACTTCCTACCAACCCCCTCACAACCCCTCACCACCCCCGCCAACCACGCACATTCACATACACATCCAGAAGGGCTGGATCTGGTTAACTTCACTCATCTGTTCCATTCTGTGCCCACAAATGAAATTCAGGATGGCATCAGATTTCTGAGGAGTAATGCACAGGATGCCAGAAGACTCAGAACATTTATTTCCCATACATGTATTTGAAAACTACTTGAAAACTTCCTCTAGCAAAATAAAGGAATAAACCAAAAGATATGGGACATAGGAAACAGTGGATCCAATCCAGGAGTAGTAAATGGAGGCTCTGGGATGACAGATGAACAACAGGCCTTCAGAATGACTGGTTCACATAGTATCAGCCCTGGAAAAGATGTCTCCAGAGAAAGAGAAGTCTCAGTAGGAAACCTGATAGGATAGCACGTTTGTCTGGGGAGGAAATGGATCTATTTATTACACACAGTAAAAAATTAAATTAAAATAAAATAATTTTAAGATTTTATAAATTATGTAAAAGTCTCATAACATACTATAAAACACATGTTTATTATATATAAAATAATCTAAAAATTATGTATTTATCATATATATACATATGTGTATATATATAACTTTTGACTTCCCAAAAACTTAACTACTAACATCCTATTGTTGACCAGAATACAGACAATATAAACAGTCAATTAACACATATTTTGTATGTTATATGTATCATATACTATATTCTTACAATAAAGCTAAAGAAAATGTTATTAAGAAAATCATAAGGAAGGGGCGCCTGGGTGGCTCAGTTGGTTAAGCGACTGCCTTCGGCTCAGGTCATGATCCTGGAGTCCCGGGATCGAGTCCCGCATCGGGCTCCCTGCTCAGCGGGGAGTCTGCTTCTCCCTCTGACCCTCTTCCCTTTCGTGCTCTCTATCTCTCATTCTCTCTCTCTCAAATAAATAAATAAAATCTTGAAAAAAAAAAAGAAAAGAAAATCATAAGGAAGAGCAAATACATAAATAGCACTGTACCGTATTTATCGAAAAAATTCTTTAAGTGGACACACGCAGTTCAAATCCAGGTTGTTCAAGAATCAACTGTATTATATAAAAATCTGGTACAATATTCGTAATAATATTTTATACATATGTGTATGTGTGTATGTACCTACCAGATATACCATCTACCAGATAGTAAACATATATCAAATAACATTATATATTTCACTATTATAAATTAGATATACTATAATACTATATTATGTAACATTATATATTTTAGCTGGTAGGTAGATGGTAGTTAGAGTAAGAATTTTTTAAGGGAATTAGAAATTCCAGGGAAACAAAAAGGTATTCCAGGAAGGACATGTTATTCATAGTTTACTACTTGACTATACAAAGAACTATATTTACACATTTCTACTAACTAAAACACTGAATACTCCTTTAACAAAGTGATTTAACTATAGCAACATGAGTGTTTTGTTTTGTTATTCTAAGTAGGTTCCATGTCCAGTGTGGAGCCCAACTCAGGGCCTGAACTCACGACCCTGAGATGGATCTGAGCTGCGATCAAGAGTCAGATGCTTAACCGACGGAGCCACCCAGGTGCCCCAGTAATATGAGGGTTTTTGAAGAAAGAGAAAAGGTAGTTCAGGAAAACTAAACCAACATCCATCGTACAAAGAAGTCACCAACTATTATCTAAGGTGAATGGTTCAAGAAATTGTAGCAAAAGCACATGGGTGGAAATGTGACAGAAACTACCAGAAGAAACCACTGAAGAACCGGAAGTGGTTGCCTCTGGGGAACTGGGTATGGAGGATGGATCAATGAGTCTTAGTTGTTTCACTAAGCCTTTCTGTACTTAGTGATTTTTAAAATTAATGTGCATGTATTATGTTGAAAAAATTCTTTTAAGACTTAATTTTTTAAACATAGGGTTCATTTATTCAAAAAATAACAGCATTTATTCATGCATGTTTTAAACTTTTATTACAACTAGAGCCATAAACTCACATGAACTGAAGGTCCTTGAGATTTCAGACCTTAATGGAAGCCTCAGGAAGGAGCCAACAAAACTACATACAAGAAAATAAATTACTTGCCTGCATGAGTCAGACAGATACTGAAAGCTTTCATGCTCAGGAAAAGAGGTAAGAAAATAAGATCAAGGGGCGCCTGGGTGGCTCAGTCGGTTGGGTGCCTGCTTTTAGCACAGGTCATGATCCCAGGGTCCTGGAATCAAGCCCCACAGTGGACTCCCTGCTCAGCAGAGAGCCTGCTTCTCCCTCTCCCTCTGCTGCTCCCCCTGCTTTGCGCGCTCTCTCTCTCACTCTCTTTCTCAAATAAATAAAATCCTTAAAAAAGAGAGAAGAAGATAAGATCAAGGAAGAGTTCACTTAATACAATAGGAAACTTCACTCTGGCACAGCTGAAGCTGTGAGGCTCTCTGAGATTTCCCCCACAATATTTATAATGACTGGGGTTAATTGTGCAATTACATGTGTCTCCCTCAGCAAACAGTGAATTCCATGAAGGCAGCAACCATGCTGGTTGTGTTCCCGCCACTATTTCCTCAATCTGGTATGGTTCTTGACACAGAAAGCACACTGCCTAAATATTTGGTGAATAAAAGAGTGGAAAAACTAACAATGATAACTTAAAAATCCAAATCCTTGGAAAATTCTGAAAACTCCAATAACTCTTGGGTAAAAGAAAAAAATAAAAGCCAGGATTATGGACAATTTACAAACCACAATGAGAAACCATACGTTAAGCTATGTGATGAGGCCAAAACTGTACTGAGAGGAAAATGCATGGTTTTAAACTCTTTTTAAATTAAACAAGTAAGATTATAGATGAACTAAACATTCAACTCAAGAAGCTAGAAAAATGGGTGGGGGGTAAGTAAGGGAAATCGATTAGTAGATAAAATTAGAAATTGATATGTTACAAAACAAAACTAAATGCCAAACCTATAGAAACAATAACTAGACCCGAGAACTACTTTTTATATCAACAAACTAGGTAAACCCTCTCTACAAACAGGGCAAAAAGCAAAAATATAGAACATTAGGATTGAGAAAGAGTCTGTGACCACTGATGCAAAGTACACTAAAATTACAAAGTAAAAATCAAGCCGCAGGATACTGATACTACATAATTTTCATGATACCAAGTGTCAGCCACACGGGGTAAATGGGACTCATAAACCACGGGGTCAAAAGCCAGGAAGATCACAAATCTTGGTCAAATAGGCTGCTTTTGGAAATTTCCCTTATCACACACACTCTGAGAAGCTACATGTGGCACTTGTATTGGACTAATGATGAAAACTTCCCTCATCTGGTAAATAGCTCAAATCTGGAAGCTGTCTCCATGGAGCGAAAAAGAAAAAGTCCCTCCAAATCTTCTTTATGAGGACACTGGTATCTTGTTCCCTCGCCTTGAGAGAATAACTTTTCTTGATACGTGGAAATGCTTTCCAACAGAATAACATTTCTTGATACGTGAAAATGCTTTTCAACAAAGAGCCTGTTGCTCCAAATATGTTAAAACTGGCTCAAAATTCTATTTCAATTCCAGTGTCTACTGCTGGTATGGAAAGAATTTTTAGTTCTGTGGACGATCTATGGACCAATGGATTGAGCAGACTGAGTGTGGAATGAGTGAGGAGTAAAACAAGGGCACTTAGAAGAAGTCACTTTTACCTCTTTTGATACAAACCATCAGTTTCTGAGAAATAAATAGGCTACAAAGTCGTGTATCTAACGTAAACTACTTGCAATGGAGCCTGTCATAAGTAAGATAAGGGAAGCTTGTGACTTGGAAACTTCGTAGGTGTCCGGGATAGCTGTCTGTCCCCGTTTGTCTTTGACCTAAGGCCTTCTGAAACTCTGTACAGATAGAAGTTAACTTATGGAAAGTGTAGTCATGTCCACAGAAAGGCAAATTACGTTTCAAGAAATGCCACTGATTATCACGCTGGGAATACTAGTTTCACAGTCATTTAAAAAATTATTTTGGCATTCTGGAGTACCTGGGTGGCTCAGTCGGTTAAGCATCTGCCTTCAGCTCAGGTCACGATCTCAGGGTCCTGGGATCGAGTTCCGCACTGGGCTCCCTGCTCGGCAGGGAGTCTGCTTCTCCCTCTCCCTCTGCCTGCCACTCCCCCTGCTTGTGCGCTCTCTCTCTCCCTCAAATAAATAAATAAAATCTTTAAAAAAATTATTTTGGCATTCCTTATGTAACTATGAAAGTACAGTACTCTGGATTATCTTTTGATAGTATCTTACTGGTTGTAATATTTTACTGGTTCTCTCACTAATTAAGGACTTAAAATCTTTGGCAAGTTTTCATTTTATATCTATATGAGTCATGAGTTCACCTTTTAAAAATATCATCCTTTAACAGTTTACATGCACACACACATATATACATACATTTGCATGCATACATACATAATCTATAATCCTATAGGACAATTTTTACCATGTGTTTCCAATAATTTTGCTAAATTTTAAAAATTCTGCTCATAGTAACCCAGGGAGACATTCTCACAAAGCTACTAAAGTAGAGCCAGAAGGTTGAGACTTGTCCCCAAACGGAAGCTTGCCAAGGACCCATCCTGTCTCCAGAGTTGGTCTGAGTAGGTGAGGAGTCAGGCATCAAATGTGTGTCCCCATTTGTCCAACCTGGTTGAAAAATGAAAAAGGCTAGCTAAGACAGGGAGGGTAAGAAACAATATGAGAGGGCTCTGGAGAGAACAGACTCCATTATGGGGAGGAGGACCTTCAGGAAGAGGTAGTTAGAGAAACAAATCTCTAAGGATTTCAACCAGTAAAGACAGGGCTGGAGAGGCCCTCAAAGCCAAAAAAAAAAAAAAAAAAGTACAAACAGTGGCCTGGAGGTAGGAACACACAGGGATGCTCAAGGGAGTAGCAGTTTGGCAGAAATGTTGCTTTGGACAAGACTGGAAAGGTAGTGCACTCCTATGTCTACTGTGCAGCACTATTCACAATAGCCAAGATATGGAAGCAACCTAAAAGTCCATCAACAGACAAATGGATAAGGACAATGAGGTATTTATATACAATGGACTATTATACAGCCATAAAAAAGGATGGGGTTGTGCCATCTGCGACATCATGGGTGGACCTACAGGGTGTTATGCCAAGTGAAATAAGTCAGACTGAGACAGACAAGTGCTATATGATTTGGCTCAGAAACCAAATGAAAAAACATTTAAGAAACAAAAAGCAGGAGCAAACCTGTAAATCCAGAGAACAAATTAATGGTTGCCAGAGGCAAAGGGGTTGGGGGGATGGGCAAAATGGGTGAAGGGGAGTGGGAGATACAAGAGTTCAGTTGTGGAATGAATAAGTCATGGGAATAAAAGGCACAGCAGGAGGAATATAGTCAGTGATACTCTAACAGTGTTGTGTGGTGACAGATGGTGGCTACACCTGTGAGCACAGCATAATGTATAAACTCGTGAGTCACTGTGTTGTACACCCGAAACTAATGTAACATTGTGTGTCCACTACACTCAAAAAAATTAATAACAATTTTAAAAAGACTGGAAAGGTTGTAGAGAGATGGAAACTTGCCACTTGGCAAAGTATGTTTTTAGCATTGCCATTTGGAAACCACAGACATATGATGACCATTTTGGCTACTCGTTCTACTCTTCCCATACATCCACTTGACTTGCAAACAGGGCACCAATCACAATAGTTAAGCATGAACAGCAAATACTAATCAAAGGGGGAAAGAATGAACTGACTGTGGCCATGTGTGAACAGGGAATCCCTCTGGCCAGCTCTTGCATCTCTCCCGCACATGGCTTGGGCCACTGAGTGGCTATGTTGCTGGTGGTGGCAGATGCTCCACTGGCCACAGTGGAAAGGTTATGGTTTGTTTTTTGAGGTCAGGAAGTAGGTGTGAAGTAGGTATGAAACCTTTCAGTATTTGCTGCCGTTGCAAAATGTCTCTACTGTGTCCTCTACGCTCTGCAGTACGTTCACTACCTGTGAGCATTCATTAAGCACCACACTCTCAAATATAAGTTTCCCCCTAAAACACCCATCGAGACATACCAATCCTCTTATCCCAGCTCTGCATCTCCCCTGACTCTCAGGGACTGCTCGAGTCCAGGGTTAGAAATCCAAATGATGGTTAAAAATTGGCTGACATTATATGCATTATTATAAAACTGGGGATGGTGAGTGAATGTTCAAATGGCAGGTTAAAAAGAACAGCATCAAAAGGATTATATCAGAACTTCCCGCTTTGGAAGAGTAGGGGGCACAGAGCCCCCAACCAAGCAAAGAGTATGAAAAACCAAGTGAAGACACTGGAGCTCCTCAGGGCGATCACCCCAGCAGTGGTGTGAGGAAGGGCCCGGGAGATCAGCAGCAAGGAGAGCAGCCCAAAAACAGTGATGACCTCAGGTCAGAGATAACCAGGCCTGGCTCATTCAAGAACAGTCAAAACTAATGCTAACAACAATAACAGCTGCAGCTAATACTCACCCAACACACTTCCTGATGTGCCAGACACAGTCCTCAACATTTTTTCATATATTTACTCATTTAATCCTCACCATAGAGGCAGGTCCGAGGCTAAGCCCGGGTATCTGATTCAAGAGCCTATGTTCTTAATCTCCATGGGACACTGCCCCTCACTGCTTGGCCTGGGGTCCCCACACCAATTCAGGTCTTGTGTACTCAGACCCCATAGCTGCCTGAGGTACAGGCTGGGGTGACAGTTCCCCCCCATAGGTGACTTTTTTTACTCATGCTTTCATGGGGCTCCCCCAGGCTGGACAGAGATGTTCTGATGGGTGACACTTGAGGGTTCTCAGGTTCCTATGGGTAGCTGAGTTCCAACCCCCCATGTGCACGAGGCCTGCAACCTGGACCTTCCTCCCATGCACTCAGGAGAACCCCAGAGCAGCCGCAAAGCCAATACACAGTGGCTTCTCAACTGTGCTCACAGTGCTGACTCTGAGAGCATGCTTTATTTCCAGCACATGGTGACTTCCCTTTCTTGGCTTCTGGTTCAGCTTTGCATCTTGGTTTTTAATTTGGTTGTATTTTATCCAGCATTTATTTGTGTTTGTGTGTTTGGAGCAGGCAATCAGGAGGGAGGGGCTTATTCCCCAACAGCTCTGTCTACCATATTGCCTCAAAGTCCAAAACACAATCTGCTAAGAGAGTCTTCTGGCACTCACGATCACTTCCTGGAAACCAAAGCTTGATTTCAAACGTGCCAAGCATGAGCTGTCAAAGGAACATGCAAGCAGAGGGCTGTGTGGAGCAGGCGTGGGAACAAGGGTCTAGGGCTGCAGAAGGAGGCTGAGCGTGAGCTGCAGAGATTGCCTCCACTGGGCTCTGAAGTGATGGTGAAGCTCTCCGTGCCGTCGGGTCCCCAAGGGATAGGAAGCAGATGGGAGGGCGGGAATTGGGGTCAGAGCCCCACAGAACACTTACATCCAGTGGGCGAGAGGAACAAAAGCAGTCAGGGAGGAACCAGTTGTCAGAACAGCCAGAAGAGGACTAAGCCAAGGAAAGGAGATTTTTCAAGAAGGGGGTAATGAAGTATCCAATGTTGTGGCAATGAAAGGAAGGTGAGGGTGACAATGTCAGCAGAGTTCATGACTGGGACCTTCTGAGAAGCAGTACAGTCACGGCTATGGGCAAGGACAGGGGAATGAGTAATTGGAGACACAAACGTTGGTTTCCCCTGCCCTCCAACTCCTCACCCCCTCACCCATTTTGCCTCCCACCTGAGCCCTGGCTCAGGAAAACCTGAAAGAGACAGCCCATGCCTACCACCACCTTCTCAACAACATCAGAGGAGGGCCCCTGGGGCACTACATCAGACACGGGGAGCAGAGGTATTGCCTGAATAAAAGACTCGAAAGTCCGAAATATGTGAACGCCACACATCTGCCTTCTCAGGACCTTTGCAAAGTGGCTGTTCTCCAAACTGCAGAGCTTGATGACCCTGTGTCCCCAGGTGTCTGGAGAGGTTCCGTTTCCAGGTCCCCACCCTGCAGACCAGGCCACCTGGCCCACTGGCTAGGATTTCCCCTTGCTGCTGCGGATGAGTCAAACTGCCTGGATCAATTCAGTAGGAAAGAGCAAATCATGATAGGAACATGCAGAGAGCCAGCAGAGCTGTGTGCATGCGCGCGCGCACGCGCGCGCATGTGTGTGTGTGTGTGTGTGTGAAGCACATGACTATAATTACTGTAAAGAGTGACTCACCCAAACTCCAGGAATTCCATACCCGCAGGTCACTCATAAGTAAGTCAGCCTCCTCCTGGGACCACCCTGACCAGAGAAAAGGCTTCACCATCATCCTAGCTGCTCAGGCCCCAAACCTAGAGAACCTCTTCATTCCTTTCTTTTCCTCCTCTCCAACATCCCACCACACAAATCTGCCAGGTATGCCTTCAGGATGCCTCCCTTATCAGTCTCTTCCTCTCCTGTGTACTGCCACCTCCCCACCCCAACCAACACCACCGCACTGGATGCTGTCTGACCTTCTGACCAGGCCCCATTTCCCATCCTGGCCCCCTGCACTCCCTGCCCAGTTTGTTTTCCACACAGTAGCAACAGTAATTTAAAAAACAAAAAATGAAAAGCAGCTGTAAGCCAGATCATGTCCGGCTCTGTGCACTTGAAACAGAACCTAACTCCTGTCCTGGGCTGTAAGCCCGTCACAACGGGCCCGCTGCCCACCCACGGCATCTTGCATCAATCTCCTCCGGGCCCACAGTGCCCCTGCCACACTGGCTCTGAGTTTCTTGATGGCACCAAGTTTCTTCCCACTGTGGGTCTTTGCACTGCCTGTACCCTCGTCCCGGCACAGCTGGCTCCCCATGTCACTCGGGCCTCAACTTAGCGCAGTCTTCCTTCTCAGAAAGGCCTTCCAGGATGCCCCACGCTCCAGCAGACCCCAGTCCTCCTCTCTCACACCCTCCTGTCTTGGTCTCCTGTGTCACTCCCATTCCCACAGGACAGTTCTTCGCTCACTGCTTCACACACTCAACAAACGTTTATCCATCACTTCTTATACCAGCAAGACGAGACACGTGTTTATCCTCCCTCAATAATGTGTCTGTCTCCTCTGAACAACACAAAAGCCCATAAAGATGGGGCCCTTGACCGTAGCCTGAAGGTCTGGCACGGAGGGAGCATTCGGTAAATATTTGATTTGTAGAATGAATAAGAGCCGCACGGTAGGGCGTACTCAGGAAACCAGAATTGACCGATTCTGTCTTGCGCACGTCGCATGGCCTTGAGGCAGCCAGTACTCCTAAGAGGCCCCAGTGCAGGGATGAATCAGACCTCGCCTGTGTTTTTCCAGGCCAGCAGAAGGTGACTCCCTCCCTGTTTGCACATAAGCCAGCATTTACTAGGGCCTACTGTGTGGGACCTGTGCTCAGTGTCAGTCTCCAACCCATCCCAAGTCACTCAGTTGCTGGCACCCTCCAGGCAGCCATGGACAGGTCAACGGGCTGCCCTGCCCTACAGCTAATGACCAACTGGCCCTCGCTGGAGGTCATCCATCGTGAAACCAAGTGGCAGGTCTCTGACACACCCATAACTCCCTTCTGTCCAGGTTTCCCAGATATCCAGGGTTTCAGTGCCACCCCAGGGAGAGCACTTGGGGAGCTAGTCACAGCCTATCCCTGAGGGTCCGAGTGCCAGCCTCACTGCCCAATGTGTGTGCCTCTTTCTCCTTTGCCCTATGCCCAGCCTGACTCCAACATCAGGCGGCATCACCAACAAGCCATCCAGTACTGTGGCCGAGAACACAGACTGTGCACGCCAGGAGAACAAGACTGCGTCACACCAGCTCCGGCACTCGCCAGCCCTGGGATCGTCGTCAGGCCACCACACCTCTTGGAGCCTCAGTTTCCTTCTCTAAAAAATGAAGACTCTAGGGGCACCTGGGTGGTACGGTCAGTTAAAGTGTCCAACTCTTGGTTTCGGCTCATGTCGATCTCACGGTCACGAGACAGAGCCCCACGTCAGGCTCTGCATTCAGCACAGAGTCGGCTTGGGTTTCTCTCTCACTCTCCCTCTGCCCTCCCCACCTCCTCCTCTCTCTTTAAAATAAATAATTTTTTTAAATGAAGACTATAAAAGCACTGACCCTCTGGGCTGCTACAGCAGTGTCTCCTATGCTCCTGCTCCTCCCAGCTCTGTGGGCCCATGAGGTCTCCCCAATACCAGGTCAAGGGAGAAGTGGGGGGAGGGGAACAGCTCTTTTTTGGCAATACTTCTGTGGCTAACCTCATTGCCAGAAATGGTAGCAAATGAAGGAAAAGATTCAGCACAATAGACATATACAATGCAAACAACAAGCATATACTCAGCTGGGCACCAGGGATACAAAGAAAAATCAGACCTCATCATGAAAGAAGGCAGTCGAAGGGAGAGGCAGACCTGTCGACAAAACCACAGAGCAGATATGCTGTGTGCTTGTAACAACAGGTGTGGAGAGAGTATCAGGAAGGGATGCAGCCGCCAATTCCACTGGGCTGGGGTGATCTGGATGAAGGTGAAAAAGGATGACTCGGGCCCCCTCCATTTCCCAAATGCTCTGTGCCAACCACTGTCCTAGGGCCAACGAGACAGGTGAATGAGAGGTGGCTTGCAAGACCCCCTTTCTGCCCTCACCAACTATACAGCTTCTGCAGGTCATGGAGAGTCACCACATTGCTGACAGTGAGGTTTGTGCACGCCGAGATTCATAATTCATCTCTCTGAGTCCGCACATAGCTCCCAGTAGCCCAGGAAAAAATAACAGCATCTAAATAATGGAAAATTCCTTTGAAAAAGACTCTCTAGGCAACTTTTGAAAAAGGATGGACTCAGGGACTCACAGGCCTGGCAACAACAGGAGAGACCAGTGACTTCCAAACTTGCTTTCGACCTCCCAAGCCACTGCTGACCTGAAATCCACCCAGGAGCCCAGTACATCAAACCGATGTAAACAGAGCTGCTCTGGTGGAAACAGTGCCAAGGTGTCTCCTTGGCACCTTCCTCCTCTTCCCCATCCCCTGGTGGCCATCAAGGCAGCTCCACGGAACCCTTGGGGCTCCACAAAGCACTGACACAAAACCACTCCTCTAGGCCAACCTCTGAGTAGATAGAGGGAAACAGAAGTCCCACAGAAGTCATGCTCTGAACAGCGGCTGAACACAAACCCAGTTTCTGACTCTAGGCTAAGACGTCTCGCTCCACTTTGCTAGGGCTAAGGGTCTACGGAAAATAGCAATTTAAAAAAACAAGGCTCATTTCTGATCACCTACAACATAATCCCTAAGTGTTTTAAAGGTCCCTGAATTAGCCAAGTATGAAACTGAGCCCAGCCCTGCAGACTGGCAGAAAGAAGTTTGGAAATGAGTTGCAGAAGCACAGCTGACAATTCCATATAGTTTCCTTCAGTTCCATGGGACATAAACAGGTCTTGAAAGGTTTGGGCTGTGTGGCCGTGGGAGACCCTGGACCAGGCGGGCCAGGAGGTGAATGCTAATGAGCTATGGAAATAGCAATTACTTCCCCCATGTCAGGCACTGTGCCAAGCTAAGGAGGATAAAGAGGTCTGAGATATTTTTAAAGTATTTTTACAACAGAAAAACTTTCCTACAGCCTCAATTATATAACTATCAGACTCCACCTCTGAGCTGAAATTATCCATGGCCTTCAGGAATAAAAACAAAACAAAACCCCACTTCTCTCTACATGAGGACCACAGGTTTCTCCAGAGAGACTTGTAGCTATAGGGCAGCTGCGAACCCAGGGCAGCTGCGAACCATCAGCCCAGAGACCTTCCCAAGGGCAGTTCGGAGCCTGTCAGAGAAGAATGCCAGCCAAGTGGAGGGCAGAAGTCATGTCACTGACCCAGCCACCACATGTGACGTTATGGGTCCAGGAAGGTCCACTTGAGGGGGCTCTGGCCCCAGCCATGTTGCCATCCTCACAACTTCCTCGTCCCAAAATGAGGCTCAGGTCCCTGAAGGAGACAGGATCCCAGGGAACCCACGGTAATCCTCTGTGACTGGCAAAGGGCAGATAGAGAAAGCCTTCGGGGGCTCGAGGAATGAAGAATTTCACCAGTGAAATGAGAGCCAAAATCAAAGGAATTAACTTACAGCCCAAGTTTTTGTCAGCCTGAAGATGGGTGCACTTTGTAATGCTGATACCACAGACATGAGAGAATGAAGGTTGTTGAGTTCTAGAAGTTTCTGGAAAAAAAAAAGATATGGAATAGATTATTTTGCTGCTATAAACAACTGAACAAAAACATGCTCAAGTGTTACCAAATGTTGTCATATTTATGAAATTCAATTATACTTAAAAATATCTCATGTAGAAAATATAGTTCTATGGAGTTCATAGAAACCATATGCTCTTTTTCTTTCAAATTGTCAAAAGGTGAGTCTGCATCTAAAACACCTGCAAAATTTTATAAGCTGACTAGTCTGGTTGCTGGATAGAAACGTGGCTCGGGATAAGGTTGGATAATGTCCTTTATGTTCTTTTTTTAGACGAATCAGAACTGTCCCAGCGGGCTTCTGTAAACTGAAGCCTTGGCTGTGCCCACAATATCCACGTGGGTCTTCTGCGACTACCTTACACCCAGAACGAGAGGGGCTGAGGGAAGATGTCACCAATCTGTGTGATCCCCTCCGCCAGGAAGAGAGAGCTCTGGCTTCTCGGTCAGTTGACCATATGCTCCTTTGAACCAGACCCCACTTGGATTCAATTCAGTCTCACACAAGTTCCCTACCATGGAAGACAAGAGTAGGGGACACAGCCTAGAGTAAGTACAGAAAGATGTAACCGCTCTGTTCTAGGTTTGGTGCTGAGGGAAACCTGCTAACGGGGACTGGGGTCCACTTCTCATTCTTGGGAGCCAGTGAGGTTTGGGCTAGCGAGCGGGCTCCATGGCTCCAATCCCAGCTCCCAATACCCGTGTGTCCTGTAGCGAGGTGCCTGAGCCTGCATGCTCATACCTACAACAGGGAAGGTAACCACGGCACATATGCTACATGGGATGGTGCGTGCAAAGTGCCAGACCAGTGCCTAGCACCAGGGTGAGTGCTCTGTGCCTTGTGGGCTGTTCATCCCTTACTGGGAAGACTTCTCTCCTGCCTGCCCCCTCACTTGTCTTGGGTATACCAAGCTCAGATGCCCCTTCCTCTAGTATGTCTTTCCTGACCCTGTTCCCAAATCTAGGGAGCTTGGGGACCTTGTCTGTGTTCCCACAGCAGTGTGTGCATTTCCTTAGCACAGTGGACTTTAGTCGCTTTTACCCGCTTCTCTCTCGCCCTGGACCACGTGTTCCCTGACAGCAGGGGTGAAGCTGTATCTGCCGTCACATCCCTAGGGCCTCATACAACACACAGTAGGGCCTAGTGAAATGAATGAATAAATAAAAAGGCCTTATGCCTAGTCCTCGCGGCTCTGTTCCTACTCAGAGATTTCTCCTTTACCACACAAGTTAATACTTCCTTTCATACATCTTGTAACAATCTCTAATTGTTTCCTGTGTGTAATAATAGATTCTCAGAGAGGACTGAATTTCATCCTATGTATCTGAATTGCTATGCCTGTCACACAATTTCTTTTAGAGCTGAAGGTCCTCTGGGTGATCCCCTAATCCACCCCTCTCATTTTGTAGACGGGAAACCAAGGCCCAGAGGAAGGAGGGGCCCGCACAAGAACACACTTGGTGCACCGTGCCAATACGATGAGCCACTGTTGGAAGATGGCAGAGATTAGGGAGGGATCGTTTTGGATTCTCTGGACAAGCACCGCAAACTCGTTTCCTGAAAGCACAGGAGGGCTAGAAGTCCATCCCGCTTTCTCTCGTGGCCCAGCACGAACTCACTGACAGTAACAAGCATCGTCAAGCCCAGCCCCAGCATGGTCCCAAGCACTTCAGAATGCACATGACGTCCAAGTGTCTGTTGCCCCTGACATACTTATGGATGGATGCCCTTAACCTTCCCATGAGGGACAGCGGAGCAGCTCTCCTGAAGGCCAAGAGACATGCTCCAGCTCACTCGCTGTAAGGTCCTGGGCAGGGACACTCACTTCTCTAAACCTCCCCTTCCTCCTCTAGAAGTGGGAGAATAACAATGTGAACTCCAAACATGATCATTTCAGTAGAGTGGCTGCTATGATGCCAGCTCATAAGGGCATCAGTAAAGCTTAGTGGGCCTAGGATCTGGCTGGGAACACAACACGTGCACATAGCACACAGCGACCCAGACAGAACAGCAGTGCGCTGCCCAGATGCAGGCAAGCCCTGTGGTCGCAGCAGCGTAAGGAGAGGAGCTGACAGGGTGATAAGAGCGGTCCGGGAGAGCCCGTGGCATCACTACCTGGGCTGCCTGACATAAGGGAAGAGGAGGGGGATACAGACGCAAGCCTGGTGCTCAACAACTGGCAAGGACAGAACCTATTGGGGGACAGGAGGCAGGAGTGGGGGCCAGCAGGGCCACTGGGCCTAAGCCTGAAGCTCAGGATGGAGGTGGGGTGAGCTCTGCTGACTGCGGACAAAACTGCAGGATGGGATGATAGCTCGTAGCCCATCAAGCCCCAGTACTGGCTGAATCTGAAGCAAGAGGATGAATGGACCCTAGAGGGAGCCCCCATGGCCTCACAAAGAGTCTGAACAGCCAGCTAAAGAGAATGGTTGGCTGCCATAATAATGGGTAGATGGCCATACCACCATGCGTGCACAGGGACGGGGAGCCTGAGTGGGCACCTAGGCCAGTCTTACAGCCTACAGAAGTCAGGTCAGAGCCTTCTGTTTGAACCCAGCCCAGCATGCCCAGAGCAAAGTAGCTCTCAAAGTACTGAGGAAACACATTCTGCAAAAAGGAAGGAAGGGAGTGAGGGAGGGAAGAAAAGGGGGAGGGAGGGAGGAAAAAATAATAATAAAGAGCTTACCTTGGCTATTTTCACAAAATGGCTCAGGATTTCTGCCCTTATTTTTAAAGTCTGTGCTGTTAGAATTTCTCGAACAACCCAAAAACTGACCTGTAGAGTCAAATACACACACACACACACACACACACACCCGAGAAGTGGTACACACACACCAGAGAAGTGGTACACACACACACACACACACACACACACACACACACACACACACACACACACACACACACACACACACACACACACACACACACACACACACACCAGAGAAGTGGTTAAATACTGGACCACCCATGTTGCCCTCACCCACCATAGACAGGGATTTCCCAGAGGTCAGGAAGCTGGAAGAGCACAGCCTGGGGTTGCAGGTGGTTGAGGGTTCCTTTACAACACCCAGCCCTGCAAACGGGCCCCTCCTTCGGCACCTCCTCTGGAACACAAACAGCGGTGCCAAGAGAGACAAGTACCCCTATCCAGGGGAGTTACTGGGCCTCCACAACATATGAATGTCTCTGAAGCTGTGGCAGGAAATTTTGAGATGAATAGACAGATTCCTGCTCAGAAGGCCCCCAGTTGTGGGAAAACCATGGATAGATGGATAGACAAATGGCCAGACAAACGGATATGTTCACTGGCAGTACCACCATGAGATCTACACCCCCAGCCAGACCTCAAGTAGGATTCACCAATATTTGTACAATTGTAACAAATTTAATTTTCTAGGAGAGGTTCACCCAATAAATTATATAATATGAAATATCTTTCAAAGTTCCATAAAGCAATGCAGGTGAAGGGACATGTTTTTCTAGAGACCACTTACGCCAAAAGGACATGTTGGTACTTTGGGTTCAGAACATTATTCATGCTTAAAAACAAAACATTATCCATGCTTGACCTCTCACAGAAATCAACATTCCGGAGCCCCTGAATCCTTTTGGGAACAAGCAAGTTATCTACCAGGGTATAGCTGACTCACATGACACCTCAGTACAACACAGAAGGGGCTCCATGCCTAGAAAGTCTGGGAAGTGGTTTCTTTCTTGTTTATGTCTTGCTACTGGAACAACAGTGCTGTGTGACACACAGATGCCCAAGGGGAGAATGACAGCACAGCCGAGGGAGGGAAAGAGAGAGAGAGAGAGAGAGAGAGAGACAGCTGAGGAGAGTACAGGGATGTGTGGAGTTGAAAGGGAGGCAAAGGCATCTAAAATATAAAGAGAAATAGGGATATTCCAGAGTTAACAAAGCACCTCTACTGCTGCAACCAAAATTTTTCCCTTTCCTGAAGTAGTCACTTTTCAACGAGAAAACAAGAGTAACCGAGAATCAAAAATTTGCTTCTTATGTTAAGCAGGAATATTATAGAAAAAGTTTTTTCCGCGTAATTATCTGCGGTTGCCTCCAGGACATGCCTGGGTTTCCATAGAATCATTTTTTCCAAGGCATTGCCTAAAATTAAGTTCAGACTCAATCGTTTACTAGCCAGTTATGGAAGAAAGATTTTCTGGACACCAAATGATACACCCATAAACCTTATATTTTAATACATGCACATTTTTATGCCATATAATCTCAAGTGTGATAGTTTATAATTTAATAGATTCCTGCATGCCAAAAAATCACACATATTTAAGGCATAATTATGGAACATGGCAGAGTTGATAATGATCTGCTGCAGCACACAGTGTGCAGAGGCAACTCCGTGTCAGTTCAATTCAACAGACTTTCATGCAGCCTCTTGTGTGTGCAGGCTCTGGGCACTGTGAGTCCAGACCCTATCAGCCCTTGCCTGATACGGAGGTGACCAAAGAAGGTGGCAGGATCCTCTAGAAATCACATGGCAATCCTGGACGTGGAAGAGGTTCAACCGAAGCAGACTGGAACATGGGGGAGGTAATGACAGAGGAAGGCCCACTGGAAGAGGTAAACCTTGAAAAATGGGTAGACTTCCAGCAGGTAAAGATAGGACTGGGGTATGGCAGATATACACTACGACTGGGGAGGGCTGAGCGAACCGACTGGTCTGGAGTTGCAGGTGCCCTGTGGAATCAGGGTAGAGGGGGAATCAAAGCCGGGAAGGGCACTGAATGCCAGATGGGGGGGTCTGGAACACCAAGGTGACAAGAAGGTCCTTAGGTGCTATTCCACATGGGGAGATGTCCAGGGGTTTCCGAGCAGAGAAGTGACAGAGCCTTCTGTAGGGGCAGGGACACCCACCAGGAAGCTGATGCAATGGTCCAAGTGACAGGCAGGAGGCCTGAGCCAGGACCATGCTGAAGGAGATGGAGACAAGGGGCAGATAAGAAAGACATTACACAGGTAGAATCAGCAAAGTTTCAAACGTTTTTTATTCTCTTTTCTAACTACAAAATTTAAGAGAAGCTTAATGCAGAAAACAAGGGACACAGAGAGAGGCACCAAAGGCAGAACTCATTTGCACCCTCATTCTCGCATACAGACCACCCCGACAGCCATGTGGTTTCTGTCCTTCCACTCTCCTTTCCATACACAGAACACGTATCTGTCTTTTTCAACTAAATTGGTATATATTCATCATATTATCACAAGAATTTTTTAAGTGACTAAATATTCCTCTACAACATAATGTTTAGCAGCTGCCAAATATTCCATCTTAGGGATGTACCATCATTGAGTGAGCTCCTATCGCTGGATAGCTTATTTCTAATCATTTTGTTGTACTAAACAATGCTGTGGTGAGCGCCTTTATACATACATATTTATTCATTTTTAATTAAGGTCTTAGGATAAATTCCAGTAAGGTGGAATGAATAAAAGCATGTGTACCGCTTTTTCAAAAGTATATATTAAAAAGTTGGCCTCCAAAAGGTCTATTTGTTTATCCATCAACAAGTTTGAATTGATCCATGTCTTCACGCACTGGCAAGTATCAGTTATTACAATTCTTTTTTTAACTAACCTAATGGACAAAATAATGTCTCATTGTTTCTATTTTGCATTTCTTTCTGAACTATTCAATTAACATCTTTTTTGTACTTTTTTTTCAGTTTTTTGTTACAAATATTTATGGGCCACTTGTACTATCTGCCTTGTGAATTACCTCCCCAGACCCTTACCCATCTTTCTAATGGGACATCTGTCCCCTTCCTATTGGTAAGTAAAAGTTCTTTGTGTAGTAAAGAAAATACATTAACCCTTTGTGGGCCATATACTGTACCAAGAATGTAGAGAAATTGGGTACTCTTATACACTACTTGCGGGGGGTATAAATTCATAGGACCATTTGGAAGAACAACTTAAATATACCTTTCAAGATGTTAAACTTACATTCTCCCTAGAATTTTTATCTTATGAAAACAGAAATTTGGAGGAACTCATCTACAAGGATTCACCAAAGTACTGTTTTTAAGGAAAAAGAATAGGGGAAAAAATGCCCATCAATAGGAAACTGGTTACATATATAATGGTATCACCTCAGACTTTGGAAAGAAGTCGCTATGGAAGGAAGTGAGCTGTTGGAATTATTACATAGGAAGTTTGTCTATTCTTCCCCATTTATTTTTGCAATCATTTATTTATATCAGAAAGGACTCATGGATATTTATTTTACACTTTGGGTTATAACCCAACACGATGTTATTTATTTTGTTGCTTAAATTGCTCTTCGGCCACTGAAAGCTCTTTCAGTTGGCTCTTGTGTTCCTTTGACCTACCCCTAGCATTGTTTTGGTTGGTTGGTTGGTTGAAGCACTTCCTTATTTTCTGGTACCACTACAGGCTCATCAAGACGCTACTGCCCCAGTATTAAACCAGCCATTTCTCCAAGGAGCCTTGGTTCCTTTGATTAGAGAAAGGTATTAGAAACCAAGATCTGGGTGCTAGGTGTGCTTATTACTACTGGGCGATCACTGTTTCTATGTCGTCTTGGCTGGTAGCAAGGTAATGTATGCGTGTATGCGTGTGTGTGTGTGTGTGTGAACTAACCCATGTGCATATACATATCTATAAATATTTCTATATGTAACCATCTGTATGTATCTGTATCAAAATAAGTATGAGTTCATATCGATGTCTTAGCCTTCTACCCTTGCTCATAACTTTCCACTCCAACAGTGAAAAACCTGGGTCCTATCATCTGCCATCCTTTTCCTTAATTGTTCAATTCCAGTATTCATGTATAATGGCTTCAGAATTGTTACCCAATCCCCCAGGGAAGCAACTAGATCAACTAGAGTACAGAGCATATATACAGTTCCTTTTGTCTTTAGTCTTACGGGTTCCATTCATTTCCAAAGTTACTCAGGTCAGCACCTTTTCCCCTCACCTACCTCAGTGACGTTGTTTCACACATTTATAATTCGTTTGGATTTTTTGGTTATGTTCTGCGTTCCACTCTAGGATTCCTTTATTTCCGCAATACATTTTTAAAATTTGCATATACTAAAGTTTGCTCTTGGTGCTGTCAAGTTCTATGGGTTTTCACAAATGCATAGTGTCATGTATCCAATGACACTGTGTATCATACAGCATCATACAGGATAGTTTTACCACCCTAAGAAATTCTCTGTGCTTCACCTACTTAACACTCTCCCCTTCTCAAACCTCTGGCAACCACTGATGGATCTGTTTATCATCTCTATAGTTTCACCTTTTTCAAAACTGTTTTTACATTCCCCAGAATGTTTTTAAAAAGCCAGGGGTGGGAGAAGGATGGGGGAAGGTGGAGGTAATCATATATATGTCACTTTTTCAGACTGGTTTCTTTCACTTAGTAATAAGCATTTAAGATTCATCCATGTCTTGATATGGTTTGAGGGCTTTTTCTTTTTTTTTTTATTGATGAATACTCTTCCATTGTATGGATTTACCAGTTTGTCTATCCATTTACCTGTTGAAGGACATCTTAGTTACTTTCAGTATCTGACAATGCTGAATAAAGCTGCTATAAACGTGAGCATGTGCACATGTGTTGTTTATGTATAGACACAAGATTTCAAAGAAGCTGGACAAATATCTAGGAGTGCAACTGCTGGACTGTACCATTTTGCATTCCCACCAGCAATG
Source organism: Eumetopias jubatus (assembly GCF_037043125.1). NCBI lineage: Eukaryota > Metazoa > Chordata > Mammalia > Carnivora > Otariidae > Eumetopias > Eumetopias jubatus. The sequence continues at coordinate 86,690,477 of NW_028274821.1, read as the reverse complement.
AATGAGAATTTATGTTGCTCCAGATAGTTGCAACTGGTACCATCATTGTTTGTTTTATTTTAGCCATTCTAACAGGTGCATAGTGTTTTGCATTTCCCCAGTGACAAATGATGTTGAGCATCTTTTCAGCTTTATTGCTATTTGTGCTTCCTCGGTGAGGTATCCAGGTATTTTGCCCATTTTTTAATTGAGCTGTTTTCTTACTGGTGAGTTTTAAGAGTCTATTTTGGATACAATTCTTATATCAGATATGTGTTTTGCAAATATTTCCCCAGGCTGTGCTTCATCTTTTAATTTTCTTACCAGCATCTTTTGCGGAGTAGAAATTTCTAATTTTAATGAAGTCCAACTTATCAGTTTTTTCTTTCACAGATTGTGCTTTTGGTGTTACATCTAATAACTCATCACCAAAGATCATGTAGATTTTCTTCCATGTTTTCTCCTAAAAGTTTTACAGTTTTGTCTTCTACATTTAGGTTTATGATCCATTCTGAGTTAATTTTTAAGAAAGACCTATTGTCTGTGTCTAGGTCCATTTTTTTACATACATAACGAAATGTTCCAATTGTTCCAGTACCATTTTGTCAAAGAAATTATTCTTCTTCCATTGGGAGAGGTTCATATATGTGTATATATAGTTAAATTCTCAAAAGAACACATGATCCAAAAAAGGCTGAGCACTTCTGTGTTCTACGGTGAACTCCTTGGTGCTGAGATATAAGCCTGGCCCATAACACACACTCAGTGAACTTGGCTGGCTCCTTCTATCCCTCTATGAGCAATATGAACAAATCCCAAGGGACTCAGATCCCACAGAGGAGCAGGCAAGCCCACCAAGTCTGACCAGGACACTGGCCACTGGGTTTCTGGTTTGGCCACAAGAAGCTTCAAATCTGCTAGCAACCTCTTTCCAATCAGCTGATCTTCATGTTCCCTCTTATTTTCCCCCAAAACATTGGATGTTTACTACATGCCAGACACTGCCCTAAGAGTTCTTCATATACCATTTCACTGAATCTCCACACCAACTCTGCAAGATGAGTCATATTATTATTCCCGTTTACAGATAAGGAAACTGAGGTTCAGAAAGGTAACTGACCTGCTTTCCTTATCCAGAGTCTGATGGGGAACCTTGTTCTCACATAAAAAAGTCTGCCAGGAAGGGATGCCAATCAGTTCATCTCAGAGAAAGCAGCCCCAGTGGCTGACCAGGGCTGGCTAGTGGCCAGTTTTTCAAAATAGAGCTACGAGGGCTGTGTCCAGAAGCCGCTCACTCTGAGTAGCTGACAGGCTGGCAGTAAGACCATTTCTCAAAGCTCTCTGTTTGGGAAAACGCGACTTCAGTTCTGGCTCACTTCATCCATTTGGTCTGATCTGGACACAATGCAATCATTCGCAGAACAAGCTGCACCACCCTTTGCCAAGCTGACCTGGCCTCCGCGTGCAAGGCAGATTACATCAGAGAGCCCAGCAGCCCTCCTCCAGGAGCTCTGTGGATGGTCAGAGGTGGGACTGAGCTGGCTCCCAGTCAAATAGTTTTGCGAAGGAAACTATGAATCCTCTGATAGCGTGTGTACATCTGTCTTATTTTTTAAAGCCTAAGCTTGGTTGAAAAGGGAGATTTTTGAAAAGAAAGAAAAAAGAAAAAGGCTTCGGAACTTCTCTTTTCAAAACAAACAAGTATATACAGCCCCTACTCCGGATATATCTAGATCTTTCTTAGTTCCATTATAACAACAATAATGCTAACTCCAGTCTTGATCCTCAGACGAAAAGCTGGTGCCTCTCCGAGGCTCTCCTCATCCTTGGGTGCTAGCCGAGGCTGGGGAAGCCTGGGGAGGGCTGGGCAGTGGTGATGCATAGGGCCTGGCATTTCTGAGCAGGGAGGACCAGCTTCAGGGATGGCCCAAAAGGAACGCAGGCCCATCACCCCGAGGTCCAGTCACGCACCCTACACAATCCCTAATCCACTATCCTCATTTGAAACCAGAAAAACAAGAATAAAGATAAGCTGTCAATAGCACCATTTGGGGGTTTGGCCCACCCAAAGGGGGTCTTACAGGGTAGCTTACTAGCAAAGATCACATTCTGGCAGATGGGCTAAGAGGCCAGAAGTCCACTGCCCTTAGTTGGCCCAAGCCCCCATCATCCTTCCCTTAGGTGGGGGTGCAAATCTTCAAACCTGGAGCAAAGGTTCTGGTTGGAACACGTCCGTGTGCAGTAGTATGTATGGGGCTAGTGGCCTGGCCATCAGGCACTCAAAGAAATTCAATTCAACAAGTGTTTTCTGAGCATCTCATTCATTCATTAATTCCACATACATTTACTGAGGGTCCATTATACACCTGACATTATGCAAGGTGGCAGGAGGTGCAGTGGTGAACAAGACAGAGCCCACAGACTGGCATGGAAGGTGAAGGCAAAAGAGTTCTAGAGAGTGAGCACAGATGAGCAAAGGGCCACATGGAGACAGAAGCATGGGGTGCAGTGAGGGAATGTATGACAGCGAAGACCTCACACAGGCTGGGGATTCACGGAAAGCTCCCCACAGAAGTGACATTCAGGCTGATCAGACTGGGAGCTGAACGGGGAGGAAGAATTCTGAGCTGAGGGTACAGCACATCTGGGGGCCTGACGGGACAGAGATATCAGGGAAGAGAAGGAAGGCTGACCAGGATGGCTAAAGCCCATGGAATAGGGGAAGGGACAAGAGATGGGGCGAGAGGGGTGGAGAGAAACCAGACCCACTGTGCAGGACCTTGCAGGGCAATTAAGGGGCTCCAGCCTTAGCTTGGGTGAAACTGGAAGCCAATGAAGTGATTTAAACTCAGGAAAGATGTGTTCAGTTCCACCTGCTGTGAAAAAGGACTGTGCAGGCCAAAGGACTGATGGGCGGGGTGGTTCAGGAAGAGAGGTTTGGACCTGGGCCAGGTGCCTGGGATTGAACCGTGGCAGGGTACCCAGCCGACAGGGGACAAGATTGCTACCTGCTCAGGCACACCGCTTACCTGGTTAAACCTCCGGGTAAAGGCCACAACGTTGGGGGCGAGACTATGTTTCTCCTTCTTACTCCATCCACAGCTGGCAAGTTCCTAGGAAGCACAGAGTCAGTTTCAACAGTGATTCTTCCTAATCGGGATGCAAAACACACCAGGGGCATCTAATTGGAATACGGACACGGACAGGGAAAAGGGCTGAAGCCCTGGCCATCCTTTTCTTCACCAGGGTGGGGGAGGGTTCTCCTCTGGAGAGAAGGGCTGGATCTGTAGATGGATGTGTGGCCCCGGGCCACCTCATCCCTGAGGTGAGGATGGGAAGTGGGATACTTTTCTCCATAACCCCAGCCACATTTCTCAGGACTTCTGTTCCAAAATATCCTTAACAGCAAACTGCCTGTCTGCCAGCTCCCCTGGAACCAGAATTCCCTTCTGAAAGCAAACTGAGAGAAGGCATGTGTTAGCTAGCTGGATTTATCCACCCAGGTGAACTTAAAGTTAAAATATGGCTAAAGGATCTCAGAGTTCATTGGCCATTCCTCCATTCCTGGAATCAGAGAACATCCTGGCCCGAGCCCACTGCAGTCAGAGAAGCTTCTGGAGCTACCTCACATGGCTTCCCGAAGTCGGCCCCATCTCTATCTTGTACAACCAACAGGGGAGCAGAAGGAGAGGTTGTCTTTAACATCTTTTCTAGCAGGTTTAATGTTACAATCTGAATCATCAAATTACCTAAATTTTACCTATCAGTGAGGCTGGTTCCTACCCAAGGGAGCTAATTGGAGCACTCTACCAGGATGACTTGGGGTGCATAAGAGAACCAGGGAAAACCCATTACCCAATGCCCAGCATGCTCAGCCTGTGGCTTGGGAGCCCTGGCAAAGAATGGAAGAGGCAGATTAAAGTTCTCTACCTCTGAGTTACAAGCCCTCCTTTTAATTCATATCAGGCCTTGCTATTATTAACTTTTTTTTGCCACACATCTGGAACTTTAATAAGATCGTTAGTGAGAATCAGCTGCCCACCAGCTGGAACGGGGGTCCACTAGGAAGTCAGGGAGGGCAGTGGGAGTGGCCAGAGACAAAACCTGTTGGCTGAGCAGCTGTGCCCAAAGTGCTATACCCTTCGAATGCTTCTCGGGACCCAACTATAAGCCACAGACAGGCGGGCACTGTGTGAAGCCTGGCTGGAGGCAATGGACAGCTCGGGATACAAGAGCCGATGGCCTGGACCTGAGAGCGCCCGGCCCCCAAGCCAGGGCTATGCACACGGCTCCTCCTCCGGCTGCCTCCCTTCTGCAAATGCACCTTCTCCTCCTGGTCACCCACACGGGAAACACGACCATCCCTGACCCTTCAGTGCAGACCACAAGTAATAGTCATGACAAGGCTGCTAACTAGTGCTGCCATTCAGCAAGAGCCTCCGCACGCCTCCTGTTATCTCGCTGCACTCTCACCGCCTCCGTTTAGCAAAGAGGAAGGGCTCAGGATTCGTCCTCTTGAAGGAATACCTTGACCCTATTTCTTTTCAAAAGTATGTGTGAACCTCTTTGAGACGTAGGATTTACCTGTTCACCATGGTTCTTCCCATTCTGAAAATGTGTATTCGACCTGCCTCAGTTACACTGACTTCTCCCCTTTAGAACATATGCTTCAATTGTTTTTGCAAATGTGTATCACTGCCCTTTCCAAGTTTAATTGCGAGAACAAGAGCCTCTTTCCTCTGTGGATCCCAAAACCAGTCCTGGAAAGGTATGGTATAGTTATAATCAGATAGAAAAGAGAATTCATAAACCTGGCAATCAAGGACTGGGGCATGGTTGTTGCCCAGTTTCTGGCTGATAGTTGCTCCTTCTGGTTTTTTCCCAAATTCTTTAATAAACAGCAAACTTATATACGTGTATGTGTGTGTGTGCGTGCACACATTTTAATTACATGTACACATTTAATTAAGAGTCTATAATCTTATTTATAATTAGACAGACTCAGCCCCATCCTGGCCTCCACACACCAGCTGCATGATCTTCTGGGACACCATCTTCTCAGAATCTCAATTTTCACATCTTTTTTTTTTTTAAGATTTTATTTATTTATTTATTTTTAAAAGATTTTATTTATTTATTTGACAGAGACAGAGACAGCGAGAGCAGGAACACAAGCAGGGGGAGTGGGAGAGGGAGAAGCAGGCTTCCCGCCGAGCAGAGAGCCCGATGCGGGGCTCGATCCCAGGACCCTGGGATCATGACCTGAGCCAAAGGCAGACACTCAGCGACTGAGCCACCCAGGCGCCCCTCAATTTTCACATCTTAAAATGGGTATGACACCGTATTTATCTATGAAGCTCAACATGATGAGTAAATGATATTAAGACATGCAGAGCACATAGCACAGAACAAGTACTCAGTAAAGTTTATCTCCCTTCCCCTCCCAAGGGTCCCATTGCTGTCAGACTCAGCAAGAGCTCCAAACACCCTCTTCTTTCCCCGACACCACGCTCTCGTTGGGATCTTAAATTATTAACAAAATCTATTACTATTTCTCTCTCACTTTGCTGATGTCATGCACGCAGGAACCAAAGCAAGAACTCAATACATCTGCCCTACATTTATTTGATTAGAACATTTCTAAGACCCTGATTCATAAATTGTTTGTACATTTCTTAGGTTTTGACAATTCCCTAAAGAACCTTTTGTATTGAGAGACATATAACATTAAAAATTAAAGCCTCAACAGAGTAAAACATTATGTTTGAGGGGTTCTTTGATGAAATGGATGGAGCAAAGGCCTTGAGAGCCAGAAGACCCTGCTCTGAATCCCAGCCCAGCCATGTAATTCCCAGGTGACCCCAGGCAAGTTAACCTCTGCTGGAGCTGGTTTCGTCGCTGATGAAACAGGGACACCGAAATCAATTCCACAGACTGGTGGCAGAACTGAAAGAGGTAGAACATGGCAGAGGGGGTGACATGCAGGGCCCAGGTTTGGCTCACAGCAGATGGCAAGCAGCATGTGTTGAATGAATGGAGTATGAGTGTTCCTCAGTGTTGAAATCTCCCAAATTCAGGGCAGAAAGATTTATCAGGATGTCAAAAGAAATAAGACCATTCTATCTGCACTAAAACAAGTCCTGGGCCCAACCTCCTTGGCCCTCTTCCTCTTCTGTGTTTGGCCTTATAGGATTACAAGAGATTCCATCTGTGTGCAGTGGGTTTGGAAAATGTGAAGTAATAGAATAAAACTCTTCCAGTCACTAATGCCTAAAAAAGGTCTATGCTATGGAACCGATCTGAGTGTAATTAAGTTAAAATTGACCAGAGGAGACAGGGCTGGTTCTAGAAGGAGACAAGGGGCTGGGCTGACACTGGTGGCCCTGCATCCCTGGTGAGCCACTCAGCAGCCCCTGGGCTGCCACATGCCTCCTCCCAAGGGCGTCGGGGCCCTGATCTCCCCCAGTCTGTCCTTGGCTCCGAGTTCTCTGCTGAGGTCAACTGGATGTGAAAGAAGAGTACGAGCCTACAGTCCTTTGCCAGCTTCCTCCGGGGCCTCTCCTCTGTCATGTGGATGCTCCCTGGCTTCCTCAGGGACAAAACAGAAGCTGTGAGAAGAAAACTTTCTGCCACCAAATGTGCAAATTCAACTGTGTCCTCTCCCTTCCTCAGCTTCAATGGAAGAGAGAGACCCTTTCCTCTGGGGGGTCTGCTCTCCTCCTGGGCACTGGGTCCCATCCCCTCCCCTGCCCAGAAGCCTTGCCCTCAAGCCCTCCCTCCTCCCTGCACCTTCACCCCCTTCCACTCCATGAAGAATAGTAATAGGATGATAACAACAACAAGGACAGTTATGATGAAGGACATCTTTTGCAGGCCTCCAGCTCCTCCGGCTCCTCCTTTTTCTTCTCCTTCCCGACGAATTTCCTCAAAGGGCTGTCAGTACTGCTTCGCTCTCCACCTCCTTCCCTGTCCCTACTCCACTGACACTGCTCTGTCCTCTCCGGGTGACAGCCTCCTGGCCGGGCAGCCGCCCCCTGCTTCCCACTCACTGTCCTTGCCCTTCAGCACCGTGGTCTCTTGTTGTCTTCTCGCATCTCATGACCACCATTCCTGGTCCTTTCTTCTGGTTGCTTTCTTCTGTTCCGGCACTTTCCCCCACTTCCACTTAAATCTGTGCACTCCGTGTCCATCGTCCTCCCCGGAAACCCACATCCACTGCCTGGGTTTCTCTCCTGAGCCCCAGACCAGGATATTCAGCCACCCCCTGGCCACACCCTCGTCGGTACCCCCACAGGATCCTCAACGTCAGTGGGCCCAGAACCCAAAGGAGCCTGACCAGCTGCCTCCAATGAAAAAATGTAATGGCGTGAGAGTCATTTTAGACACTCGTCCTGACAGTTGAAGGAGAACGTTTATTACAAAGAAACTGGGAAAAAATTTCTAACCGATACAAAAACAACTTTTTCTTAATGCAAGCATTCCTAGGTGACAGCAAGGGTCAACACTGCTTTCAGCTCCCCTTGCGAGCTTCTTAGGGCCACGCTGCCAAGAACGCCCCCACCAGCTGCCAGCTTTGTGCATAGGGGTTTGGGAGTCAGACCGTGTCTGGGGTCAGTGAGGTAAGGCCCTGAAAGAGGAGACCTGGGGAGCAGGACAAGTCCTCCCTGAAGGCCCCACAGGATCTAGGCCACAGGAAGTTGGTGCCAACACATGGCCCTTCCACACATGTGCTTGATTCTGACTGCAATCTTTTCCAAATCACGTTCCTAAAACGTGTCCTCATGGAACATGCATCACTTCAAGGAAAGGTCACTAAATCTGACTTCACAGAGTACCACCAGGCTGCCGCCGGCCAAGGGCCCCACATTACTATTTTGCTCCCTCCTCCACCCTCCATGTTTCTCTCCATTCCTCCCATTCTAATATCCGGAACAATCTTCAGAAGAATTGGTGGGACAATCACACTTAGTCAAAGGAGCTCTAAAAACATCCCAGTGGGGGATGACCCACCGAGGCAGTCAGGGGGTACAGTGCCAGTTTCGGGGTAGGGGGTGGGGTCTGACCAAGGAGTAAGGCATTTTAGGGCCTAGACTCTGGTGACACGGTTAAGAACAGGCAAATAATAGAGTGACTGCCATGTCCTTCAGGGACTGTCAGGCCTTATCACCCTCAAGGAAGCCATAGTAGCCAAGGTGTGTGACATCCACATGCTCCTGGTGTGGAAGTGGGGGGTTCTGGGGCTGAAGGTAGGACTGACAGATCCTCCATGGGGGCCTCCCACCTGAAACCCAGCAGTGGGGCTGGCTCTGGTCTCCGGAGTGAAGTGGGAGGGCACAGGGTCGAAAAGAGAGAGAGCATGGAGCCAGCAGTTAAGGAGTCAGAGGGACTGGGGCTGACCTGCAACCAACTGGCTCTGGGATCCTGGGCAAGTCACTTCCACTCCCAGGGCCTGGCCCTGCTCATCTGAAAACTGGCAATGATATCGCCTCTCTCGATAATTATAAGTAATTATAAGAGTAAATGAGATGATATTTGTTCACTGCTTAGCACACTGTCTGCTACATTGTAAGTACTTTCAGTGTGTTTCTTAAATAAATAAAATAATGCTCAGGGAAAAGGGCAGCATAGAGCAGGTGGGAGCAGCGGCAGATGATCCAGGCCAGGAGATATCCTGGGGTCTGATGGGGATAACACCCAGAAGAGCAGTCCCTGAGCAGTAGGACTCCCAACTATGCCTGGGATGAGGGCCAGGGCCCAGCTAGAGAAGCAAAAGCAAGATTTACTGACTATCAACTTTGTGCCAGGAACTGTGCTAACACTTGGCACGTGCCATCTCATGTCATCCTCACAGCACCCTCAAAAGCAGGTGTGACTGCTATCACCTCCAGTTTCTAAATGAAAAGCCACATAACAAGTAGATGAATTAAATTGCCCAGGCCACACCCACAGTCGGTGATACTGGTAGCGTAAGCCTGTCCTCCCCAAAGCCAGGACAGAGCTGCAGGCCTCATGGGGGACTACTCCAGTGGGCTCCCAGCCTCAAGGAGAAGCGGGCAGTATGAAGGATCAGACCAAAGCAGAGGCTGGGCTGAGAACAGCAAGGTGCCAACGTGGCTGGAGTGGAGCAGTGGGAGGAGAGGTGGTAACAAAGGAAGCAGGTGGCGGGGTGGGAGGCCAGGTCATAGCCCAGCCTGGAGGGCAAGTTAAGGAATGGATTTTATTTGATCAAGTGGGGTGGGAAGGCAATGGAGGGATTGGGTAGAGGTAGCTCCCAGAGCCTCACGTACGTTACTAGGTTTTATTGCCCTGATAACATGAGCAAGAGAGTGGCAGAGTGGATGTAAACCCATCGAGTGCTCTTCTGCTAGACTAGAGTCTAGTCTGTACTATAATCTCATACACGGGGTACAGTGTTATCACCGGAGGGCAATTCACTTTAGTAATTTGAAATAAACACCTGCAAGGGACTATGTGTGTATGGAGATGGGGAGGCGGGGGGAGGCAGGGCCCCAGGAGAAATGAACATGAGGGCCTCCAGAAGACCTCAGAACCCTGGTTGGACAAACCACAAGAGGAGGAAAGAATCACTGGGCACAAATGGGCACCTTCTTTGGCATCAGAGTATGTGCCTGGAGGGCAGAGGTCATTGAATGAGTACAAGTAATTCATCTTTACAAGGCCCACGGGGCCACCCGTTCCTTTTCCACTCTTACGCTAGGGACTGTGCTCGATTCCCTTTCTCCATATTCTTGGGAAATGCTTTTTCCAAGTAATAGCATTCAGATGTTGGCTTTTAAAAAACAATACACTTTGGCTTTTTTGATTAGGGACCCAGTAAATGTTCGCGACAAAAAACCTGGACAACGCAGAAAGTCCATAGAAGAAAATGTAAACTATCCATTGGCCTAAAACCCAGAGAAAACCAGAGTTTACACTTGGTCAATACTAAGGAGAATAAGGACAACAACTATTGAGCGCTTACTAAGTGCCACGTACGTCAATTATTGTCCATCTGCTTAGCCATTGCTCAGTGAATCCTCACAAGCAGCCCAGGAGGTAAGTACTCTTACTGCCCCATTTTGCAGATGAAGAAAGGGAAACCTAGTTGGAAATGTTAAGCAATTTGCTCAAATCCTCATATACGGTCAGCATGAGAGGCAAGACTCAAACCTAGGTCTGTCAGTCTCACAAGCCTGGACGCTGAGCCACAGAAGGCCTCTGCCTGCAGGGTGGTGGCCACGCCCCACACACAGCGCAGGGCCACACACACGTGCACACACGTTTGCTTGCTCCCTCGAAGACTGAGCTTCTGCCATGTCTGTGGCTCCACAGCCTGCTGTTGTCCTCACTACACTTCCTCACATCTCCCGCCCCTCCTTTTGCAGAGTTCCTGCGACAGGCACTATACCTCCTAGAAACAAGTCATCCTCATGGTCCCCTGTGGGTTTCCCTCTGAGCTCTGGAAGGAAATTTTAGCTTGTCCTTTCACTCTGCTTTGGTTTTCCGCAACATCTCATCTGCTGCTCTGTTTCCAGTCTGAATTCGGGAGTCATGTTTTTCGGCACAACTGAATCCTTCCCAATCTTGATCTTCACATGCCACAGGGTCACCCTGAACACTGCTGGGAACACAAAATGAAATTTCTGGAAGTACCTGCTTCACGGGAAGACACAGGTTCGGACCTAGACTTCACACTGCCTTCCATTCATTGGCCAACTAAAACTTTTCTATGGCTGGTGAGTATGCTAAACACCATGTTGGAAACTGGAAAAGTTAACTCAGAGGTTCCAGGGCCACACGCTTTTACCAGTGAGTCCTCTCAGACTTCTAAAGAACACCTAATTCTTATGCTAAATAATTTATTCCAGAGCACAAAATGTAATGGGAAGAAGCCCCAAACCCTGATACCTAACAAATACGGAACAAGGGGGAAAAGAATGACCCCATATGACCTGGCAGGTTTGTCTAAGAAATACAAGAATAAGCTAATATTTTCAAGATTATTAACATAATAGCAGCATACCAATAAATCAAATAAAAAATGTGATATAATTCTCTCAGATACTGAAAGGTAATTAGCAAAATGCAACATTCCATTTGAGATTAAAAAAAAAAAAAAAACTGGGGCGCCTGGGTGGCTCAGTCGGTTAAGCAGCTCAGGGTCATGATCTCAGGGTCATGAGATGGAGCTCTGCGCTCCGCGCTGGGTGCAAAGTCCGCTTGAGATTCTCTCTCTCTCCCTCTCCCTCTGCCCCTCCCCTCACTCACACGCACTTCCTCTCTCTTCCTCTCTCTCAAATAAATAAATAAATCTTTAAAAAGTCAAACTTCTTAAAAGCTTAGTAATATGTATCTCAAGCCAACAGCCATCATTATAGTGAAGAGAAGAGAAAGACCACTGGAATTTGAGTTATAATGAGAAACAACAGGTGGTACATGGAGGTTCTTTGTCTGAATCACAGAACAACAAAAGATGATTTGAGTGGCTTTCTTCATTCTCATCAAGATGGTACGTTCATTACCTACAATAGACCTTCAGGCATCAAGCTTGACCTTCTCATGGATCCCTGGTTGAGGAAGGCCCAGCACTGGTCAACAGAAATATCACCCAAACGATGTATTTTAAAAATGTTCTAATGGCCACATTAAAGCGGGGGGGGGGGGGGAATGGGTGAAATTCATTTAACTATTTATTTTATTTAACTCAATATATCCAAAATACTATTTTTCTGACCTGCAATCAATATAAAATATGACAAATTAGTGATGAGATAGTTTGATTCTTTTTGTGTATTAAGTCTTTGAAATCTGGTTTTTTACACTTTGGACTAGCCACATTTCAAGTGCCAATAGCCACATGCAGCCACCATTTTGGACAACAGAGTTCTCACCAATGTACAAAGGCACGACATTAAAACATAAGGTATACTGGGGTGCCTGGGTGACTCAATCAGTTAAGTATTTCAGTTCAGGTCATGATTTCAGGGTCATGAGATCGAACCCTGTGTCAGGCTCCACGCTGAGCCTGGAGCCTGCTTGAGATTCTCTCTCTGCCTCTGCCCCTCCCCACCCCCACCCTGCTCGCTCGTTCTTTCTCTCTCTGTCTCAAAAAAAGTAAAATATAATATAAGGTATACTCATTGAAAAGGAGGGGTCAGGGCAGGAGAATGGAAGACAAGCCAAGAAGCCCCATCAGTGGGGCCAGGATGAGGTGGGGAGCCAAGACAAGGCAGCTCAGAACCAGAGAGCAAGGTCAGCCCAGGACAAGCAGGAAGACTTAAGGGGTGATGAACCTGCACATGACTGACCCAGGTTCTTTATGTCCCCATTACATAAGGTCTGTCCCCACCTCCACTCCCTGTCCCCCCAAAGGGATCTGGAGCTTGTCACTGAGAGGTTAGGTAGGTCCAGCCACAGCTGTCAGAAGGACTCGGGTTACAGATGGAATGACATAAATTCAAAAACGACAGAGAAAGACACATGCAGTTCACACGGGCAATGTCATGCTTTTATGGGGACTCCCTAAGTCAGGAGTGCTGGGTTCTAATCTCAGCTGTGCCTGAACCCCCTTGGAGACTCTGGGCCAGTCCTATCCTCTGTGGGGGCTCGGTTTCCTGTCTGTAAAATCCAGTGGCACCGGATGGCCTGTAAGTTCCTCCCAGTTCTCCCATTCTAGGAGCAAAGAGAAGTAGAGGCCACATGTCTGGCTTTATATAAAAACACTATTAAGTAAGACCTGCCTCTGGAGACTGTGGGACTGCAGTGGTTTTCCTTCTCCAAGTGTTCTGAGGGGGTGTGAAGAGGCTGAGTCTGAGAGGCAGTTATGAAGGGGTAGGAGGCTCTAGGCCCCACAGGGACGGAGTGGACATGACAATGTGGTGAGGCAGGAGACAGGAAACAGCTGTGGGGGGAGTGGGCCCGGGGCAGATGGGGGCTCATGAGCAGAAAAAAACAGAAATGACGAGTGCAAACTCAGGTTCCAGAAAGACAGAAGGGGAGAGAGCAAGAGAAAGGGGGGAGGGGAGGGGAGGAGAGGAAGAAGCAGAGGAAGAAGGAAAGAAAAGAGGGAAAAGACAGAAATAAGCATTCCAAAGCACGAGGGTTCAACTGCAGGCCGTCTCTGGAGGTGGAATGCAGCGGGCGAGAGGCGCACACAGGCGGAACAGGGAGGAAGAGACGGTCCTTGAGCCGTGCGGGGCAGGACAGGAACTCAGGAGAGGGAGAAACAAATGGGTAGCACACATGAAACATCCTACACGTTTTCCATGCTCCTGACAAAAAGCAGGTCTCTGAAGATCTACACGTCAGGAGCACTCACAACTGGCTGGTCGGACATGGAGGAAGCAACCCTGGCCACCGAACACCTAGGACCCATCTGGGGAGGCTGAGACCCAAATCGTGTGGCCCCGACTCTCATCAGACAGGAAGAGAACACAGTAGCAACACACTGAGATAACCAACCACTGGCCTCATGGCACCTCCTCATTTTGCAAGGCAAGCAGGGTCCTTCCAGACAAGCTCAGTCCTGTTCCCAGGCTGAGAATAATAGAAATAAAACAACAATAACAATGGTAGTGAACAGCCTGTTGTGTGTGCGTGTGCCAGGCACTAGGCTAAATACTTTTCTTACAGCGTGTCCCATAATCTTGCATGATGGCATCCGTTGGGAAGGGCTATTGTTTTTTAATTCATCTCTACACCCAGTGTGGGGCTCGAATTCATGACCCCGAGATCAAGAGTTGCACGCTCCACCGATTCAGGCAGCCAGGTGCCCCAGAAGGGCTTTTATTGCCCCCAGTTTACACATGAGGAAAACTGAGATTCAGAGAGGGTAACTAATTTGCCCAAGGTCACACAGTAAATAAATGACAAAACTGGGATTCAGATCGGGTCTGCATGATTCCAAAACCCAGACTCTTAAACACTGTGCTCTAAGCCTGGCCAAGCATTGTTACCACAATCTTCCACTAACATTTTGAATAATACTGAGTGAGGATCTACAAAGTAGATGGCACTATGGGGGGTTACAACATGAAAAAGACAGGGAGGGAAGAGAACTACCAGGTACTGCCTGTTTCCTACTTCCTAGGTAGTGTACAATGTACTTTTTATCTACTTTATTTTGTTTAACCTCAAAGCCAGACCACGAAGAAACATTTTTTAATGTTCTCCAGGCAGTGTTTAACCAGGTATACTTGAATATAAGACAAATTTCTTCGCAAAACAAAATATTTTTATATGCTTAGAGTTTTCTACGCCCCCTTTTTTCAGACAGCAATAGAAGCAGCTCCTTATTAGCACCCTATCAAGAAGATAATATTTTGAGCTCTGCAGAATTGTGCGATTTTTTTTGTCATTACTAAAATAATTTCATGTATCTTTTTCTTTTTTTATTACTGTAGTTGACATATAATGTGGTATTAGTTTCAGGCGTATAACACAGGAATAGACAAGTCTACACATTCTACATGTTACTCAAGTATACATTACTACGGTAAGGGTAGTAACCATCTGTCACCATACAACGTTATTACAATATTACTGACTATATTCCCTACGCTATACTTATAGTTTTTACTACTCCATTTTATAGATAAACCATCTGAGGCTCACAGAGATGAAATAATTTATGCAAGTTCATCTAGATAGTAAACGGCAGACACCAGAGCCTGAGCTTTTAATACAAAAAGGTCCCGGAGGGAGACTGAGGTATGAGCTAAGATAACCAGACAGGGACAGGGGCTGGATAGGCTTCATTCGAAAAAAAGGCTGATGGGGGTGGGGGAGGCTACTGTAGAAAATGATGAGCCTGGAGGTGGCACAGGAGCCTGAGGCTGTCCCGGCCGTCAGGATATCCCCCGCCCAGCTCCCTGCGGCGCCAGGCTGACGGCAGAAGGGGCCAAGGGTGAGTGTTCTATCATTGGAGATTTTTTTTTCAACCGATCACACTGAAATAGTCTTTTCTCCCCCACCCACAGTAACTTGCTTTTTGATCACAGCAGCTTGAAGCCCCTGGACAGAGCAGGATCTCGGGAAACAAACCAAGACTTTGATAAATCCCAGCAAGGCGACACAGTGCGATGTGTTACAGCAGTGCTGGGCTGTTCTGACATTCCAGCCGTCTGATGGTGACCACAGACGGTTGCTGCACAAGGAGACCGGGAGGAACGGCTCTTTCAGAAACGCTGTTTCCTCTCCTGAAAGGCTAAAAGGAAAAACCAACCTTTCAAATGTTTGATCTATACAGGGATACTTATTTAAATTAAGTGTGAGGAAACCTTTCAGACACTAGAGCCACAAGCAAGCCTCTGATGGCATGAAACCACCTTTTATAAGACGGGAGTGAGACCGTGGCTTTGGTCCCACCCTCAGGCCTGGCCAGCTTCTCGAAGCTGTCCCCAGTCCCCATCTAATCAGTAATACCCAGCCAGTCTCACCCAATGCCTCCTCTGTGCCAGGCACCGTGCAAGGCTTGGGGACTGAGCGTTGAACAGGCATTTGCCTTCCAGTAGAGAAGACAGACATTGATTATGAACGTGTTACGAGGCACCTAAGGACAGGGTCAGAGTGCGACAACAGCGTACCAGGAGCCGGCTTAGCCGACGAGCAGGGAGTGACACTGAGTCAGTAACAGAGAGGATTATCATGGAGGGCAGCGTACCCAGCAGAGAACAGCAGGTGCACAGGCCTGGGGGTAAATCCGAGCACCAGGGCGGAAGCCAAAGCAGGTGTGAAGCAGAGGAGTGGTTGGGGAGGGCTGGGAAGGGACGGGCCAGGTCTCACATGGCCTGTACTCCCATCTTACCGACGTGGGGCTGATCCTAAGGGGAAACAAGTGGAAGTTTCTGAAGAAGCTCAGTGATGTGGAAGAGGTTTGAAAACTGCAGGGTGGGCAGTAGAGGAGGATGGGGCAGACATGGGTATAGAGCTATCCTCTGAACTGAGGAGGTGGCGGCAAGAGGGCAGCCTGAAGCTGGGAGGCAGCACTGGGGAGAGAGGTGGAAGGTGGGGAGATGGGTGCAGGGGCTGACTAGGAGCAGAGAATGTGAGAGAGAGGGAAGTCGCCCATGACAGTACCACGGTTCTGGCCTAACTGGGTCAGGACCACAGCAGGGTTCCAGGGAAAGAATCAAAGGTCTGGTTTGGGGCATGCTGTGGCTAAAGGGTCTACCGGACTTTGGTTGCTGCTTATTCAGCTTCTTGAAGGAAGCACAGCTCTGCCAGCCTGCTGACCAAGTCCCAAGAACCCTGGGCATGGCATTCAAAGCCTCCATACTGGGGTCCCCTCCCGCTGGTCTAACTTTCTACACGCCCTTCCCCTCTCATTCACTCTAGCCAAGCTAACCTGCTATGGTCCCTACACATGGCCACTTTCTTCCCAATGGCTTTACCTGTGTTCAAGCTGCTCCTTCTCCCTGGAATGCCCTTTCTCCTGATCTTGTGTCCAAATCCTACCAGTTTCTGCAGGCCGCGAATAAAGAGGACGCCCCTTCAGGATGCTTTGCCCACTGCCCCAGCTACAAGTGTTGGCTCCCCTCCCAGACAGCACTTAGTCTATCCCCTCTAGTGTGGTCCTTATAATTACTTATAGAAATTTCCTACCTTTCCCATTATTAGACCAGGGACTCCTCATTCATCCTGCGGTTCCTAAGGACACCAGGCAGGGAGCCTCACGTGCAGTAAGTGCTAGACAACTGAACAATAAGCATGGAGCCCACTAGCCCAAGCAGGCCCCAGGGATGCTTCAGCCAGCCACAGGAAGGTTGTTTGGAAGAACGCCTCTTCTGATGACATTCAAATCCACAACCCCACTCAGAGACCTCAGACAGGTGGCTCCCTTGCACAGCAGCTTTCCTCCAGACACCACGCAGACTCAGCACTGCCACTGGGCCCACCTGGTCCTGCCCTGGCCACCTCCACGTCAGAGGGCAGCGGCCTGGCACCTCCCACAGCCTCGCCATCACCTCCAGGGGTCACCTGGGGTCTGAAATGGACTGTGGGGATGCTGCAGCAGGGGCTGGCCAAGAGGAGGGAAGGGCAGCTGAGGAGCAGGGCTATGCCCTGCAAAGTGGGGCAGGGCTAGGGAGGGACAGTGCGAATCTGCTGCACAGGGAAGGGCCCGGGCATAACATTTTGAGAGCTTGCCCTCTCCAAAAAGTTTATCCACAATGCAGAGGGGAGGAAAAGGAAAAAAAAACAAGAGATCACTGCCCATTTTATGAGTAGCTTTTATCCAAGAACCTCATATTTTCCACTGAAGGAAAAGTCGATCTACATCTAAACTTTCAAGACCTACACTCAAGAGCAAGAAACAATCTTCACTCATAAATTAAAAGCTTGCTTTAAACTCCCACTTCTCCAGAGAGTCGGGGCTTCACAGCCCTCCATGCCCCAGCAGTTGGGCCCTGCCTGTCCGCCCGTCTAGTCAGAAGGCAAACAACACAGGCTATTTGTAATGACAGGCAAACACTAACAAATTTTGGAGCACGTCTGGTGCTTGTATTTATGGATCATAAAATCATCTGGCTTCTTCTCCCCCCGTGCTGACATGCCAATGAGGCAATCCCGAGTATTTACAGGCAGGAAGGGGCTGCCAGGACCACTCTGTGAGAGGGAGGCTGAGGTTTGAGGGGGATGGCTTGTTAACCTTCCCTTTACATACAAACCCATTTTTATGCTCTTACATTCACAG
This sequence comes from Eumetopias jubatus, assembly GCF_037043125.1. Lineage (NCBI taxonomy): Eukaryota > Metazoa > Chordata > Mammalia > Carnivora > Otariidae > Eumetopias > Eumetopias jubatus. The sequence goes on along the minus strand of NW_028274821.1, from coordinate 86,672,806 downwards.
CCTAAACCTTGGCATGCAAAATCCCATTAAACGGTATTTATTTTTTTTACATCTTGGGGTGGGAAAGAGAGTCAACCTAACTGTCTCAATTGCCTAAGGTACAAACCCAGTCAGAAGTTACCAAAATGGCTTTTTAAATACCAGCTAGATATAAAGAAAGGATTTAAAATGCAGTTAGATTTTTCCAGTTAAACATATAATTTGTCTAATACACCATACTGAATTCTAAGTGTCTAGAGGAAAGGTACTTCCATAAAACATAGGCTTTCAGTCTAGGACCACCACACACAGGCTCAGCCACCAGGGCAGACCCCCTCATTGCCCAGCCAAGGCAGAGCCCTGTCCCAGCCACACTGCCATGACCACCCGGGAAGAAGGGACCACGGTGGCTCTAGGACTCCTTCCATCCAGAGGAGGTCTGGGGGAGCCTCTATGGAACCCAGGTGGCCCTGACTGGAGGCCGACCCTCATTTCTCAAGGAGGCACACATCAGAGACCACAGGAGGAGTTCTAAAGTGCAGAATGAACTCCTGTGGATCTTTCTCGACCCCAAATAGCTATGTGAAGCTCACTTCCTAATGGCCAAGTGTCCCCACATCTGACATAAGCTGTGTCTAAGCAAAGTCTGTCTAAACATGGACAATTCAGAGCCATTAATGTGTAGGAGCCGTCACTCATTCAACCAACTCCTCCCCAGGCCCCGCGCCCCCTTCTCTGTCCAGAAACCTGCACAAAATGAACGTGAAAGGCACTGACAGAAACAGACTGGTCAGAACCAGAAGGCCCCCAAGAAACAAATGACATATTAGGACAAGGGGACACTGAAAGACACTGGTTCCCCATGACTCGCATTTGGGGGGTGTCTGCCCAGCTCCTGACCATTCTGGGAACCGCAACTTGTCCTCAACCCCATCACAGGCATATCACCTCCAGTGACATAAACCTGACCGCCACTGGGCCATTAATAATTCCCTATGTATGGATTCAGAATCTAGAAGGAGGGAAAGAGAAAAATGTCAGTATCTAGGGCTCAGGAGCCTTGGGCAGCCATGTTGTGCCCCCCCTCGCTGGTAGGGAAGGGTCAGAGGAAGCCAGCAGAAGCCCCGAGAAAAAGAAAGGAGGAAGGGCAGAGAAGATGAAAGACGACTCTGACCAGACTTCCAGGCCCAGAGTCCAGCTTCTCTCCACTTCCAGGTTCCATGAGACACCCCTGGAGGCTTACAGCAAATTCCCCTTTTGTCAAGCTGGCTTGAACTGTTCTGCTACTTGAAACTAAAAACATCCTGACTTACCTGGTCTCCCCCTGTTCTGTTCTCAGCCCATCAGCCTGGATGGTCTCAATGAAGAAAGGGGCAAGGAAGGGATGGGAAGGCCTGATGGAGGCCAAGGCTTGGACAGTCCTTCTCTCAGGGACATCAATCAAACAGGAGTCTGGGGACCTCCTTAGGAGAGTCAGGACTCAGGAACCACAGACCAGGGACATGACTTCTGAGAGATTCTAGAATCTGCTGACACTCCCGATATGCAGTTTTGCTTTCCTGCTTCCCTCCAGAGGGGTTAGCAGTTAAATTTCAACAAAATCAGGGCTGGGGGCTAATCTTTCAGAGAATGGAAGGGTGGAGGTTAAGTGAGTATCTTGTCTTACGGGCACCCTGGGGGACTCTTGCTCTAGGGTGTGAAGGTTTCAAGAAGGGAAAGCTAGCCTGAACCCTGAGGTTCAGAGACTCAGAGAAGTAAAGTGAACTGCATGAGGCCACCCAGCAGCAAGTGGAAAGGCCAAGGTTACAACCTAGGTAGGCTATATACCAAAGTCCACGCTCCCAACCCAACTCCTTCAGTAGATTTCGCCTGCCAACTCTTCTTTCCCTAGGGCCTTGGGCAAAGAATTTAAGACCATCAAGAAAATAATAATAATGAAGTTGGATCTCTTCCCCTAACCCCCACCAGAGAGACTATTTACAACACAATCATCAATGAAGGGTGGTCCTGTTGGATGAGGGGCGGGGGGTGCTCTGTCCTGCTGAGTGCCTTGGTGGATTTGAGAATGCACACTGGGCTGTATGTGCTGGGGGATCTGAACTGTTCTGCACAGGGAAGGAAGACGGATGGTCCTGAGAGAGGAATGCAGAGCTGGGAAAGCCAGAAGAGGCTGAGATCAGGTAAGGGGCCCACAATGATGGCACAGCCAGTGGGTGTTTTAGAAACTGTGGTGCCTACAAGGCTTGTTAAAGCCATTGGAGTGGCTCCCAAGGTTCCCTTTCCATGAGTCTCAATGGCTCCCCAGCACTTGTGTGGCAGATTCTTCGGGAGAACTTGCAGGAGTTGCCCCATCACTGTGGTCCAGCATAGAATTGGTGTATGTGACAGAAGTAAGCCTCTAGGAACTTGCATGGAGAGAAAGCTCTGGCCTTCCTAAATCCACAGAACTGGGATTCAAGATTCAAGACCAGTTTCTATCTATGTCAGAGAGACATCTGTGTGATGATGATGACAACAACAATTGAGGGAAGAAGAAAAAGAGGAAGAGAAGGAACACCAACAGCAACCCTGTACTGAGCATTGATTATGTCCCAGCCAGAGCGCTAAGGAAGGATTTAAATGCATTATCACACAAACCCTCCCAGGAACCCTATGGAGTAGGTACTGTTGTCATCCCTATTTCACAGATGAGATAATGAAGGTTTAGAGATGTTAAGGAACCTGCCCAAATTCACACAGCTGCTTTGTGGCGGAGGCAGGATCTCAAATTCAGCTGTATGAACCATAACTCATGCTGCTAACCAGTATACCACAGAGTGTGCCCCAAGATACGGTGCTTGAGCCCTGACTCCTCCCTTTCCTTTCTGGAGGGTTCCTATCCAAGATGTTCCTCTCCACTTGGCATCTCCCCCATCACTAGGGCCACTTCTCTCAAGGCTGCCCCTTCAGGGGTTTTGCTTTCCCAACTTCCAGGAATACTTTGGCCTCTAATGAGTGTCCAGTGGCATGACAGCCCCTAAGACCCATTCATTAGCCTAGGGGTCCTCCTATAGACAGAGCCGGGCCGGCAGCCCCTAGGAACCTCGAATTCTGTAAGAGGGCATGCAGATTAGGTCCACAGAATAGCCCCAACTTGCACCTTCTGGCATTGGGCACCTCAAATTCAACACGCACAAAACCACATTCTCCAAGTGCCCCACTACCCCCATCATCTGCTTGACTCCTGGCCACTCGGTTGCTCAGGCCTCTCTGCGCATGACCCAGCCCCGCACAGCATTTCTTTCAGGCCTTTGTCCTCCCTGTCTTGCTCTCTCACCTAAGGCCTTGGTACCTGTTGCTCCCTCTGCCAGAAATATTCCTTCTCCTCCCCTTCACCTGACCAACTCCACATCATTGCTCAGGTCTTGGCTCATAGATCATTTGTCCAGACAAGCTTTCCTGAACCCTCTCCGCCACCCTAAACCAAGTCGGCTGCCCCTTCTCTGTGCTCCTATGGCACATGTAACTCCCCGACAGTGGCCCTTATTATTCCTTACTGACGTACTTATTGAATAGGCTGTCTTCCCTCCCTAGACTACAACCACTGTGCAGGGGTAGCACCTAAGGATCGAATGTGTTCACCTTTGTATGTCTAGCTCCCAAGTAAGGACCTGGCCATAGCAAGCACTGAGTAACTAATTGCTGACTGAATGAGAGGTATCCTCTATCAACTGGCAGGAAGTCAAGTGATTCGAAAAACTGAGTTTTCCAGACAGTGGAGGTTCAACTCTTTAAGCACAGCAACTTTTTATTCAGTGAGTCCATGAAAATTTACTGAATACTGTGTGCCCAGCACTGTGCCCAGCATTTGAGAGACAAAGACATCAGATGTCATCATGCCCCTGAGTTTCAGAGTCTTTGGAACCTAAGGAAAGCTATGGGCTCCCTCCCCAGTAAAATGTGAGTAACACAATCGTGAAATTTTGTACACAATGTATCTTAACATTAAATCCCAATGGAAAAATATTTTCAGAGATTTCTCTCTGATTTCTTCTTTTTTTAAGGTTTTATTTATTTATTTGAGAGAGAGAGAGAGAGGGAAAGCACAGAAGGAGAGGGGGAGGGAGAAGCAGACTCCCCACTGAGCCGAGAGCCAAATGCGGGGCTCGATCCCAGAACCCCCGAGACCATGACCTGAGCTGAAGGCAGACGCTGAACCAACTGAACCACTTAAGCGTCCCTCTCTCTGATTTTTTCAAGCAAAAATAAAAAAGTAATACCAACAACCTGAAAAGAATCAAAAGAAATTCGAACTGTACCAAAAGGGCAAACACGAGCCATAATGTGGCTCGTGCCACAGCCCGGCATAAGAGAGGCAGTTACCAAGGGCTGACATGTGGATCCTTGACCCCACCACCTGGCTCTACCCCTGACCAGCCCTATGACTCTGGGGACATCAATTAATCTCTCTGGCCTCAGTCTTCTCATTTGAAAATGCAGATAATAAAAGTGCCTACCTTATAAAATCATTGTGGATATTCAGTGGTTCAGTTTATGTAAAATTATTAGAACAGCGACTGACACATAGTAAGCTTTCAAAAGATATAGGTAAAATTAATATTACTAAACTTCGCAAAGTTAATAATGTAAAGCATTCCTTGACATCCAACACACATGATGCTCCTCGACATATAACACATTGACATCCGGTCAATTTGACTTTTTGTTTTCCAACAGCTGCTAAGAACCCTGACTCCCAAGGGAAGGCAGTGGCCCACCAGACCATCACTACCAAAGCCCACTGATGAGAGTCAGCGAGTGTCAGACGTTGAGCACTAGCACCATTCTCCACGAGTTTTCCAGCTGAATCAATGCCCCATCATTTTCTCTTCTCTCGAGCCACTGAGGAAAGCAATATAAAGGTCTCCTTCACTGATGGGTTGTCCCCAGGGAAGGACTATGTCCATACTTCCTCTCCATGTTTGACTGAGCAGCCAAAGCCTTCCAAAGAGAAGGGCACCGCTTCCAGGTGTCTCCAGATTTCTGCTGCTGAGGGCATAGCATGCCTCTGCCATTCCCAGGCTGCACAAACATTTCTTCCAGCAGCAGAAAGTTTACAGACTTGCCCAGCCCAGTCTCCTCTTCTAGAGGGCAGCATGGCCAAAACCGCCCATTTTTCAGAAACAACTATAGTGGTGAATTGATTTACCTTATTCACAGGGCCAAAAATATCTAGTAAGGAAGCCAAGTCATGAATGAATTCCTCTTTCTCTGTTTTGTGTGTTTTCCTTTACTTTCAAAGAAAAAAAAAATAGAACTTCAGTTTGAAGTTCAGTCAAGTACTTCAAGATCTGTCCTTTGGAGAGCGAGTGAACTCCTTGCGTAGTGGGAGCAGCTTTCTGTTCTGCCCCATTGCACAGCAAAACCTCCCGAGAAGGCTGGAACTCAAGGCCCCAGCACCGACAGAACTGCAGGCTTTCAAAGCAGGCTTTCAGGACCACTGCAGTCTTTGACATCAATGCTGGCACAGAAAGTCCCAGCCACAGTGGCAGGTGGGCCTCCTCACTTCATCAAAGCTGCAACACCAGATGTGTGGCCAGACAAAGCAGATGCTTCATCCGTGCAAGATAGCCTTGACATTCCTCTCAGTCAAAATGAGCTTGGCAAAGAAACGGACTGCCATCTTGAAGACTTGGAAGTTTCCCAAAGGAGCTCACAACATAAGAATTCTTTTTGGATGTTGAAAACATACAGGTAACAGAAACCAACAGGAGCTGGATGCACCAAGATTGTCACTAACTGTTTGTGCAACGAATTTCAAAAGAAATGGCACAGCTGCTGATTCTTTCCGTGACCTACTTCAAAATACCAGAAGACAGGTCAGCTCTTCTAGAAATGATATCATCTGACACAGGAACTGCTTTAATCTCCTTCCTCTGCTCTGAGTCACAGCTCAGCTCAGTCGGGTCCAGGTTATGCGGCTTCATCAAGTTCTCTCCTCTCGGGAGTGACATCTTTGGCAATTTTGAAGGCTGTCTCAAAACAAGGCTTTCATGTTTGGGTAAGCCCAACTTTTGGAAAATGGCAGGCCTTTCCAAGTCAAGTGTCCTTCTCCTCAATAAGGTTTCTTCCCCCATCTCCCCCGCCCCACCATGCAGCTTTGGGAGGTGGGTGCTCCTTCCCACTTCCAGGCATCATGTGATCACTGCAAAGCATCCTATCAATGCAGCCTGAATTTCTGATTATGAAAGTTAGACCAAAGATTACATAAGCTTCACTGCACTCTTTCATTTGACATTTTCCAACTTAAGCTAGGATCGATGTAAATGCAAACAGATGCACATAGTCATAAAGGTAAGGTATAATTTTATAAATTCCTTTCTCAGGGAAAATGTTATATAACAGAACACAGTGATAGTGAAAACTGTCATCACCGAGATGTATGTGGTGGAATCCTATGCCATCCTATACATTTTCAGAGTAGAATGATACCTTAATATAATTTGAGAAAAATAACTTTTTTCCCACAAAAGATAGTTTTCAAAATGAGTAAGTTTTCAAAAGAAGGAGGCTTTTGCTTCTATTTAAGACAAAAACAGACTGAACTACTGATAGTGACAGAATTTAGAGTGGAGGTTACACTTGGGGGTAATAGTGACTGGAAAGGGCGTGAGGCAGGCTTCCAGGGTATCGGTGCATTCTATATTTTGATCCAGTGGCAGCTATGTGGTCTGTTTATTTTGTTGTATCCTTAAGACTTATGCACTTTACTATATGTACTTTAAAAAATCTCTTTAAAAGACAAGAAGAATGTGTGGGATGAAGCTAAAACAATGCTTAGAAGGAAATTTATGGCACTAGACACCTACATTAGAAATGAAGAAAGGGGCGCCTGGGTGGCTCAGTCATTGAGTGTCTGCCTTTGGCTCAGGTCATGATTCCAGGGTCCTGGGATCAAGCCCCGCATCGGGCTCCCTGCTCCGCGGGGAAGCCTGCTTCTCCCTCCCCCACTCTCCCTGCTTGTGTTCCTGCTCTCACTATCTCTCTGTCAAATAAATAAAATCTTTAAAAAAAAAAAATGAAGAAAGGCTGCAAATCATTGACCTTAGCTTCCACTTTAAGAAATTAGAGGAGCAAATCAAACCCAAAGTAAGCAGAAGAAAGTAAATAATAAAAAATATGAACAGAAATCAATGGACTAGAAAACAGAAAAGTAATTGAAAAAAATTAATGGAACCAAAAGCTCTTTGAGATCAATAAAATCGATAAACTTAGCCAGACTGAGCAGGAAAAAGGAAAGGAGACACAAATTATCCATACCAGGAATGAGAGAGGGAAAATCATTACAGATCCTATAGATATTAAAAGGATAAGGGAATATCATGAAAACTTCATGTGAATAAATTTAACTTAGATAAAATGGACAAACTCATCCAAAAAACACAAAGCTTACTAAAAACAGAAGCAGATTACCTGAATAACTCCATACCTATTAGAGAAATTGAATTCATTTTTTTAAGAGGGGGAGAGACAGACAGAGAGATGGGGGCAGGGGTGGAGAAAAGGCAGAGAAAGACTCTTTAGCAGGCTCCATGCCCAGCGCAGAGCCCAATGTGGGGCTCGATCTCACGACCCTGAGATCATGACCTGAGCCAAAATCAAGAGTCGTACTCTTAACCAACTGAGCCACCCAGGCACCCTGAGAAGTTTAATTCATAGTTAAAAAATTTTCCACAACAATCTGCAACTGCACTCCTTGTCCAAAGGAACTGAAAACTTACATCCCCACAAAAACCTAGATATCCCTCACTAGGACAGGTAAATGGATAAACAGTGGCACCTCCAGGTGATGGAACATTATTCAGCAATACGAAGACATGAGCCATCACATCATAAAGAGACACGGAAGATACTAAATGAAAGAAGCCTATGTAACTGTCTGATTCCAACTCTATGACATACTGGAAAACGCAAAGCTATGGAGACACTAAAAAGATCAGTAACTACCAGAGGTTGGGGGAGAGGGAGGGATGGACGGGTGGAGCACAGAGCAACTTCAGAGCAGTGAAACAAGTGTGTATGATAGTATAATGATGGATATATGTCATTGTGCATTTGTCAAAACCTATACAATATACAACTCCAAGAATGAACCCTAATGTAAACTATGGGCTTTGGGTAAAAATGATTCATCTTTTTTTTTTTTTTTTTACACGTTTACAATCATGAGTTGTAACAAATGTACCACTCTGATGGGGATGTTGATAGTGTGGGAGGCTGTGCGTGTGGGGGCAGGGAATACGTGGGAACTTTTTGTACTTTCTGCTTCAGTTTTCTGTGAACCTAAAACTGCTCTATAAAACAGTCTATTTAGGGGAGCCTGGGTGGCTCAGGCGTTAAGCATCTGCCTTCGGCTCAGGTCATGATCCCAGGGTCCTGGGATGGAGCCCCATGTCGGGCTCCCTGCTCTGCGGGAAGCCTGCTTCTCCCTCTCCCATTCCCCCTGCTTGTGTTCCCTCTCTCGCTGTGTCTCTGTCAAATAAATAAATAAAATCTTTTAAAAATAAATAAATAAATAAATAAAATAGTCTATTTAAAAGGAAAAAATGAAAACCTTTCCACAAAGAAAACTCCAGACCTACATGGCTCTGCTGGTCAAATCTACCAAATATTTAAGAAAAATCATACAAATTCTACATAAACTCTACTGGAAAATTGAAAAGAAAGGAATGCTTCCCAACCTAGTTTAAGAGGTCAGCATGGGGGGCGACTGGGTGGCTCAGTCGTTAAGCGTCTGCCTTTGGCTCAGGTCATGATCCCGGGGTCCTGGGATCGAGCCCCACATTGGGCTCCCTGCTCAGCAGGGAGTCTGCTTCTCCCTCTCCCACTCCCCCTGCTTGTGTTCCCTCTCTCGCTGTGTCTCTCTCTGTCAAATAAATAAATAAAACCTTTAAAAAAAGAAAAAAAAAGAGGTCAGCATGGGGCACCTGGGTGGCTCAGTGGGCTGAATTTCTGACTCTTGATTTCAGCTCAAATCAAATCTCAGTGTCGTGAGATCGAGCCCCGAGTTAGGCCCCACACTCAGCATGGTATCTGCTTGTCTCTCTCCCTCTCCCGCCACCGCATGGGCTTCTGCCTGTGCACAGAGTCTATCTTAGATAGATAGATAGATAGATAGATAGATAGATAGATAGATAGATAGATTAAATAGATAGAGATAGATAAATAGATAGATGATAGATAGATAGATAGATAGATCAGCATTACACTGATACCAAAACCAGAAAAAGACATTTTACATGAAAAAAAAATACAAACCAATATTCCTCATGAACACAGATGCAAAAATTCTTAACAGAATTTTAGCATATCGAATCCAACAATATACAAAAAGGATTCTACATCATGAGCAAGTGGAGTTTATCATAGGAATGCAAAGTTAGTTTAATATTCAAAAATCAATCATGCAATTCTCCACAGTAACAGACTAAAAAAGAAAAATCACGGTATCTTAATAGATGCAGGAAAAGCATTTGATAAAACCCTACATCTATTCCAGATAAAAATTCTCAGCAAATTAGGATCAGAAGGGAATATCTTCAACCTGATAAATGGCAAATGAAAAATGTACAGCTAACAGCTAACATCATCCTTAACCACGAAAGACAACTTTTCCTTCAAGACCAGGAACAAGCCAAAGATACCTGCTCCCACCACTTCTACCCAACACTGTATTAGAGGCTATGGCCAGCGAATAAGGCAAGTCAGGGAAATAAAAGCATCCAGTTTAGAAACAAAGAAATAAGACTGTTATTCACAGAAAAATCATCTGTGTAGAGAATTCTACAGAACCTACAAAAGAGCTAGTGGAATAAGTGAGTTTAGCAAAGTTATAAGATATAAAGTCAATTAAAACATTTCTATATTTCTATAAACTAGGAATGAACAATTGGAATTTAATTTAAATAAAATAACATTTACAGCACCATAGAAAAATGCAACACTTAGGAATCAACCTGACAAAAGATGTGTAAGATCTATACACTGAAAACTACAACATTACTGAAACAAATTAAAGAAGATCCAAATGTGTGGATACACACAGTGTGTTCATGGTTCAGGTGATTCAGTTAATAATGAATGACAAGCTCGCCTTTTCTTCTCCCCAGCCACCAGGCACCAAAAGTAGTGTCCCCAAATTGATCTACAGATTGAATGTGATCATAATCAACAGCAGGCATTTTTTTAAAAAGATTTTATTTACTTATTTGTCAGAGAGAGAGAGAGCACAAGCAGGGGGAATGGCAGGCAGAGGCAGAGGGAAAAGCAGGCTCCCTGTTGAGCAGGGAGCCCGATGCGTGACTCGATCCCAGGACCCTGGGATCATAACCTGAGCTGAAGGCAGACACTTAACTGACTGAGCCATCCAGGCATCCCAACAGCAGGCATTTTTGTAAAGCTACAAGCTGATTTTTAAATTCATATGGAAATGCAAAGGACTAAAATAGCCAAGACAATTTTGAAACAGAAGAACACATTTTAAGAACTGATTCTACCTGATTCCAAGAAGACCGTGGAGGGTGTGGGAAAGGGGAAAGGGACTGCAAGGGGCATGAGGAAAGTTTCTGGGTGAGGGGTACGCTTACTGCTTTGATTTGATGACGGTTTCACAGATATATACATCCAAACTCATCGAATTGTTGGCTTTATTTATGCATGGTTTGTTATATAACTATTACATCTCAATGAAGCTGAAAAAAATCTCATTCAGTTCTCATGTCCAATTTTTTAGGTAGTTATATTATCATCTCCATTTTATACAGAAATGAAACTGAGACTCAGCGACAGTAAGTGACAAGTGTGGTCACACAGATACACACCTAATCCTTCTCACTCCAGAGCCCATGCTCTTAAGCTCTGGGCCATATAGAAACACTTTTCTATCTGCCTCTCATTCATTCAATAAGTATTGACAAGTATTGATGCTACAATGTGACATTGTGCCGGGGCGCCTGGGTGGCTCAGTCAGTTAAGCATCTGCCTTTGGCTCAGGTCATGATCTCAGGGTCCTGGGATGGAACCTCATGTTGGGCTCCATGCTCAGCGGGGAGTCTGCTTCTCCCTCTCCCTCTGCTCCATCCCTCCCCCCACCCCACTCATGCTCGCTCTCTCTCAAATAAATAAAATTAAAAAAAAAAAAAAAAAAAGGTGGCACTGTGTCTGGAGTAAGGGACCACAGCAGTGACACAGAAGGTCCTTCCCTCGGAGAGCCCGACACATTGCTGGCCCAGGGTCCTTCTTAGCCTGACTTCTTAGCACTGTTGTTCCCTTTCTCCTTGCCACATCCCTGACTTCTCTCAAAAGAGAAGAAATACCTCGTGAGTTTCTGCCATGTGCCGGGCTGTCCGCCTGGGACAGGCATCATTTCTACTTTACTGATAAAGGAACGTGCAGGAACCTGGCATGATCACACAGCTAGAGAGTAGCAGAGCCAGGGTGCAAATGCAGACCTTCCTGCCCGTGAATCTTAGCGTCCTCCAGTCACATCAAACTGCCTGGAATCATGCAGCTGTTCTTAACACAGAATCCACACAAACCTTGTTTTCCGTGCAGACAAAATCACAACCAGGCGCCAAATCCCCAAGGATAAAAACAGCTGTTCACCAAAGGTTCTGTTTTATGTTATTAATTCATTTAAAAGGAAATTTGGTTTCTAACCAGCACTATTGTCATATCCACACCCAAGAAGGGAGAAAAAATGAGTCTGGAAGGTGCAAAGTGTTGGTTTCATTGGATCAAATATGCTGCTGGCCTATGTCTGCAGCCAGACCTGATTCCTGTCCCGGCGGCTCTCCCCACCCTTCAGACAAGTGTTTTTCTGGGGCTCAGGGAGGGACTCCAACCCCTCCCGCCATCATGAGTGGAGTTGGGGGGAAGCCTTTTCCACTTGTTTCCACTGTGACAAGAAGTCATTACAATGTGGGGGCAGCAAGTAACAAATGCAAACTCAGAGCGGTCACAGATGAGAGAGGCGGCAGCTCAGGCTTCCGGTGCAAACATCAGTGCCGGCGAGTCTTACGCGGGGAGCCACCCGCCCGTCTTAGCCCCCGCTGGGGGGCACCTGGACCACCCCCTACTACCTAACTCAGTTTTTTGAACCAAGGGAGGCACTGCAGCACCGAAGTGAAGAGGATTCAGTGAGATACTACCATTATTATCACTGCCACATCCTGTATGTATTCAATAAGTAACATCAGGATGGGGCACTGTGCTGGGTCACAGGATATGGAGGGAAGAGCATCGGCATGATCCCCGCGTCCATGGAGTTTATAACCAAGGAGGCAGACAGACTGGAAAGAACTAATTATTCAAACTTTTAAAAGTCATGACATTTCAGCACAACGGTGAGAAGTGCTACGCACGGCAAGTGGGAGACAGTATGGTGAGCGTGAGGGGAACGTGCATGACTCCCAGTCTAGTGCTCCCAGCTGCTGGCTCCACCTCTGCGATGGGGAGTTGGGGAGGCGCCACTGGAGAGGCTGTGCGCGGCACGGAGCAGCAGGCTTGGGCTGGCTGAGGCTGGGAGGTCTGCTGCTGGCCCCTCATGCCGCCTGCCGCCTGGCCGGCAGGGTAAAGGAAGTGTGCATCCGAGGAGCAGTGGGGAGCCTCAGAGGGCTCTAGGCAGGACAGGGTCAGACGGTGGCTTTGGAAAGATGTCTCTAGATACAGCAAAGGAGGTTGGGAAGCAGGATGAAGTGTGAGGAGATGTGATCGGAGGAGAGGTGGCAGAGGCTCAGGCTAGGCTGGGGGTAGTGGTCTGAGAAAACTGCCCAGCATGTGACCTGAGAGAGGGGTTTTAATGATGTCACCGAAACCGATCTCTTTACAAATAACTGCCTGCTGGCAACGAGCTTCCCTTCTCCTAGGGCCAAACGCTGTGATTCCAAGGAGCAGCAAAGACACACAGGGTTTGTCTGACATCCAACACTGACCTCGGCTTTCTGGAATGCCCGCTTCTTCAGAGCAGGCAACCCGGCATCCAGACAAAAGGCCAGAGGGTCAGGTTCCTGAACTCACAGGCAGTGTTTTCCTGCACTGCAACGTGTCATGTGGCCCAGAGGAAATGGTGTACTTCAGCAGGGAGTCTTCCATTCTTGCAGGCCAGCCCTTCGGCAAACCAACAGATGCTGGTTGAGTCACGTGCAGAGGCCTCAAGCCCTGAGGCAGGAAGGGTGAAGCCAAACCTCTCTAGAGTCAAGTGCCCCGCAGGGACACAAACGCCCTCTGGAGAAAGCCTCTTTGCCCCAAAACGTTCATGAATGCTGCGCCCTCCTTCATTCTAAGCCACCTGCCTTTCTCTCTAAGCCCCAGCTGCCCTCCGGGGCCACAGTGAGGACAGCAGAGGGCTGCAAGCCCACCCAGACCAGCCCTTGCCTGCCTTCCGCCAACACTGAGCTCCTGGCCTGAGCCCTGAAGCCAGGTGGCAAGTGCTGGTGATACTCTAGTCCCTTACGTCAGGCGTCTCCCAGTCTAGGCGCACAGCTGTCTTCTGGGGGAGCCCAGGCTACCTCCCGGCACCTCCACCCCCTCTGTTTTGCAGTTGGCACCCCTGCCTTTGGCTCTGGCCCACGGTCTCCTCCTCTCACCCTCCTGCTGTCATCTTGACAGACGTCACTGAACTGGCTGGTGTGCCTTCTCACCCCTGGGTCACACCGTACCCCCCGCCTCCTCCGGGAGAGACCTGCATCGTCCTCCCACTGCAGCTCCCGCCAAGCACAGTGTCCAGAGGCCACCCCGACTCACAGACCCTGCACTCTGCCATCATTCTCCCTTGATGACCTCCTGGCCTCCAGCTCGTTCTCTGACGCCAACCCAAATCTGCGCTTTGCCCCCTGCTCGACCTACGGTCCCTCAGTCCTTCTTGAGTCTTCCAGGCCGTCAGCCCTCTCCAGTCCTTCCGGCCTCCCTCCCCCAGAGTAAACAGGACTGACGCCCCTGCTCTGCTTCCAGGCTCCCTGAGCCTCCCTCTGCCTCGGGAGCTACCTCCCCTGCCTCCTCCTCTGCCCACTGCCCTTCCTTCTGCTCCCTGAATGCACAGTCCACTCCCCTCTGTCCTGTTTCTTCTCGTCTCAGGCCTCACAGCAGCCTCATAACCAACCTAACGCCAGGCCCCCTCCTCTCCTGGGCTGCCCCCCTGGCCTCACACACACTGTTGCAAAGCTCCTAATCAGTCTCCTGAGTCCGGTTGGTTCTGCCTCCAACAGCGAGAATGAACGTGCTAAAATACAATCTGTCCATGTTATTATTCCCTTTTTGAAATCCTTCAGTGGATCCCCGAGTCCAACAACATAGAGCTCCGCCTCCTGCCCATCCCTCCCCCCCACTCTCCTCGACGTCTCTGCATCCCCTAAATACTTGCTGTCTACTGTATGTTCACATAGCTGTTCCTCCCTCTCACTGGATTGTGCCCACCCCCGTGACCCCTTCATCTGTGCCTCTCCAGCACGTAGCCCAGCAGACTGATGATGAACGACTGAGTGCGCGAGTGAAGGTCAGTCACTACTGGGGACTCTGGCAGTGGGGATGGCAGCAAAAACTGGGAAAAACACAGGCCCCCAGAGAAGCTTTCCATGTCACTGAACTTGGTAGCACTAAGGCTCGTTTCCTTCATACTCAGGCTCACAAGACACCCATCCACGTGCCTCTGTGACCCTGCATGCCCCCAGCTGTCAGTGGGCAAAAGAATGACACAATGACTTCTCGTAAGCCCTTGTTATGCTGACATCCCTGGCAACGGCAACGCATCCCTGTGCATCGAGGAGCACAGAACTGAGAGAGCCGCAAGCTCGCCTTTTCTTCTCCCCAGCCACCAGGCACCAAAAGTAGTGTTAAATCTCACTGAATATATTATCTGCCTTTTCAATGAGTTATTCACTCTGCCTGAAATGCCCTTCCTAACTCCTATCCCCTTCCCCGAACCACCCATAAAATACAACCACTTTCAGCCTTCAAGGCTCAGTGCCAATGTGCCAACTCCAAGGCAGTGTGACTCTCCCCGGCAGTGTCCGCAGGGTCCTGGGGCACCACGATGTGAGTCTTCATCTAGACCTCAGCTTCACGAAGGCCATCCGGGGACCAGGATGTGAACTCAGACCTCAAGGATTCCAGGAAGAAGGCTCTTACCCACTCCGCTATTCAAAGCACTGCGTCATCAGGGCCAGCAGCCCCAACAAGGGCACGGCTGAACGTTCTGCTGAGCACAGCCCCGTGTCCGTAATGCACACAGCCTCTTCGAACTGCGCACGAGAGAGAGCAAACAGCCACAAGCCATCAGGAACTGAGAGCCTGCAGGCACTTTGCTAAGTTCCCACACACCCACGGTAAGGTTAAAACTGTGATTTCCCCCATTTTACACAAGAAAACGGAAGCATAAAGAGAATGAATAACTTGTCCAAAGTCTGAGCTCCTCAGAGTGAGGCCAGGACTCAACCCCGGCTTTGTCAGATGAGTCCCTGCTCTCGAACACCATGCGGGTGAGTGGACCTGGCAGCCCAGTGTGGACAGAGCCCTGGGCTGAGGAATGCGCAGACTGTGCTCATTTTCAGCACCTTCTAAGAATAGCAGATCCCCCCTTGACGCTGCTCCCCATCGACACCGAAACCAATGACAAAACCAGTTCTGACAGTTCCACTGGCCTCTGAGAAACTGCTGGGCCTTCAGTTCCATGGGCTGGGAGTTTGGACATAATGACGGAGTTGGGCATAATGACAGACAGATGTGGGAGGGAATACTGGTGGGGACAAAATGCCACCCCACAAATGTACCACACAAGGCTGCCACCACCGGGACCCCTCAGAAAGACCTCCTTCACCCTGAGCCCTGGCAGCCAGGAATCCACCATGGCGGTGACGGGTTCTGGGCCACAGTGTAGAAGTTAAACCCAGCTGAGAGCCATTAGGCTGCGAGGCTGCATCTACATTAACTTGCCAATGTTTGATAAAATTGGTCACTTAGTCAACGGGGAACAGGGCAGTTATGGTTCTTTATTTGCTAACTTCCATTTTCCTTGTTCTCTGCCAATCCTTAACTCACCGTCTGCCAAGCTTCCTTTAAGCCCTAGGACGATGGTTTTGCGGTCACCCTTGCAGAAACAAGCAGAAGCCACAGTTCTACCCTCAGTTATCAACAGCATTTGGAAATTTGAATCTTCAAAGGCTGAGCTCACCAGGCAAAACCCTTGTTTGGGGGAAAGCGGTTCCACCACAAAACAGGCACCCTGGTAGTAATGTCCCCTTAAGTGGTACACCCCCCGCCTTGGCAACGGGCCTAAACACAGCCAGGTCACATTCTGCTCCCGCACGTCTCCCATTCATTCCTTCTCCACTCATTCAACAAATATGGAGTATCCACGGCGTTCCCGGCACTGGAAGATCCAACAGGGTCTCTCGGGAGGCAGACTCCATCCAGAATCGAGTGAGCAAAACCCTCCTCTTCTGCCCGGATGCTTCCAAAAGCCTTCTGGGGAAGTCAAGAAGGGGGTGCCCACGTAGGTATGGAAGTGGTACGAGGGAGGGAAGATGAGAAGAAAAGGTACTAAAGACAAACAAAACTGCGAAAAATGTTAAACTGCAATCCAAAGTCTGCTGGTTAATATTAACACCGATATTATTATTTTTAAACTACTGTGTATGTATGTGTATATACATACATATATATATACGATGAGATAATACAAAAATGTAATTATTTAATGTTGTTAGAAACCCAAACTGTCAGTGTAAAAGAAATCATATGAAAATCAAGGGAATTAAGCTCACAACACTGTAATGTTAGATTTCAGTTGGAAAGATCAACATTCTATCAGTCACATGTCAACAAGATAATGTGACATAACAAACAACCCTCAAATCTCAAAGGCTTACAACAGCAATATTTATTTCACACTCAGGGGTCGGTAGAATGGCTGCAGTTCAGCCAATCTCCACTGGGCTCACTGGGGCGGAGCCAGGTTAGGCTGGAATTCAGGCTCTGGGTTCGGTTCAGGTCATCTATGACATCTTCATTTGGGGGCTCAGGCTAAACAAGCAAGAGCTACCCATATATCATGGAGAGTGGAAGTTCCAAGAGGGCTGGTCAGGCCTCTCACTCACCACGTGCATGCTGTCACTTATGCCCAAGGCACAGGGCCAAGCCCAAAGTCAATAGGATGAGAAACAGACACCACCCACAGGGAAATCATGACAAAGATGAGGAGGGAAGGAAGAATGTGGAGAAAGAACACCACCTACCCTACTTATGAACTCATGACTTTTCCTTTTATTTATTTTTTTATTACTTTTTTAAAGAGAGAGAGAGAGCACACAAACAGGCAGGGGAGAGGGAGAGGGAGAGAGAATCCCAAGCAGGCTCCATGCTCAGCACACAGCCTGACACGGGGTTCGATCCCACGACCCCGAGATCATGACCCGAGCAGAAACCGAGTCAGACACTCAACCGACTAGCCACCCAGGTGCCCCATGACTTTTCCTTTGAAAAAATAAGTATTTCTTCACCTTGTCCACCAAAAGGGCCTAAAAGCAACTGCAGCCTCCTCTCATGAGCATCCTCTCACCCAGATTGTGGTTTCTGAATATTCATCCCCAGTAAAAGAAACCAGCATCCCAAAGACACACCCAATTCCAGGTCTTCGGCAGGAATTACACAACATAACACTGATATAGCTCGTTGTGCCAAAGAGCAAGGAAGCCAACCAAACCAAGGGGATCGTGTTAAAAGGATACAGGTGGTGACCGGAAAGGGCTCCCACTGGTTAAAGACGGGACAATTTACATATCAAAAAGAATAGTGACTACAACTCACTGAAACAGAGATTCCTAGCCCCTCTCTAACTCTATGGGATCAACATCTCCCAAGGATGGAGCCCAGGCATCTGTATTTCTTTACAGATTCTGATGCATAGGCCACACTAAAAAGCACCAGTCCACAGGCTTCCTGATCTTCTGCAAGTGCAGGTCACTTGCTCTCAGATGCTGGCCTCTGCTTCCTGGGAAGTCTTGTCAAACTTGTAACTGTCCTTATTCATGTCCCTCCAACTCTGGGGTGGTCCAGCCACAATGTGGCAGGCATCATCAAGAAGAAAAACTCTAGTTTTCAGTCTGCTAACAAGAATAACAACAGCAAAAAAGCTGGGGCAGCTCCCAGGATCCTCCTTTTAACCACAGTTTTGACAATGACAATGAGGAACAAACTCTTCCATTTTCAGCTAACGGAGATCCAAGACATTCAAGTTTGGGGTTTCTCCATATACCTCAAAGGAATTAGTTTTCAATCCTCACTCTGTATCAGAATCACCCGGTAACCTTCTACGAAATGGGGTTGACTGGGCTTCAGGCCCTGACCCAGAGATCCAGATCCAATAGTCAAGGGTAGAGTCTGGGCACCCCATGTTTCAGAGGCTGCCAGGTGATTCTGATGTGCAGCCACAATTGACAACCACGGCTCCAAGTGAAAATCTTGAAAGCAAAACATCTCCACCTTAATGTCTTATCACAATTTGAATCAAGATATGTCTTGGATGAGGCACCTTCCAAACCTCAGTGCCCTGGGGAAAAGCCTTGGTCTGCCCCTAGCTGTGCCTCCAAAGAGCTCCCCACCATTTTCCCTCCTACAATGAGCCTGAGCAGCCACGCCAGCTTCCCTGGGCACATGCAGGTTCAGGATTCAGGGCTCACGGCCTCTCCCAGATGCTCAGGACAAAGAATAAAGAAAGATCCAAATGTCTAAATAGCTCCAGATCAAAGCTAAGCAGAGTACATGATCACAAAGAGCTTCAAGCTGAGAACTAAGGCAACCATCACACAAATACTCCCCTAAAAGTCTCCAAGAGGTAGAGAGTTGTTTTATTTTTTTTTAATTAGAAAGAACGGATAATTTCATGTTAGAAGATAACAGTAAAAAAATTGGAAGTCAGCCAATTCAAAAAAGCAAACACAGCTCTGCTCCCCAAACCTCATGAACACAGCACGCGTGCATGCACACACACACAGTACTATAAATCACTGCCATGTCTTCATATAAATGCTGAGCGCAGCTAGAAGTACTAGTTTCCTCCTAATTTGCAGTAGGTTAGATGCCAGCTCTCAGAAGGCCTGGATCCTTTGTCTGGTTTTGTATTAAAATATGCTGCTTTTCTCAAAGCCTTAACAGCTACCATACTATAAGAGGAAGGGGCTGCATGTCAAGAGAGTTCTGGAATTCACACCATGGCTGCAGCAGACACTTTCTGACATATCTCCCCATGTACACCCTCTTCTCTAAAATGTGCACCCCATTCACCAGACTGGGTCCCCTCAGCTGTGCTCGCTCATCTTGGCCACATACTCCTGGCCTAGGTCATGAAGCAGCATGAGTCACGTGGCTCAGCCAGGCTGGACTGAGAGCTGCTAATCTCAGTCTGGAAGGTGGCCTAAAGGAGGATCATGTAAATGTGAGCCCTTCGGAGAGGCCAGGTTGGACCATGCGAACAGACAGGAAAGAAGGGAGGAGAGCGGAAGAGGAAAAAGCAGAGACAAGAGGCAGAGACCACTTGCGTCTTGGTTGGCTCTCCGGCCGCCTGAACTCCACGCTCATAGATTCCATGAAGTGCCCCTTTATCCCCATAATAAACTCTTCTGCCTAACCAGCTACTTCAAAATGGATTTCTATTACTAGCCAACAAAAAAAGAACCCTGACTAAAACAACTCTAAAGCCTTGTTATCAACTACTAAACATTTCCAGGATATTTTTAAAGACCAAAACCAACTTTTTTCTCTCTATTGAATATGCTGTTTCTAAAAATGTACATATGCTCTTAATGTAAACATGTATATGTTTTGCTGTGGAAACTGGTTTCAAAATCAGAAACAAGGCAACCACCAGAATTTGGGATCAACAAAAAGAAAGCTCTCCAGGAAAATCTTCCCTCACATCCCGTTCTTGACAGGGACCATTCTCAACAGGAGGAGCCTGGGAAAAAAGAATCAGTGTGGCAAGGCCTGGCTCAGGTATGGAGGCCAAGGGCACCAACTGCCCCCAGCCCTGCCAGGGTGGGCCAGACACAGTGACAGTCTCTGCGGACCCCAAACACCGGGGACAAAGAATGAGCACCATCAAGAATGAGAAGCTCCTGGATGCACTCTTTAATAGGGGCTTAAATCATTAATGTGTTTATAGAGACTTCAAGAGAGAAACCAAAAGTCGCTCAGACATGGCTGACTAAATCATCTCCTCCCAGCCACAGTGTTTAGAACAATTTAAAGGACAAAGTACAGACCTCCGGCTGGATGGCTTTAAACACAGGTATGTCCATTAACGTGATCTGGCTCTGCAAAAAAAGAGAATCAGTGTTAGAATATACTGGAAGTCAAAGGTAACTTTGAATGCATACAGAGTAATAACACATTCTCCCTTGAAATAAAAATCAAGAAAGAATGGAATAAAAAAATTCCCAAAATGCCTCTCCCATCCCTTCCCCCTTCGTAAATCTTGACCCTCCACCCTTCTTTCTTTAATGTGAGACAAACTCCCAATTTAAGAATTGATGATAGTCATTTGGAGGGTGGGACTGAGATTAAGGGGAACATTTTTAGTTTGGATATTTTTGTACTATTAGTGTTTTTGTTTCAAACATGAATTACTTTTGTAATTTAAAAAAGTTGTAGACACAATATTAAAAATTAGAATGCTAAACAGAGACACTATCTATTACTCTAAATTTAAATTTTAAAAAAATTGTGGCTTATAGAAATTGTGTATTTCTTCTGAAGTCTAAGTCTCCTCTAAATTATACGGTAGAGTGCTACTTGAGATGCATCCATGGACCCGTGCTGGACCACAAACTATTTACTCCACCAGCTCACAAGGAGATAACTAACAGAATTGGAGAGCAAGCATTTCAGAACTTTTATAACAAATTGCCACAACGTCTTTATTGTATTTTTTTTTTAAGTATCAGTCCTCAACAGATGGGAAATGAAAAACAACTGGCCCTTTACCACAGCTAGCTTGCGAAGCACTAATGTTGTAAACAAAGAAAACACACATCTAGTTAAAGGCTGTTCCCATTGTTAGCTGCTCATCGGGTGACAGTAAAAGAAAGCACCATTGCTGACAATCTTTGCAGGCCAAGGCATGCACTGAGCCGACTTTGCATGATCTGCCCATCTCTATATGTCACCTGGGATGCCAGTTGTCAGTTAATAGACACCTCTGTGATAGGCCAGGGAAAGGAGAGCCAAGGGCATTTGGATGCCTCCTAACTCGAGAAGACACCCTGCCCATGGCACACATGTCAAAGGGGAGGATGTGATGCAGTGGAATGAACGGGGGCTCTGGAATCAGCAGGGCTTCAGTGTGCGCCTGGATACCACCGCTTAACAGTAATATGCTCTTTGACACTTGGTTTAACCTCTCCCAGTCTCAGGTGCCACATCTAGGAAATGGTGACAATAATCCTTATCTTACAGGATCCTTGGGAAAATCCAAGAGAAGAAGTGCAGAATGCCAGGCATCTGCCAGGTGCTTTCTCTAGACATGCGTGTGTGTGTATACATACATATATTCACACATATATATATAGAGAGAGACAGAGACAGAAAGACCGAGAGTATCTGTCAGGTGCCAGGCATTCTGCACCTCCTATCTTGAATTTTCACAAAGATTATATATATATACTGTGGAATTTGAACAACATGGGGGTTAGGGATACCAACCCTCCCTGGTCTAAAATCTGCATATCGGGGCGCCTGAGTGGCTCAGTCAGTTAAGCATCCAACTCTTGATATCGGCTCAGGTCACGATCTCAGGGCTGTGAGATCAAGCCCCATGTCAGGCTCCATGCTTAGCAGGGAGTCTGCTTCTCTCTCTACTTCTCTCTCCCTCTGCCCCTTCCCCCACTCATGCACTCTCTCTCTCTAAATAAATAAGTCTTTAAAAAAAAAACCAAATCTGAATATAACCTTTGATTCCCCAAAAACTTAACTACTAACAGCCTACTGTTGACCAGAAGCCTTACTGATAACATCAATAGTTGATTAATACATTTTGTTTGTTAGATGAATTATAAACTGTACTCTTACAAAAAGGTAATCTAGAGAAAAGCAAATGTTATTAAGAAAATCATAAGGAAGGGAAAACACATTTACAGTACTGTATTTATATAAAAAAAAAAACCAAAACACCTGCATATAAGTAGACCCACACAGTTCAAACCTGTGTGCTCAAGGGTCAACTGTGTACACATGTGTGTTTATATATTTACACTTATATGTCACATATGTGTGAAGTCACACAGATGAGCTCATGTATTGGCATGTGAACTTATGATTCCTGGCCAATACATGAGCTAAGAAATAAGGGAACTGTTAATTTGTTTGAATATTCAAGCATCAAAATTCCTCTTAAAGGAAGCTGTTACTTAAGTCAACAAATAGTCATGAAAAAGCCTCATGTCAAGAATACATTGGAGGGGCATCTGGGTGGCTCAGTCATTAAGTGTCTGCCTTCGGCTCAGGTCATGATCCCAGGGTCCTGGGATCGAGCCCTGTATCGGGCTCCCTGCCCAGCGGGAAGCCTATTCTCCCTCTCCCACTCCCTCTGCTTGTGTTCCCTCTCTCGCTGTGTCTTTTTCTGTCAAAAAATAAATAAAATCTTTAAAAAAAAAGAATACATTGGAAAAATGGCAACACACACAGTATGTCAAGTGTAACCACAGTCCAAGGCTAAGGTGCAGAATTGTGGTTGCCTCTTGGCATAATTTAAAGGTGGTCCAAGACCACTGGATTCCTGAGAAGCACAGGACGCAGGCCAAAGCATACCATCCTCAGGGCTGAGCAGGAGAGGGAAATAAGCAGGTGGCTTCTGTGGAGAGCCTCTTTGTCCCCTCCAACGGGCCAGTGCTGCCACTACGGAAGCTCAGCAGAGAGACAGACAGCAAAGGCACCAAGAATAAAGAAACACTTGGGAACTGAGCCCTTCCACCTCTGGGTCTACCCACCAGTGGCAAGGGGGCAGTGGACATCAGCACAAGGTGGATCTGGTCCTCGTAATCTGGGTATTGAGGGATGACTGAGGCCAGGAGGCCTGGAGGTCTATGTGTCTGGCCCAGAGCTATGTCCCAGGCAGGGCAAACACACTGGCATTTCTCCTGCCAGACCCATGGTGATTGCTAGCCAAGTCCCCTCATATTTGGATTAATTCTACCATCCTGGGGAACAGAAAGGCCTTGTGAAGACAGGAGATTCACGCTGAAAGCTCTGAGGACCTTGGAAATCTCTCCCGCGGCTCAAGTTAACTCCCTATCCGGGAGAACTAGCAGGATGTTTGCAATGTCATTTAGGACGAGAACCAAAAGTCTGCTAATGTGAAAATGAGAAAACTTCCTCTCCATCCTGCCGTCACTTCTAGGGTTTGCTACTGAATTTCCAAATGATTTATTAAAATAGTGGCTTTACATTTCACATTTTTTTGGATGGTCCAAGTTTCAAGTATCCTAATCCCTGCTCAGACCCTAAGTCAGAAAATGTATTCAGGTGTTTTATTCAAAATAAACAACAGAGGTCTCCAAACTTAAAATAGACTGGCTGGTCCCAAACACACAATCTGAGGGTTTTCAGAAGATTCTCTCCCATTTCTAACCTCTCAATTCTCACCAAAAAAGATGCAGAGTCCAGAACAAGAATATGTCAATACATAGGTAAAATCATCAGATTATAAATTTCATGTCATTTTACTACAAAGCCAAACACACATGGAAAGGTTGCTGATGAGCAGTCCTTCCCAGGAAATGTGGGCACTCCAAAGCAGGCAGTTTTACCAGAAAGGGAGGGTGTGGGTAGGGGTGGGAGCTTGAGGGAAGTCAGGTCCCGTCCCCCTTCACGGTGGCTCTCAGCCTCAGGAGACCCTGCCTGCAGGGGAGAGGACCCGGCTTCCTGGAGAGAAAGGGCACTTCCTACGGGTGTGGTGCGGCCTCCACAGAAATAGGACCATCTTGTCTACAAGCAGCACTTGTCGTGATGAGCACGGGACGATGCATGGAAGTGTTAAATCTCTACACTGTACACCTGAAACTAACATCACCCTGTATGTAACTAACTGGAATTTAAGTAAAAACAATGAATGAGTGAACGAACAAATGAATGAACGAACGGAATCAGCAAACCCACCCCAGTGAGGCACACGTGCCAGGACTGAGGCGCACACTCACGGACAAGTCTCTCAATGGCTTCCTCTTACCTTGGGAAATAGAGCCTTAACACAGCATGCCCAGTGAAGCCAGTCACCCTGGTGATGCCTTCCTTAATCCTAACTTCTTCTCCCATCTCCTCCTTCCTCCTAGCCCAGGGCCCCCTAAAAATCCAGGCTTTTTAGGGAAATGGCTAATCTCCACATATTACAAAACATTTCTGTTGAGGTGAATTCTTCAGAATGGAGAAACCAATAGAATCACTTCACAATACGGCCCTAAAGAAAGAGGTGTTTCTATGTGAATAAATGAAAGCCACTTAGCCAAAAAGGAAACAAAAAATGTATTCTGCCTAGTTGAAGGTAGTGTTCTCTAACACTGGTGACTAAATCCCCTCTTCCCAGCCACAACCTTATATAAAGGCTCTCAACCCCCAAATAAACAAAAGAAGCTGTTGGCAAATCAGTGGCATATTTTATAACAGAAGATATCTTTAAATTTGCATTTAGATCACTCCACCAATACATGACCAGGAGGGCTCATGGAACGAAAGGCAATCAGCTCCAAAGATACACTCCTACTTCTACTCCGAGAGTCACAGGAACCATGTGTCTGGCAAATTTAGAATCATAGTCAAGGAAATGCAAATTAAACAGGAAGATGCCATTTGTCCTCCATCAGTGCCATCAGGAGCAACGGGACTAGAGAATGCTCTGTTCTTTTTGGGAAACAATCTGGCAGTAACCCATTAAAAAAGTTCTTTAACTGGATTTTTTTAAAAAAAGCCAAACTATAAAAAGTTGCAAGAATAGTATGATGAACTCTATAACCTTTCACCTAGCTTCACTAATTAACATCTTGCCTCATTTGCTTTATCTCCATGTATATAATTATACATACCCACTTTTTTGCAACCACTCAAGAATAAGATGCAGATATGACTCTTCACCCCTAAATCCTTCAGCATGTTATTTCTCAAGAACAAGATTGTGCTCTTTCATAATGATAATAAATTATTACATTCAGAAAACTTATCATTGTTATAATAGTATCATCTAATATTACAGTCTGCATTCAAAATTTGCTAAATATCCCAATACTGTTTTTTATAGCAATTTTTTCTTGATACAAGATCAGGCATAGCACTTAGATCTTATGTCCTAAAAAGTGAAATGAGCATACTGTTGACACAACATTCCCTACACCTACAGAAAGAAGAGCACCGGTACATAAGGAGACTTTATACAGAGATCTACATTTAGATACAGATAGAAAAATACATGTTTGCACCATTATTCACAGCAGCAAAAATCTGGAAACAACATAAGAGACCATGAAAAGGGACTTACTGAAAAAAAAAAATTATGGTATATCCAGACTCTGGAATATTACGCAGCTATTAAAAAATAGAGAATTAAAGGGTGGGTGGCTTGGGTGGCTCAGTTGATTAGGTGTCTGACTCTTGATTTCAGCTGAGGTCATGATATCAGGGTCATGAGACTCTGAGTTGGGCTCCATGCTCAGTGGGGAGTCTGCTTGGGATTTTCTCTCCCTCTCCCTCTGCCCCTCCCCTGCTTGTGCATATGTACACACTCTCTTTCTCTCTCTCTCTCAAATAAATAAAAATCTTCAAAAATAGAGAATTAAATCTACATATATGGACCTAGAAAGATGTCCATGATCTACCGATAAAGTTCCAGCACTGCTTTTTACTTTGCTTTCAGCATACTGCAGAGTAGAAGGATGGAGATCTAGCTGTAGATCTCTGACATCAGCTGTAGCAACATTTTTCTAGATATGTCTTGTGAGGCGAGGGAAACAAAAGCAAAAATAAACTATTGGGACTATAACAAAATAAAAAGCTTCTGCAGAGCAAAAAAAAAAAAATCTACAAAACTAAGAGACAACTTACTGAATGAGAGAAGATATCTGCAAGTGGCATATTCAATAAAGGGTTAGTATCCAAAATATATAAAGAACTGATATAAGTCAATACCAAAAAACCAAATAATCCAATTTAAAAATGGGTAGAAGACATGAGCAGACATTTCTCCAAAGATATCCAGATGGTCAACAGACACATGAAAAGATGCTCAATATCCCTCATCAACAGGGAAATACAAATCAAAACCACAATGAGCTATCACCCCACACCTTTCAGAACGGCTAAAATCAAAAACACAAGAAATGACAAGTGTTGGCAAGGATATGGAGTAAAAGGAACTCTCTTGCTCTGTTGGTGGGAATGTAAACTCATTCAGCCTCCGTGGAAGACAATGGAGGTTCCTCAAAAAACTAAAAATAGAACTACCCTACAATCCAGTAATTGCACCACTGTGTATTTACCCAAAAAATATGAAAATACTAATTAGAAAGAATATGTTCACCCCTCTATTTATAGCAGCATTATTTACAATAGCCAAATTAAAGAAATAGCCCAAGTGTCCACTGGATAAAGAACATGTAGTATAAATATGCAAGGAATACTATTCAGCCATAACAAAGAATAAAACCTTGGCATTTGCAATAACACGGATGATCTAGAGGGTATAATGCTAAGGGAAATAAGTTAGAGAAAGACAAATACCAGGATTTCATTCATATGTGGAATTTAAGAAACAAAACAAACAAAGGAAAAAAAAGAGACAAAGCAAAAAACAGACTCTGAACTATAGAGAACAAACTGATGGTTACCAGAGGAGAGCTGGGTGGGGGATGGGAGGAACAGGTGAAGGGGATTAAAGAGTACACTTATCATGATGACCGTACTAAGTAATACATGGAACTACTGAACCACTATATTACACACTTGAAACTAATATAACACTATATGTTAACCATACTGGAATTTAAAAATTTTAAATAATAAATTAATTAATTAAATAAAATTGCACATGTGATTCAGATTATATTCCTGTTGGAATAGTATTGGTCTAGAATGCCAGCCTTGGTTTTAAATCCCAGATAGAGAGTGGCACTTATTCTCTGTGTGAAGAAGTGGTTTTCCTCTTTAAGCACTGACTTGCTCATCAGTAAATTGGTAATAAGAAATATACCTAATTTATCAGGCTGATGTGAGAAGTAAATTAGATAATGCATGTAAAGCACTTAGCATAAGACCTAGACATGGGGGACGTGTGGGTGGCTCGGTCAGTTAAGTGTCTGCCTTCAGCTTAGGTCATGATCCCAGGGTCCTGGGATTGAGTCCCGCATTGGGCTCCTTGCTCAACAGGGAGCCTGTTTCTCTCCCTGCCTGCCGCTCCCCCTGCTTGTGCTGGCTTTCTCTTTCTCTCTCTCTGACAAATAAATAAAGTCTTAAAAAAAAAAAAAGACTTTCTTTGGAAAAAAAAAAAAAACCTAGACATGGCAGGTGTTCAAAAACGGGAGCTGTCCTTAATATGACCATCCAGCATTAGGTGAATAATCAGGAGATGAAGGTTTTAGACCTGGCTCTGCCCATACCTGGCTATATGATCCAGGCCAAAAAAAAAAAATTAATCTCTTAGATTCTTCACTTCTTTATTAGAAAATCAGGAGCTAATAATCTGCTTCATCGGGTTATTCTGAAGACGGAATTTTTTCAGCCTACATGTATTCATTGAGTACCTACTATGAGCGAGGCACCATTCTGGGCACTGGGTAAAAAGCAATGAACAAGTCAGATAAAGTTCCTGTCCTTAAAGAGTTTCTATTCCAGAGGAGATATATCACAAAAAAAAATATTATTATATGATGTAACGTTGGGTAGTAATAAGAAATATGACGAAACTGGGGCAGGGTAAGGGAAAAGAGAGTGATGGAAAGATGCCACTTTAGCCCAAGGACAGAGACAGAGACACGTGGAGAAGAGCCAGTAAGAGTGACGGAAGAGAAGCGCAGGGCCCTGCAGCAGGGGGATGCTGGGTGAGTCTGGGTTAGAAAAAGGGAGCCAAGGTATAGCTGGGGAGCACAGAGACGGGGGCAGGAGAGGAGACTTGGCCAGACCACAGGGGGCCCTGGAGGCCTTGGGAGGAACGCAGGGTCTCATTCTCATACGAAGCAGCTGCCAGAGAGCTTTACACAAGTTTTTAACTGACCCTTTGGCTACGCTGAAGGAGGTGATGCCAGGCTCAGCATGGCACAAAATAAATGTGGGGGCCGGCGGTGGCAGAAGGCAGAGATACGGCCCAGTTAGCTCCCCCAGCACCCTGGAGGGCCCGAAACCTGTTACAGCAAAGGCGACAGGGAGGAAGTGGGCACGGCAGGAAACAGGTCAGTGGTGCTGCAAAGAGTTACAGCCCTGGAACAGTGCTTGCAATCTGGCTCCAGGTCACCCCAGAGGCAATATACTCCTCTACCGTCAAAGCGCAAAAGGAAAAAACCAAGCCATGGCAAACCGAAAAGCCAACTCTGCGTCTCCACCACAAGAAACAGCCCTCAGTCAGACCAGCAGAAACACACTGGTTGAAGAAAAGACAATTTAAAAAAAAAAATGTATTATTACAAAACACAATTTTCTATCATAGAAAAGTCATTATAAAAATGTAGAAATTAAACAAAAAGAAACAAAAAGAAGAAAAATTAAATTCCAATTAACTAGAATCCTACAACCAGAAGTTACAGTAAATAATGTTTGTCTATATCCAGATATATCCAGAACACGTAAACATCGAATCTAGACATCCTCTTCTGCAAATATAAGTATGTGCACATTGCACGTGCTTTTTAAAAATGGCACTGTTCTCTATTAATGGTGCTGCAACTTGCTCCTTTCACTTAATATTCAAATATAGTGTGCATGACTTCCAAGGTGGTTAATTCTAGATGGATGGCATCCTTTTTAATGCTGCTTAGTATTATATCATACAGAATGTTATATCCCAGAGTCCCTACTGTTGGGCACATGGGTTGTTTCCAACCGGTGTTTGCTACCCACCCCGTCGCACCCTGTTTCGGTGCCCAGACACCCACATCGGTTCCGTTACTTACAGCAAACTCCTCGGGACTCACTTTCAAGACATCGAAGACAACGGCATCGTAGCTCTTGCTGGCATAGTCGCAGCTCTGGCCCTCCAGAGAGTCTGAGCTGCTGCTGCCCTGTGGAGGACAGGGAGAGAGGGGCCACCTGAGCAGTCGGGATGACTGCAGACTCACTGACTCCCACACCCAGCCCAAGGTCGCAAGAGTGACAGCACCGTACAGTAAGAAAAGCTCCTACTGCTCGCTGCCTTACCCCGTTCTGGGCACCGGGTGAGGAACTTCATACACACGCTCTTGTTTAATTCTCCATAAGAACTGAGGACATGCTATTCTTATTCCCGCTTTACAGATAAGGAAGCAGAGGCAAGGCCGCCTCCCCCAAGGTATCACAGCCAGGAAACAGAAGAACTAGGAGGTGAACCTAGTTTCTCGTCTACCTGACGCCAGATGTGCACCCTCCTCGGTCACTACCCCCAACTGTTTCCAGCCCGCTGTGTAGCTGGTGGGGTAAAAAGATACAGCCCACTCCTCCTTCAGAGAGAACGGGACTTCACAACTTAGGCAATCGTCTGTCTTGTTCTGTCTCTCAAACATTACCTGGTTTCACCTTTGTTTTTTTGTTGTTGTTGTTTTTCTTGAAGTCATTGCAGGAAATTCTTACACAAAATGTTAAACTGGCTCTCAAGGCTTATTTCATGTATGGGCCATTTGGAATTCAAAGCCAGTTTGCTGATGAGGTGAGAGGTAACCAACTGGCTTTGGAGACGGGCGTGAAAGTTAAATTTAGAAGAGTCCCTTATTAAAGAGAACACCACGAGCCCTGCATGTACAGAAGGGGTCTCCCATAAAAAAAGCAAGTTAAAACTCCCCAAATGGGGCCAGTTTTATGAAACTCAACACTGTGGGGATCCCAGAATGTTGAACATACCTTCTCTTTGATTTTATTTAATTTCATCAAATTCTACTTTGGGGAACCAATCAAGCTTACCACCCAAAAATTGTGCCCTGTTCATAAATGGTTGTATTCGTCTCAACCCATGAAGAGGGATTTTGTGGTTTCCATTAACCTCAATATCTTGGACTGGGATTTAGAGAACATGCTTTTATTAATTCTTCTTTATTTCACTCTTTCCAAAATGGTTGTATCTGGAAAAACTTTGCAATCTTACTGGAAACTAGGGTGTTTTTAGGCCAGTGAGGGAAACCAACAGTCAACAACTGAGAATGTGGGGTTAAAAGGAGGAGCGGAAACTCAAACCTGTAGATTTCAGTAGGCCTATGTCATTGAAAGGTTTTATGAATGAGGCAGCTCTACCCAAAACTAGATCTAAGACGATCTGAAGAAGCAGCACATCACGGTGGTTAAGAGTGCTGAAGTCATGCCCGGTGGAAATGCCAGCTCCACACAAGCTACTTCACCTGACCGTCTCAGCTCTCTGGAAACCGGCACCATTGGCACCTCCTCCCCAGGGCTGTGGTACAGGTTGCATACGATGAAGCTAACAGAGCAGCAGGCAGAATCCCCCTCCCCGGGAGATGCTGGTTCAAGGGGCCTGGGCGGGCTCGGCCATGGCTATTTTAGAAGTTCCCTGAACGATGGGACATTCTCCCCTGAGGAGGATCTGTGCTAGACTTTTGAGAAGTAACTAAGACGAATCCTGAATGCCTCTAAAATTGGCAGTCTGTTCTGCCCCTCAGTCTTATGCACAGACTCTAAGCAGGCGAATACCTACAAGTCACTCTGCACTTCCACACCCACCTTCCAGAAAGCGACCGAGTCAGGTGACAAGGTGGCTTTCCTCAGTGTAGTGTCACCAGGGTTCAGAGCACTGGCTTGAGAGTCACAGGGGCCTGGCTGTGAATCCCCACCCACGTCCGACCAGCTGTGTGATTTGAGCCAGTTTATTCACTTCTTCCTGCCTTAGTTTCCCCATCTATAAACTGGGGGTGAAGCAACAGTACATACCTGATCGAGCTACTGTGAGGATCAGTGGGGTGACACCTGTGGAACATGCAAGACAAGGCCTGGCAGACAGGACGCGCTCAATTATGGAGGTGGATGTGTGTGTCGTGTCATTCATCACCAAAATTTACTGAGTACTTCAATTATACACGTGTTCTCTCAACAACTACGTGAGTACTTACCATGTTCCAGATACACACACAGACGCACACACACAGAATACATACGTGTATATGCGTACATGTGCACACAAACACACAGAGAGATCAGAAAAGACAGAAGTTTTACTGCAGATGAGAAGTGTAAATTGTAATGAAAACAGAAGTCTGATTCCTCCAGTTACCAAACAGTCCATTCCTGGGATTTCAGGTTTTATAACTTCCCTGTAACACCCCATTGCATCTGCCCCAGGCACATACGCTCATACAAGAGGCCTTATTTAATCCAGTATTGCCCCAAATACATTCGTGGTGGTGGTGATGATTAGGCAGTGACTTCATTTAAACCTATATTGGCACCATCAGGGAATTTTAAAAGGTACTCACAAGTCTGTTTTCAGAAGCAGAGATCAAAATAAGGAATTCTTTAAAGGTTTACAAGATATGAATAGGTTCCTGTAAATTTCTAGCCGATCACACAGGATCATTTCAAAAGCCCAGCTCAACTGTGAGGGACTGAGCGTTCCCTTGCCGGTGGTCACGGGAGCCAGGCATTACACCTTCGGCAAGCTGGCATCCCTGGGCTGATGACACCCACTCCTCTTGCATGCCTCTGTTCCGTCACTGCACTTGGAAAACAAACCCCCACCCCCCCCAAGCCCCGGGCCAGGGGCCCTAGCCCAGGCCACTCTCTGACCACCAGTCCTTACAGCCATCTCCTACTGAGCAAGGTAAACAAGAACAGAGGGCCAGTTGGAATCACTTCTGTCTGACTTCATTCTGGAATGTGTGACGTATTTACAATCAGCAGCAGCTTTTCTTGGGAAAGGTCTGATCCCATCTTGCCACCAAAATGGAATGTGGCACTTGCTACAACTGGACTGGGCAGGTGTTTGCTTTTCTTTGACGAGGACGACTGCAGAAAACCTACTGATCCTCGGGGCTGACTGCCTCCCAAATCTCACGCCTGGTGGGGCCAAGGGCGTCAGGAGTGCTAAGAACGGTGGTACTCACGGAGCCTTGCTGCCCTGCTGCCCACAACTTAGCTGGGGCCTGGGCCCGCGGAAAGGGGTCCCCCTACCCACACCCACTGTCTCAATCCTCACAGCCCCTGTACCTGTGGAGTGGCGGAGGTGACCAACACGCTAGCCATCAGACCATTCCTCTTGTACATAGTCTCCGGGCCGCAGGGAGCTTCAGGGCAGCCTCCGCTGGTGACATAACCTGTCTGGAGAAGTCCTGCAAGGCAAGGGGGCTCATGAAAACCAGCTTCAAACTCAACTTAATCCCACTGTGGGGGTGCGGGTGGGGGCGACGTTGTGCTACACTTGAACAGAAGATCCCAGAGATGACCTTTATTATTTTTTTTAAGATTTTATTTATGTATTTGACAGAGAGAGAGAGAGAGAGAGAGAGAGAGAGAGCATGAGCAGGGGGAAGGGCAGGGGGAGAAGCAGACTCCCCGTGGAGCAGGGAGCCTGATGCGGGGCTCAATCCCAGGACCCTGGGATCATGACCTGAGCAGAAGGCAGACGCTTAGCTGACTGAGCCACCCAGGTGCCCTGTGACCTTTGTTTTAAATGAAAGCAGGCAAAGAAGACAACGGATTCTACACTGTCTCCCCATGCACTCGATTGCTTCATCAGTAACAAGGTGATAACGGCTAATAATGGCACAGGGCTCGCCAAGTGCCGTGCACTTGACGTACATTAACTGACCCTCACAACAGCCTCAGGAAGGTCCTATTACACCCATATTACATGTGAGGTATCTGAGGCACAGAGAGGTTAAGTAACTCATGCTTTAGTGCCTTCGCTCACATTGTCTCCTGATCCCATCATCATTCAAGGCCCTGCTCAAATGTCGTTTCTTCTGAGCATCATGCCTGGACCACTCGAACCAGAACTAGATGCTCCCATGCCGATGTGTACACACCTCTAGCAGAGCATTTATCACATCACTGAACATCACAGAACTGTAGCCGCCACCTGCTTTTTAGCAGGAAAGTGACCAGGAGAGTAGGGAGGATGTAACAGGGCAAGGAAAGGAGAAGGTAGAGGGTCCCAGCAGGAAGCCAAGTGCAATTATCCAGGCCAGAGCTGAAGGTCCTCCATGCTAAGTGAGGTTGTCACAGTGAAGTCAGACAAAAGGAGACAGACTGGGAGACAGCAGGGGCAGAAACTAGCTCCCCCAGACAGGGGAGAACGAGCTGAGGATGAATGGTGTCTGGCCTGAGGTGCCAGAAGGATGGTGTGTCCCTCCTCAAGGAAAGGAACAGAGGTGATGCAGCAGATTTGTGGAGGATAACGACGAACTTAATCTGGGATACACGCCGAATATATGCGGTGCCGGAGAGAAAATCCACCCTGGAGGGCAAGTCTCGCCCGAAGCCCCCATCTTCCGAAGCCCCAGGGAAGATGGTCTGGAGGAAGACGGAGAAGATCTCTGCCCTGCCTGTGACCCTGCTGGAGCCTCGGCCACAGGGCCCATGGCGGAGCAGCGAGCCAGACGGGACGGGGTCAAACACCCGAGAAGGAACGTCGGAGCGCCGCAGGCTCCAGCCGCGCCGGGCTCCGAAGCCACGACGGCTGTTCCCTCAGCCGCTCCGCCGGCTTCCGTCAGCCGCGTCGCCGTCAGCGACAGCCTGGGAGCCATCCACCGCCCCTCCTTTCTTCCCCCAGACACTGACAAGAACCAGTCTGAGCTATGAATGACATTTGGGGGCCAACGGGGGATAGCTGGATACGGGCCTTTTAGATAACCCCGAATTACCATGCATCTTCTGGGGCACGAGAGCAGCGGGAGGGGGATCAAGTAGGAGAAAGTCGACCTGGTGACACGCGGGACAGAGTTCAGCGCTACAGTGAGTTTGCGACTTAGTTTCGAATCAATCCGCGAAACACACTGAAGTCGAGATAAAGCAACTACGGCAAAATGCTAACAACTGACATCCACTGACAGGAGTTCACGGCACTAGTCTCTCAACCTTTCTGAATGCGCTACCATTTTCATCCTGGAAAAGAAAGAAAGGGGAAAAAAATCACAGGTGGGTTAAGTTTTTCCTCAGAGGCCAAACTCCTCTTTCACGAGCAGGGAAAGGGGTTGGGTTAGAAGCACTCATTTGTTAATCGTTTCTGTCCTCGGAGAAGCCATGCGGGCTGTTACCCAGGACCCTGAGCCCATGGCTGCGGCAGGTTCGGAAGGCAGCTACACAAAAAATAGGAAGAGACCTTTAGCAAAAGAAGGCCTAGGAATGGCGAAGGGACATGGCCCAGGGAAAGGAAAATCAAAACCACAGTGAGCTACCACCTCACACCTGCCAGGACGGCCATAATGAAAAAGACAGTAGCAAGTGTTGGCAAGGACGCAGAGAAATGGAGCCCTCGTACCTTGCTGGTAGGGAGGTGAAAGGTACAGCTCCTTTAGAAAATAGTTTGGTAGTTTCTTAAAAAGTTAAACATACACTTACCAAATGACCAGCAACTCTATTCCTAGGTAGCTACCTTAAAATAAATGAAAGCATATGTCCGCACAAAGACATGTACGTGAACTACTCATCAGAGCCAAAAGCTGGAAACAATCTAAGCGCTCCTCAACTGCTGAATGGATCAACAATGTGATCTATCCACACAGTGGAATATTAATCAGCAATAAAGAAATGAAAACCATAACATGAATAAACCTCACAAACATTATGCTTAAAGTGAAAGAGGTCAGACCCAAAAGACTGTGTTGTAGGGTGCCATTTTCATGAAATGTCCAAAAAAGGCAAATTCATAGAGACAGGAGCCCATCAGTGGTCGGCAGGGCAGGGAGGCAGGACTGTCTGCAAATGGGCAGAAGGGATTTTTCTGAGGTGACGGAAATGTTCTAAAACTGGATCATCGTGACAGTCCCACAGCTCCATAAAGTCGCCCGAAGTCACAGAATCATACACTTGGGATGGGTGAATTTTACGGTATGTGAACTACGCTACAATGAAAGCAGCCGCCACCAGCTTGGTTTCGTGGTGGTGACCTGAACACCCATGTTTAAACTGCCCCCTTCCACATCCCTTTGAAATAATCCAAGAAATATTAAAACAGCAAAAACAAACTACGTTAGCATATGACAAGAGAGAAGGGTTATTAATAAGCAAAAAACTTTGAGGAATTTCCAGTGCAGAAGAGACAGGACCGCGACGGGGGGGGAACCAGCCTCTGGAGCAAAGGGAAGGCCTCCCAGGAGTCAGATGGATGGGACCCTCCAACAGACACCCCATGAGAAATTCGGAGACTTCAAAGTGGGGAGTCCAGAAACTGAGGCTGAAAGTAAGACCAACTCAAGAGCTCAAAGCAGCAGCATAAGACTGGCTCAAGGTGCAGAGCTGTCTCAGACCAGACAAACCAGCTCATGTGGACTGGGAGTCGGGGCCGACCCAGCTAGGCTCTCAATGCCAGAAGCCACCAGCTTGTTGGACGGACTGTGTTCAGATCAGCTCAAGCCAGACTGAAGTGACCTGACCCAAGTCACCATGGCAGGAGGGCATGAGAGACAGCCAGCCTGATGCTCCTCGTGGATCCAACTTGCTCCCATTCTAGGCGGACATGGGCTTCACTCCTTTCGGGGTATGCCTGGCACTCTGCAGGTCTTCATGAAGGGGAGCCCCAACATGGAGCCCAATCTGCTCAGTCTGGCCCCAACCAAAGTCCTGGGCTCTCCCCAATTGCCTGACACCATAAATTCTCAAGTCACACAGCCTTTCAACACAGGTGCCACATTTTATTCTCACACTCTCTTCCATGACGCACTTCATTGGCGCACTCCCTGCATCCTGTCTGAAGGATGCCACCAGCTCTGCCCATTTCTCCAGCATCATTGGGGGGTGCACTTAGGTGCCCCTGTCCACACACCACCAGCAGCACACCCAGGGAACAGCAGCAGCACACCCAGGGAACAGCAGCTGCGCAAAGCTTGGGTAGGTGCTACATTTCTAGCTCATTTTATCTTCACAACAACCCCATGCAGGGGAGACTCTTTTACTCCTGGAAGCTTAGGCTCTGAGAGGTGATGTAACTGACTGCTAGTTGAGTGGTAGAACTAGGGAGTTCAAACCCTGGTCTGTCGACACCAGTGCCTGGGCCCGGGCTTCCTCCAAGAGCCCACAAGGACCCAGCAAGAAATTGCGTGTAGAACATCCCACCCAGGCCAGCCTCAGACCAAGCACTCAATCAAAGTTACTAGTTACTATAAGTGTTAATCTAATCCTACGGTTCTATTCATTTATAGCTATTTTTTTTCCTAAAATAATGAACAAAAAATTAACTGCAAGAAAGCCCAGCATCATGCTGTGAAACCATAGGCCTCCCCTGCAGGAAAGGGGTTCCCAGCTGTGGGCCTCAGGTGTCCCCGGAGCACAGGCTGAGTCCAGGTATCTAAGTGCAGGGCTCCTCCTCCAAGAGGCCTGATCTGCCACCCACACCCCTCTGGCCCACCTAGAGACAAAGCACATCAGCCACAGTGTGTTACTCCTTATGCTTCCTATGGGGAGCCTGGGCTAGAAAGAAAGACAGAGCACCTGTTTGAGATCTGATTCCTGCATGTCTCACCATGGACACAAATAGCCTAACTTATGGGCAGTGACTCTCAGGTAAGTGATATTTCACATGCTAAGAAACAACAGGACCAAGCAGAACAGATTATCCTTTCAAGGCCCAGAGAAACCCCCACCCATCCACCTTCAGTCCCTGAGGCCCAGCCAGGCCCCAACTCCTCATTAGGGACCAGACTCCCATAAAGGGAATCAGCCTGGCCCAGGCCCCTGAGAACTGTTTCTGCACCCCACGGGACGGCCCCTGATGACAGCAGCCATGTCTCCCAGGCCAGACTGACGGGACCAGAGTGGCCACCTGATTCTCCTAGGAACTCAGGACCCTGAGACACCAGTCTCTGCTGGTCAACCAACCTGAGGCACTGTGTCCTCACTTCTAGGGGGTGGCCAGATGCCGCCTGGTGCGGGAAGAGTCAGCCAGAGTATGAAGGGAGCAGATGAACGGAGAAGCTGAAGGCAGAGTCTGTGTCTAAAAAGGAGAGCAGTGGACCTGGCTCCCACCCCCAGGCTCTGTGGTAGATGCCTCTTTTTCAGTGGCAGGTAGTCAGAGTGGCTTCCAAAAGACCTTGACCAGGGCTACTTCCTAAACACCAAGTTCAGGCCAAGCCACCAGAAACCTGACCCCGAAAACACAGGGGGCTCATCTGAATGGGGAAAGATATGCATCGTTCATTCACTCATCAAACTCCTACTTCACGTGGGAATCATTCAAGCTAAGAGTTCCTAACCGTTTTTGTGCCTTGGACCCTTTTGGCAGCCTAGCGAAGCCTCTGGGTCCCTCCTCACAGAAATGTTTTTATGTGCATAAAATAAAATTACACAGGAAACCAATTACATGCATGGGATTACCCAGGAAAGCAATTATATTAAAATACAGTTATTAAATTATTTTTAAATACTTTTTAACAATAATGTATATTTCTCCATGTAAGGAATATATATATATATTTCTTTATTATTGCATTAAATAACAAGATCTGTTGGCGGGTTTAATAACTAACATAATTTGAAAGTAGTTATGAGCACAGATATTCTAAGAGGCCCATGATTGTTATGTGATATGAGAATACCTGTGATTTTTATTGGCGACAAAGTCCCAAGTACTATTATTATTACTGTGATTCACTGTCTATATTAGTAACCGAGAGAAGTGATAAATTTCAGTTAGAAGTTGGTGAAAATAAAGGTATCATATTTTTCCCATCAAAATTCAGTGATGCCTGGTGCAGAAGCCCTGTTCCAGGCACTGGGGATATGAGGCGAGCAGGCCCTGCTCCCGTAGAACTTACATTCCAGTACGGAAGTCAGAAAATACACACATGGATACAAAGGAGATAACTTCAGATACTGAGAAACATCTCAAAAAACTAAAATAGGGTGGAGGATGGTATTTGCCAGGTTGTCAAGGTAGGACGCTCTGAGGATGTGAAATTTGAACTGAAAGCTTAGGAAGGAGTCAGCCCATAAAAACCACCGTGTGTTCTTTGCAGAGGGCACAGCAAGTGCGAAGACCCTGAGATGCACATGAACTCAGCAGACTTGTGATGGAGGCAGATGGACCCGAGTGGGCAGAAGGCAGTGGACAGAGAGGCTGGGGCCAGAACAAGAAGGGCCTTGCATGCGTGGTGGGTGTGTGGGTTTCATCTGGAGTGCAGTGGGAACCCTCTGGTGTACTAGAGGGTTTTGAGTAGGGGAGTGACAGGATCTGATCTTCTGTTTTTGAGGTCACTTTGGCTGCTGGGCATAGAACTGGATGAAGAGAGACAAAGTCGGAGCCTCGGAGACAGCAGGGGTAAGAGAGGACAATGGCATGGACTGCTGGCCACAGGAATGGGGGATGGATCTGGGAGGGTTCTGGAGGGAAACAGACAAGACCTGGTGATGGACCGCATGTGAGGGGAGAGGAAACGAGGGGACCCAAGGATGACTTCTAAGCTTGGGGCTGTCACAAGTGGGTAAGAGCCACATGTGGCCCAGCTGTTTATTCATTCACTCATCACCCACCCAGTGAGCCCACCGGTGGGCCAGTTCTGGGCATCGAGTCAAAAATAACACAACCCTGCCCTCCAGGGTCCTACAGTGTAGTGGGGGGAACACCCAGTAAGTAGATACTCAAGGGACACGTGCTTTAACAGATCACAAGTTCACTCTGGGGGTCAAAGAAGACATCACTGAGAAGAGCCCTTGAGCCGGCACTCAGAGGACCAGTGGGAGTGTCTCAAGGAAAGGGCCGAGGAGGGCACACTGAGCGAGTGTGGAAGCCTGGGGTGGGGAAGGACTCCTGACACACCAGTGCGCCAGGAGCACAAGGGAGCAGGCTCCCCTCCTCACCAGACCCCAGCCCGTGTCCATCCCAACAAGCCAGGCAGGGATCCCCAGAGAGTTTGTTTTGACGGATGGCCCAACACTGTAGCCACAGTGTCCTGTCTCCTGGTCATTCCCTCATCTGTTTGGCAGACTTGGTGACACCTTCCAAGCCCTGCGCTGTGCAGAGGATTCAGACCAGTCCTTGGCCTCAAGGAGCTTACATACCATTATCTGCTCACCACTGTCATCACAACAATTTATTAGGCACTTTGTTCCAGGCTCTGGTTGGGGATTTCCGTGCATTAAAAAAAAATTTTTTTTTTTACAGATGAGGAAATGGAGGTGCAAAGAGATGAATGCACTGTAACTCGGGGATGCACTTTTACACGCCTGCACTGACTGCAGCCCCTGCTGGACAAGGGCAGTCTGGCAGGCAGGCAAGAGCCCCAGCTTTCTGAGCTTGCCATTTTAATCTGAATCACGCCAAAACCCCATCTTTCCATCCTCCGGCTCTCTCAACACACACACACACACACACACGCACGCACGCTGCTAATGCCTCCTTGGAAACCAAAACACTGCCTAAGAGCAAGCAATTCTCATGATGTAACTTCGCAAGAACGTGGCAATTGTATCAGGACCACAGAACAATCCCTCATCTCTTGTTTCTGTACGACAGACTCTGTTCTCGTGTGTGGGCTCCCGGAGAGGGGAGGAAAATCCCATATGCCATGCTGGTTTCCTTCCAAACTTTCATAATTCTCCTTCAGTGTCGCAGGTTCAGGAAACCAAGAAAATAACATGAGACAGTCTGGTGCGGGCCACTGTTGAGAAGGCAGAATAACCACTTTTTCCTAAGCGTATGGAGGTTGTTGCAAAGAAAATACACACATCCAGGAATATTCAATTACAAGAGAGTGATCTCTTCCAAATGTTTCAGACAAGCATGGAAGCGGATCCCGAGCCCCACTGCAGAGCTGCTCCCTCAGCGTGGAGTGGGCTGCTCTCCGCAGACGTGGTGGAAGCTGGCTCCACCTTCGCGTGTCTTGAACAGAAGCCGTGACAAGATGAACACGAAGGAAACAAAGAGGGCTGTGGGCAGAACAACCCCTCCACCGCACTTCAGGAGTGGTTAAGTGTCTGTATGTACACGCACGCATGCACACACAGCATGTAGATTTCCAATTACCAAAAGGCTTCCCCCAAGGGAACCATCACTCTGGTGCGACCCCTGGCCAGCAGCTTGCGTGGGCTGGCAGGGCTGCTGTCTCTACCTCCTCCTGACCCTCTCCAAACTGGCCAAACTTCTTTTCCTGGCAAGCATCAGCGTCTGGAGGCTTTCAAAGAGAGGCCTGGCCACGTAAGCACATGTCGGACTTGAATGCCATCACTCACTGCAGCGCTCACCGCCGCCCCCACGCTGCACCCCGTCCTTTCCAAGCCACCCACCAGATGTTCAACCTCCAACATCCCACCTTCTCACCGAGGGAG
Organism: Eumetopias jubatus; assembly: GCF_037043125.1. Taxonomy (NCBI): domain Eukaryota; kingdom Metazoa; phylum Chordata; class Mammalia; order Carnivora; family Otariidae; genus Eumetopias; species Eumetopias jubatus. Next base: position 86,632,159 of record NW_028274821.1, on the reverse strand, counting down.
GGAGAATGGGCTGGGGAGGCGCCACCATGGCTGTGCCTCTGTGGAGGAGAGAGAGGAGCAGAGCGTGGGAAAGGGGGCTGGCTTTTTAGGGATGGAGGTCTGCAGAGCTCACAAAAAAAGGACAAAACCTCAGTTTGTGAAACTGAACGAACCCAGAGAAAAGGACGAGGAGGGCATCCTCTTGGGTAGAGAAGCACCGACATTTATGGAGCTAATGTAGGCGCCCTTAAACAGGCAGCAATCCACAAATTCAGGTGATGGGCGCGGACTGAGTGCGCCCCGCCCAGCAGCCCAGGCAGGGTATGCTGAAGCCAGGGAGGCAGAAGTGGACCAGGCCCATCCTCGTTCTCAGAAACCTTAGTCCGGCCCAGAGGCACCTAACCTTTTCAAGGAGGAGAACCTCCTGAATTTCTTACATTAAAGTAATACAGATGCATGCTGAAATTGTAAAAACTGAATAAAAAGGCATAAAACAAAAAAGGAAAATCTCCTCTCCCCACAACCCCTCGTCCCTGTCCCCAAGGTCAGACAGTTCACACGGTATAGGGCAGCATTTATGCACACATCCACACATATGGACATATGCACAGATACATATGTAAATATGTTTCAGAGACTATTCTTTTCAACTCCAAAAAAAATTTCAGTTCTCTTTTTGGTATCTGTTGACTAAGAAAAAACTCTTGGTAACAAAAACCCGTTATAAATCACCAACACACTTAAATTAATCTGTGGTCTAATAATCACAGCAATATCTATATCCACTTGGAACGTGTGAGGGGGTATTTACAGCACCCATTCGTCAGCCTGACAGAGCTCAGAGCACACGTGCATTTGGGGAGGCCGTACAGCAGCCTGGAGTTCAACACCCTCCACCCCCTGCCGGTTCACAGCTGCAGGTGAAGGCCTGGTAGAAGCTAAGAACAAGACAAATACAGAGCACTGTCTGGGGCAGGAGAACAGATAAATCAGGATCTGAATTCTCACCTATCACTTACTCTGTGCCCTAGGCAAGCCGCGTGACCTGACCACCTCCCTTGCCTGTTAAACAGGGAGAATCGTGATTCCCACCTCGCAGATGGTGGCAGGGGTCCCTGGGATGCCGGTAAATGACAGCTTCGCCTGTGCTAGCACCCCTCACCACCACGCTCACCCTCTAGGGTGGGGCAGGCACGGGCAAGGCTCTCTGAGCATAAGACCACAAGACATGGCATTGACGTGGAGGCACCACGAGAAACGTGAGTGAAGAATATGCACTTCTCATAAAACCAGGGAAGGTTCTCAAAAGAACACCAATCCTTTGGTTGGCTGGGTAGTTTTTTGAGACCTTCTAATGAAAAGGCCACTCAAGTTTCCCCATCCCTCATGCGTGCACATACAATTACTCTTGACACCAAAGGCTCCTCCTCCCTTCCAAAACAAGGCTGCAGAACACAGGTGGAGGGGAGAGGTCCCCATGTGCAGCCACCAGCTGGCTGGCAAGGCCTGATTTCTCCAGGGCAGGGGAGGCCGACTTGAGGGAAACAAGAGGCCTAGGGATCCCTGTGGGTGAGGGCGTGAAGGGAGCATTGGGAAATGGGGGTGAATGAGGGTGGCCTACCTGGAGCATGCCAGACCCCCTCAACAGCCCTGGGAGCACCCTGGAAAGCTGGAGAGTGACACTCCCCTTTCCACATATCAGGGGTCATGGTATCCGGGTTAGGGACCCGGTGCCCGCTCCCTCTCCCAGACTCTGCACAGCCCTCATCAGTCTTAATTAAGGTCCCAGGAGCACATGCTCTGGGGAAGGCAGGCAGCGTTGCCTGGAGCTGGACAGACGGTGTCCACCTGGGCAGCCATCAGCAGAGACAACCCTCCCTGTGGAACGCGCCCGGCCTCACCAGCACCCCAGGCCCAGCCGACCCAGCCTCTGCTTGAGGGCAGTGCCCTCCTCCCTACTCGCCCTGTCACGTCCCTGCCTCCTCATGGTTGATTCTTGACACAAACAGAGGGATCCTTCTCCCATCCAAGTACTAACCAGGCCCACCCCTGCTTAGCTTCCGAGATCAGACGAGATCAGGCGTGTTCAGGGTGGGATGGCCATAGACCAGAGGGATCCTTCGAAAACATCAACCAAAAACTCACAGGACATACACTAAGAAGGGTGAACTCTCCCGTACGTAGAGCATACCCAGCTGGAGAAAAACAGGCTACGTCCCAGATCTTTCTCCGGAAGGAAGCTAGAGAAATACCCTGAATGGTAAGAGAAGGCACTCCACGTCCCAGGCAGCGGCAAGAGGACAAAGAAGTCAGTCAGTGGCATCAGCGAGCGCAGCAACCTTCAGGACAGAGCTGAGGACGGCCTGCAGCTTGGACACAGGGAAAGCCGGCCTCACAAAGGAACAAGTGCCTGAGTCTCCCAGAGTCTCCTGGGGCAGAACAGGGAGGGGCGCGGGATGGAGACTGGGGTTTTCTGGGAACTTGAGATGACTCCTGAGCATGTTCTCAGGCTCAAAATAAGTAGTGGAGGGCAAAACAGTAAAAATGCAAGAGAAAGGGGAGACGCCTGACAGAGCACATCTCCGAGAGGATAGCAAGGTGGGACTGTGGTGGCGGCTTCCCCTGCCCCTAGAGGAGGGGGGAGGGTGGTGGCCGCTACTCAGACCTTCGCTACAGGAGGGCGGTCCTGGGGAGACGGGAGAGCCTGGTTGGCACAGGGGGCACCCGTGCCAGCACGCAGGGGCTCGGTAAAGTCTCTCAGGATGAGACACTCTTACCCTATAGGAATGTGAAGCAAAAGCACAAGAACCGGACCATAAATTTCCTCCACTGAAGACCTGCTGTGACCTTTGGGACAGGGAGCTGTCCCAGGCAGAGGACACTAATGAGGCCCCACAACTAGACACAAGGAGGGATCCTGAACTAAGACAGGAACAGAAAAAGAACACTGGGAGGGAAGCCGGCGGCATGTGAATAAAGTCGACAGGCCAGTTCATAGCATCGTACCTGTACCAATTTACCTAAGTTAATCTGATAACTGGATTAAGCCTGTGTAAGCTATTCACATATAAGCTGCATGAAGGGTACATGTAAATGCTGTGTACTACTGTGCAACTTTTCTCTAAGTCTAAACTTATTTCATAATAAAAAGTTAAATTTAAAAAGCAAATCTATACTCTTACTTCCCAACCCCCCCTTCCATCCCCCAACACACACACACAATCTCCACAAGCAGGCCTAACACGGGGCTCACCGTTTCCTGTGCCAACCATTACCTGAGAGGTGCAGCTCTGGGGGTGCTGAGGGTCAGGCATTTTACGCCTGTTAGCTGCGGGCCAAACATACGTTTTCTGTGGTAGACAGAGGATGGGGCTGGAAGACAGTTTACTCTGAGGAGCAGGGGGTCCGTCTCTCCTTCCTAGTCCCTGCCAAGGACAGAGGAATTACTGGTCTGACTGTACCAGTCCAGGTCACTGACAGCCGCATCTGTTTGGAGCATCCCTAAGTACCCAAACGGCACACACCAGTTCAAGGCCCCTCTTCCCCCCACTGCTGCCATGAGACCCGTGGGACTTGCACACGCACCCCTACATGTGCCTGCCTGGCCTGTTCCTGTATGCTGCTGGTGGCCACAGGAAGGTAAGGAGCCCAGGCACAGGTCAAGCTCCGGGGGCCCCAACTGGGCGGGGAGCTCCTCACTTGCCTCCGTCAGCTCCGAGCAGAAAGCCCTGTGCCAGATACCGGCTGACTCATAATGAAGGTAATTTAATTCTTTGCTGCTCTTCCTTGTCATCAGATTGAACTTTAGAAATATCAAGGTGAAGAACAGGTTGGCAGAACAGGACACCCACACTCTTGGGCCTTCCTGACAAATACCACTGAGTCCTGACTCATCGCGCACAGCCTGGCATTTCCCACCTTAATGGGAAGGAAGTTGTCTGAGAGCAAGGCGGGGTGGGCAAGCTGCTCCTGGAGAAGGACAGGGAAAACCACCTAGGCAGCAGCACGACAAAGCCCAGTAGGAATAAAGGGTGCTCCCCCCATGAGGTGGGAGCAGGCAGGTGAAGAAGGCCATCCTTGGATCCAGGCGGTCCTCAAGCGCCATTCCACATTCCACGGAGAACACTGCAGGGGACGGCATGGGGTGACGGTACCAAAGCACACAGAGGAAATGACATTTTCCGATCAAACCATATAAACAGATCTAAGTTCCAAGACAGTGAACTGGGTCCACACATCTGCCTTCCCCTCCCCAAATCATGTTGAGACAAAAAAACAAGAAAAATAAGAAATCTGTTGCAGTGTTGAAATACAGGGAAGAATGACATCACCAAACCAGAAATTCAGAATTCCTAGAAGATTTGAGGCAAATGGAACTGGACTGAGGAGAAGCTATGAGTGTTAGACATCTGGCCACAAAATCAACGGTCTCTTCTGTCCAAACAACACCCGGCTAGAAAATGCAGCGGCGGGCGCCTGGGTGGCTCAGTCGTTAAGGGTCTGCCTTCGGCTCAGAGTCCTGGGATCGAGCCCCACGTCGGGCTCCCTGCTCAGCGGGAAGCCTGCTTCTCCCTCTCCCACTCCCCCTGCTTGTGTTCCTGCTCTCGCTATCTCTCTCTCTGTGAAATAAATAAATAAAATCTTTTAAAAAAAAAAAAAGAAAGAAAGAAAATGCAGCGGCCTGAGAGCCTACTAACTAAACGTGGGCTAGAGATAAACTTGAAAAGAAATGTACAGAAATCATTTGAAGCAAATTGCGATATTTTCCTAACAAAAAAAGAAGACAAATCAAAGGAGAGACGTTTCACTACTCTGAATAAAGAGACAATATTGTAAAGACATCAATTCTCCCCAAATGATCTATAAATAAAATACAAGGTCACTCTAAATCCTAAGGGGATTCATTTTGGAATTCAAAAAACTGATTTAAATTTTCATCTGGAAGAATAATTTGTAAAAGCTAAAAAGTTTTGAAAAAAAGCAGTAGGATGAGAAGTGACCTGTCCTGCCAGGAAGCCACGGAGAGATGAACGGATTAGCAGGAACAGAACACAGTCCAGATCACAGGGTCAAGTACACGTGAGACTTAATATCTAGTCAAGACAGCATTGCAAATGGTGGGGAAGGACAGATCACATAAGAAATGGTGATGAAACAATCTACTATTCACTTGAGGGTGGGGGGATTCATTTAAAATCCTACCCAGTATCTTAAAACAAATGAGCAAATCCTAAGAAAAAGAGAGAGAGAGGCAAACTAAGAAAGAGACTCTTAACTAGAGAGAACACCCTGACAGTTACCAGAGGGGAGGTGGGTGAGGTGAACTAGGTGATGGGGACGAAGGAGGGCACCTGTGATGAGGAACGGGTTTTTGTATGTATTGAATCACTAAATTGTACACCTGAAACTAATACTGCACTGTATGTTAACTAACTGGAATTTAAATAAAAAATAAAAAATCTTATTCAGTATCATCTCTAAGAATGAAGTTTTGATAGAGATTTAACCAAACATAAAATCCCCATAAAAATACCAGAGGAAACACTAATCATTACTTTTTAAATAACTCTGGGCTGAAGAAGTCCTCTCTAGGGTGATACAAAAGCCAGAAAAACAAAGGAAACCACTGGCAGATTTAACTACATTAAAAATGAAAACTCTGTATGAGAAAAGACATCATGAAAAAGACGTAAGACAATGAAAACCCCAGGGGGGGTGGGGCGTGTTAGAAACGTCACAGGAGAGAGAATGAAGTCAGATACTTAGTAAGGAAAGAACTCCCCCAAGAGTCCGGCTCAACTCTCGGCAGGCGTGCTGCCCCAGCTTGTCACCTGCAAAGAGAGGCGCTATCAGCAGCACCTTTCTCGGGGGTGTGAGGACAACACGAGAGGCTGTTTGTGAAGCACTTTGCCCAGAGTCTGAGCAAAGCAAGGAAATCATCAGACAGGCAAGGCGAGAGCATGTTCCAGCAAGGTCACTGGCTGCACCACCACCCGCAAAGACAGGAGGAAAACACTGGAAAACCTTATCAGTGTGTTTCAGTACAGGCAGCTGGGGCACATCCATTCAGGGGGACCCTAAGCAGTGGTTTAAAACGATGAGATGGGATGCCTGGGTGGCTCAGTTGGTTGGGCAACTGCCTTTGGCTCAGGTCATGATCCCGGAGTCCTGGGATCGAGTCCCGCATCAGGCTCCCAGCTCGGCAGGGAGCCTGCTTCTCCCTCTGACCCTCTCCCCTCTCATGCTGTTTCTCTCTCTCTCTCTCTCTCAAATAAATAAGTAAAATCTTTAAAAAAAATAAAATAAAACAATGAGATGGATCAATATCTACGGACAGAGAAAGATGTCCACCAATTCAGGACACAGCCACCCTTATTAATTCATTCGGCAAGTATGTACTGAAAGTCTAGTATGTGTCAGGTACTGTTCCAGGGGCTGGGCACAGAGCAGCAAAGAAAAAGCTGCAAATCCCCCAGTACGTTCTAGAGGAGGCGGCAGACAATAAATAAAGCATGCAGTGAAATACGAGTGTCAGCTGGTGGTAAGAGAGGAAAAAAGCAAAGCAGGGCTAGGGGCGAGGCAGAGTGGGAAGAGGGGTTACGATTTTAAATGCGGAGGTCTAAGAAGTGCTGAGAAAGTGACATCTGGACATGTTTTCAAACACTTATGCATTAATGTGGACACACACTCCACTATTAATATCATTGCCTCTGAAAGCGTACAGCACTTTCAGGATGTGGTTCAGTCAGTTAAGCGTCTGCCTTCAGCTCAGGTCTGCCTTCCCAGGGTCCTGGGATCGAGCCCCGCACTGGGCTCCCTGCTCAGCGGGGAGTCTGCTTCTCCCTCTCCTGCTCCCCCTGCTTGTGCTTGCACATGCTCTCTCTCTCTCTCTTTCTGACAAATAAATATCTTTTTTTTTAAAGCGTACAGCACTTTCACTTTCTACTTTTTGTACAGGTCAGTATTGTTTGATTTCTTTTAAAATAAGTGATAAAATAATGCCGTGAGCAACACAGCATGTGGAGAGAAAACTGAAAGTGAACTTCCCCAGACAAGCACTTCGGGATGGCTCACAGCCAGGTATTCCACACTTAGGAGGGTGGAGTCGGGTGCCTGGTGCTTTGGCACCACCTGGTGGCCATTTCCAACCATGTCAAGGAGAAAAGGCAGGGTGCACAATCGTACAAACCACCACCTGCCCTGCGGACAGGGACTGGAAGGAAAATGCAGTTTGATTTGTTGGGATGACAGGGTCATGGCAGGATTTATTTAGCTTAGATTTTCTATCATAGTTTTATAATGTTTCATTCATTTATGTGTAACTGCAATGGAGCCATCCTATGGGACAGCCAAATGTATCGAGGGGCAGACGTGGAGAGAAGTAGGTTGGGTGGCACAGATCCATAAAACCAGGCCATCTGCACATGTGCCCCCCAAGAAGGTTGGAGAATTCACAGTGACAACTTCAGGTTACTCAGTCCGTGGAAGAGGAGGGGTCTTCCCCAGTGGGGAGTGCCTAAGAAACAAGGTCCCAAGGGTCTGGCTGGGATGAGCGGCTACATACCTGCCCTCAATAATTAATCACTAACTGAGCATGCGTGCAGACCACTAAACCAGTGCCTCTTCATCAAAGCCCAGAGGAGACTGAGGGATAAGCCCCAGGTGACGGAGAGGTGACACTGATCACACTCTGCCTGGGGCACTTGTCCTTTCTCCGTCCTTCTGGTCCTCAGGCTATGCAGGGCCCCTCCACTGTGTGCCCCCCACTTAGCCCGCCACAGCACCTGTCACCCTGACAGGGAATCATGGCTTTTCCTGGTCATCTGCCCGCTCAGCCACAAGCTCTGTAAGGGAGTCGCAGCTACCTCATTCGCCTCCAGAGATGGCACATGCAAGTCCAGTGTTCTGGGTCTGAATGCAGCTCTGCCACCTACCACCTGCGTGACAGTGGGCGAGTGCCTCTCCAAGTCTCAATTCTCCCTCTGTGCCCACCTCGTGCGGCTACTGTGAGGACTAGCAGCCCCAGGCGGCACTGAGGAGTGCTGGGGGTGCCAGATGCTCGTCTCAGGGCTCCACAGGTATAAAGTCTCTGAGCTGAGGCGTCTCTGTGGGTAAGTGTTGTTACAGAGCCCCGCACAGAAAGTTCTCAGTTATTTGAGCCTCAATTCCCAGCACGGTACCCAGCAGTCGGCTGTGTTCTCAACAAAAATGGATGAACTACTCCCCCAACCTACTGTGAAAAGGGGCAAGGTCAGAGCAAGACTGTGAAGCTTAAGCCACCCCAACAGCACCCCCAGCCACGTGGTTCTGCTGCCCCCCCAAAAAGGCTCAAGGACTGCACAAAAGGACTTCAGGGAGAGAAGGCCCTCCGGTGGGTACAAGCAGCACCCCTGCAGCACTGGGGAGGGTGCGGGAAGGAAAGAGAAGTGGTGCGGATACTTGGGGCTGATGCCAGGGGCGGGGGGGGGCGGACAGCAACACTCTGGCTTCAGGCTCAGGGTCAGCTCAGGCAGGACCCAGATGATGGAAGCGACCTCCCAGGAGCGGCCGCAGCTAAAAGCAGGTGAGACTTGCCTCAACAATCCCTCCAGCCAGGATCACTCCCAGGCTCCGTACGGACGCCTTCAACACACCCAACCAGCAACGGCCCCATCCGAACAGCACGTCCTACACTGCTGTCCTTGCTTTCTGCGTGCTTCCTTCTGATTCCTTGCATTCCAACCCACTCTCGAGTGGTCAGGGCTGTGGTCCCCACAGAGGAATGAAAGGGGGGGCTGAGGGGTACCAAACCCATTGAGAAATATAGGCCCTGCCTGTGGGGGGGCACGTTCTGTGCATGCAGTCTCCCTGCCAGCCCCTTGGAAGTGGCACCCAGCCACCGAAGGACAGATATGCAGACAAGAACAGGTGCCAGAATGTCTCTGGAGCTCACCAGTGGCCACACCTATCCTGCTGCCTCTCACAGCCGGGTGTAAACAGGGGCCGTGAAGGAATCCTCCTCCCTCCTCTTCTCCTGGCTCCTTCCCGCTCTTCTTTCCAGTCTCATTTTAGATGTTACTTCCTCCAAGAACCCTTCCGGGACCCCCTCTGTTATGTCTTTCTTCTATATGCTTTTAAAGCACCCAGACTTCTCCTCCATGGCCCTCGTCACGGTTGTCCTGAATCGTGTGTTTGTCTTCCTCCCTGGACCAACACTCTCCGAGACATCCAGTAAGAGAGGGTCGTGCAAGCTGCGTCAGGAGCCGGCCCATGGCTTCCATGGTTCACAAACCCTTTCCTGAGCAACCTTCGTGCTGTTGTCTACTTATGTTTAGGTTCCAGAACGAGATGCTCAAAAGTCAGAAGTTGTCAGATGTTACAATTGATGGCCTGAAGCTTCATCTTACAGAAAGAAAAACTCAAGTCTCCCTGCTTAAACAGTGACATTTATAAAGACAGTCTCAAAAGAAGTAACAGAAAGGAAGGTACAGTTACTTTTCTGGGTTGTTTCTTGATATTTAACTATTTTTAAATTATACTTTATTGGACTTCCTGTTTGAACTACTAAAAGCAACAGATCCCTGTTGCTGTAAGCCAAACCCAATAGGATGTACAAATAAAAGGCATCAACCCACCTTCCCCCTACCGCTCTCCCCATTCCAGCCACCAAAGGTAATCGCAGCAAGCAGCAAGGTGTATTCCTCCAAGCTTTTCCTCCAAGCAACATAAATACACGTAACCAAGTGGGACTCATACCAGAAACCAAGGTCATACCTCAAGTGCTGTGGGGCCCAGGCAGATCATGTCACTGCTGAAACTGCAGGAATAACAGATAACAGAATAAGGACACATGGGGCCAGTGGCTAACGACACTACCTAGAGCTTTCCATTTTGAACATTTGTAAAGCACTGAACTGGCCACACAAAGCAACCAAGAGGGAGATTAGACAGTGGGCAGCAGAGTTGATAAAAGTTCAGAGTTTGGAGCCCTAGTCACATCCCAGGCCCAGCATCTGTTGGCTGGGTGACCATAAGTTATTTAGCCTCTCTGTGCTTCAATTTCCTCCTATGAAAATAGGTGATCCAATAGTACCTACCTTGTGACTTCGTTGTGAGAAGAGAGTAAGTTCGCTGCGTAAAGCACTTAACACTGCCCAGCACACGGAATTATCTGCAACCATGGGCCACCGGTTTGCAACCCCTGCTGGAGACGTTATTGTGCAATTTATCTTTGAAACCTACCACAGGTTGTGGCCTTCTCCCAGGTCACAAGAGAGAAACCTGGCTCCTTTGTAATCACTGCCTAATCCGTCGCTGACAGGAGCTCCCATTCCTCCCACCCTCCTGCCACTACAAACTGCAGTGCAGGAAACAGCTTTGTACTGCTTTGTGCACTGGTGCTTTATTTCTGCAGGACAGACTCCTAGAAGTATACTGATGGGTTTCCAGATTACGGATTTCTTAATATTTATTAGATATTTTCAGATTATGTTCCCCCAAAGTTAGAACAATTCATACACCTACCAGCGATGTAAGAGAGGACCCACTTCCCCATTTACTGGCTATGGCTGGTTTTATCTTATCAATCTTTGTAACTTTTTGCCAATTAAAAAGGTAAAAAAGAGGGATGCCTGGGTGGCTCAGTCGGTTAAGTATCTGCCTCCGGCTCGGGTCATGGTCCCAGGGTCCTGGGATCGACTTCCGCGTCGGGCTCCTTGCTCGGCAGAGAGGCTGTTTCTCCCTCTGCCTGCCGCTCCCCCTGGTTGTGCTCTCTCTGACAAATAAATAAATAAAATCTTTTTTTAAAAAATAAAATAATAAAAAAGAAAAAGGTAAAAAAGAAAATTTGTTTTAATTCACATTCTGCTAGTGATAATCTTTTGAGGCAGAGAGCTCAACTTCTTTCTTTCTCCCTTTCTTCTTTAGCACGAGAACTCCTATTTTTAGCTAAGCACACCCTATGCTTCCTTGCAGCTCAGTGTGGCTAAGCTCTACTCAATGAGGTGTAAATGTTAGTGCTGTGTGAGACTTTTGAGAAGTGTCTGGAAGGGAAAGGGCATACCCTTTCTCCCATCTGTCTCCTTCTGGCTTGTGGAATGCAGATGTGATGACTGGAGCTCAAGCAGCCACCCTGAATCAGAAGGCACTCTGCTACAGATGAAAGAGCAGCAAGATATAAGGAACCTGGGTCTGGAATGACTTTGATTCCACCATACCAGTCCTAGACTGCCCACCTCTTTACTTTTTCATGGGATGAAAACATATACACCCTTATTGTTTAAACCACTGTTATGGAGGCGCTATCTACTACATGCAACCAAATCTCGTCCTAATACACCTTCTGATCCCTAAAAGTCAAAACTGAACACTTTTCCTTCCAGAACACAAGCAAACAACTATGCCTCTATGTTTCACTTGCTCTGTTTATTTAAGTGTCCTAAAAGTGGACCACTTATTTCCCCTTCTCAGCCCTTCTCCCAAAGCCTTAGGTTCAGCAAAGATGGTTTAGAATTTTTAATTTTCAGCCTATTATGTTTTCCCATACAGTTCTCTTGTAGCTTAAAAATTATTAAGAACTCAACACAATAAAAACCATCTCACAGCAGCACTAGCCCCTGAGATCAAAGCATATGCCCTGACAGGTACATTGCCTCCTGCACTCTTGCCCCATCTCATCATCTCTGCCCTGCTTTCACTGTGTTTCCACTGGAGAGCTTGACAGGGCATTTCCTCAGCTACACTGAATAGATACTGTATATTTTATGCCATCACGTGCCTGAAACGCCTTTCTTTTGCAATAACCCATGAGTGGCATCTGGGCTGGGTATACAGAGGACCGCAGCCCCTCTCCCGTGAACAGCCTGTAGACACCAGTCCACTGCCTTCCCGCCTGCAGGGTTACATATGGGAAGCCCAGTGAGAATCTACTTCTCTTTCCTTAGAAAACCTGCTCTTTCTTCTTACAAAATTTTAAGGTTTTTCTCTTTCCTCTTGGAGTTTAGGAATTTTATTAGAAGACAAGAGTAAGTGTTGGCTTTAGTGTGAACTGGATGAATCCACTGAATCTGAACAATCACGTCTTTCTATAGTTCACTGACATTTCCCGCTACTGTTTGTCTATTACTCCTCCATCTGTTCCTTTTTCTCCTCCTGGAACTTCTATTCTATTACCCCTATGCCGGGTCTCCTGGGTAAGGCCTCTAAGTGTTCCACATGTTAATTCATTATTTCCATTTCTTTTTATAATTGTTCTGGGTTATGAGACATTTCTTCTCTTTGGCCTTCCAAACCACTAATTTCAACTCTTCTATTGATCTTTGAATTCAAAAGCCACGTTCTTTAGTTCCAGACAGCCTCTGGTACACTTCCATCTCATCCCTTTGGGAGTTCCTTCCTTGTGAATTAAAGTTCTTAAGTGTCCTCTCCATTCTTCCTGCCTCAAAGAAGCTACTGCTCCAAGTGTGAAGTTTGGCTTTCCTCCTTTCTACAACCAAGTCCCTGAAAATGTGTTGTCATTTGCCTTTGCCTGTTTAAGGACACAGGTTCTTGTAGCCCCTGTTCATGGCAGACCGCCTGAGCTCCTGCAGCAGTAGCAAGCCTGAGGCCCTGGACAACCTGAGAGCCTTTGTTCAAGAGAGCTCAAGTGAAGTATGCTGGTGAACAGGGATCTTCCTGCTGAGAAGTAGGGAGGAAATCCTCTGCTCTTTGGTCCCCACCCAGGTGATGACAGGAGAGAGGAGTCCTCTCCCCCTGCAGAGGCTGGGTGCAAGCCTGCCCAGATCCCCCATAACCGTAAGCGGGCAGCCACAGCCCCTCTCCTGAAATCCAGGTGTTTTTTTTTTTTAGTCTTTTTTTCTTTTAATTTTTTTAAGTTCATTTTTTTTTTTTATTTATTTTTAAGTAATCTCTACACCCAGTATGAGGCTCAAACTCACAACTCTGAGATCAAGAGTCGGGTGCTCTTCCGACTGAGCCAGCCAGGCACCTCATCCTGGAATCCAGTTCTAATCAGAAAAAGCACAGACAGGGAAAGGAGCTCCACTTCTAGAACAAGACTGACCTAGAATCCCATCTCAGCTCTGTCACTAACTTGCTGTGTGACTTCAGGGAAATCACTTCTCTGAGTGTGTTTTGTCATGTGCTCCCACCTCTAAACCAGCAGTTGTCTCCAGCATCCTCCTTACGGGAACCAATCCCACCAGTAGGTAAGCTTCGCTTCTACTAAGCACTATATAAATTACTTGTGTTGTAACTTATCATGCAACATCAAGGAAGACTGAATCCCTGGTAGGAAAGCATCAGAAACTTCACCTTCTGCCTCTTTTGTAATAATCGGTTGACAGAAGGGTAAGGCTACTAGAAGAATCTGAAAAATAGTGTAATATTTCAGCTTTTAACTTTTTTGTGACTGCTCCTACCTGAACAGAATCTCTTAGGATTCTTTTAGGCAAACACTCTCTGCCACTCCCCCTTTTATTATTTTATGTTGTCTCAAGACCTGAGGACCATGGCCACAAAGCGGATGGATACTGAGAGCCATAAAAGAGTCCAAGCGGGTTTCAGTCTAGTAACATTTATTGAGCATATACGGTGTGTAAGGTACTGAGCAAGGAACTGCATGAGATACAACAATGAGCAAGACACAACCCCTGCCTTAAAAGAGCTTAAAAGTCTAGTCAAGGAGGTCAGACGGGAGGTACAGGGTATATCACAAAAGCACGATGCAATGCAGAATGTAGCCAGGGCCATGAGGATATTAAAACATGTGTCACGAGGGTTTAAAAGGAAGGAGAGCAGGGCGCCTGGGTGGCTCAGTCGGTTAAGCATCTGCCTTCAGCTCAGATCATGATCTCAGCATCCTGGGATCGAGCCCTGCATCGGGCTCCATGCTCCGTGGGGAGTCTGCTTCTCCCTCTCCTTCTGCCCTTCCCCCTGCTCATGTGTACACTTGCTCTCTTTCTCTCTCTCAAATAAATAAAGTCTTTAAAAATAAATAAATAAAATAGGGGCACCTGGGTGGCTCAGCTGGTTGAGCATCTGCCTTCGGCTCAGGTCATGATCTCGGGGTCCTGGGATCAAGCCCCGCATGGGGCTCCCTGCTCAGCAGGGAGTCTGCTTCTCCCTCCCTCTGCCTCTTCCCTGGCTTGTGCATTATCTCTCTCACAAACAAATAAATAACATCTTTTAATAAGATAAAATAAAAAATAAAATAAATGAAAACTGAAATGAAATAAAATGACATGGAGGAGAGCAGCAACAGAAAAACCTTCTCGCAAGAGGTGCCAGGTAGGATGGGCAGACTCTCAGGGAGCAAGAACCGGGCAGGTGGGGGAAGAGGGCGGCAGGGGGCTGACCTGCAGGTGAGGTCTCTTGCACACAATGACCACGTCTTACTGGCCTCCACCCCTCCTCCCGCGGCGAAGCTCCTCACACAAGAGCTGGCCTTTCTGATGAAGGGAGGGGCTGGGGCAAGGACAGCTGGAAGTGGTGGGTAGCTGCACTGCAAAGAAAGGACAGGGGTGTCTTGGCAGGGGAGGGGGACCTGACCGAGGCTGAGAAAGGAGGTCACCCCAGCTACTGGGGAGTCAGACACAGAACGTGTGTCTTCTGACCACCAGAAGCAAAGGGGCGACAGCGCGGCGGGGCAGCAGCGAGAGGTTCTGCACAAGCAGGAGGCGGAGGAAGGGAAGGAAAGCCCGACAGGAGAACCAACAAAGAAAACCTCAGAGTTTAATCTGGCAAAGGAACCCCTAAAGCACCCTCTGCACACTTGGCTGAGGATGCCTGATGCCCCAGAAGCCGCCCTGCAGCTCCTCAGCCCCGCAGATGCCGTCTCTGGCTGCGCGGCCACCCAGATCACCGGCGCCGGCGTGCCCCTTCCCACGCCTGTCCATCATGGCCCTGTGCTCAAGAAAGCACATTCCACTAAGGTCCACAAACCAACTTACCAGGGGTACATGATGGGCTTCATAATCCCAGGCCAACGGGATATACCATCCCAGCACGTCTCTTTCCAAACAGTAGCCGCTGTAAAAGTAGGAGGAATAACTCCATTGACATCGATGTTCCAATATGGTAAGACTTGTTTTTCAAGGCTCAGCAAGGTCAGACCAACTTCAGCACTCTCAGATCTGATTTCCACCTGTTCTTTGAAATGTCCAATACTTTTCCCATAGATCAATATTTGATATCACCATTAGCCTACCAGGTAGCAAAGCCTGTCCTAAATGTATCAAAATCAACTTAAACTTCTTTGGTCACTATTCTCCTTTCCCACCATGCTTTGGATACATGCTATGGTATGGGTTTGCCTGGGGAATCAAATCCCAAAGAACACATTGGCTCCGTGGGCAAATGCATTCTGGCAGGCCCAAAGTACCAGTCACGGCCTCAGGCACTACCCCAGCAGGGAAGGAGCTCAGGAGTGCCCAGAAACAAACACCCCTGCCCTCAGAGCACACGGCTGTTGAAACAAGTGTGTGTGACAAGGGAGGGAGTGCCTGGCATGCCCCCACGGTGACCCGCTGACACAGACAAGCATCCTGCACAGGGTGCCTGAAAAGGCCCCCCATCACTGGTTTCTATCCTCCAAAGCACCCTCTTTCTCCACACCTCCACACCTCACCCCACACCCAGGTGGGCGGCTGCACCACCTCCTTCACTAAGGAAAGTTGACTTCAGCTCTCCTAGGCCCCTCCTTTAACTTAAATGTCTCTGCATCTTCTCCTGGTCCTCTGCTCCCACCTCTGAGAGAGGCAGCTGGCTGCCTGAGACCCAGGGCCAACCACTGGCCTGGGCTCGGGGCTCAGCAACCCCCTTCCTGGCAACCCCAGTCTCTTCCGCTCTCTTGGTCCTACCCTCCACCTGAGAACACCTGCCATTCTCCCCAGTCTTCCAAAGAGCTCTGACCCTTGAACTCCAGGCTGCTTCCCATCAGACACCCTGACCTCAGTACCACACCATCTCACTACCATCCACATGGTAACACTCTACCTAACCAGTGGTGCTGCTCCCTCCCAGGCCACCAAGACCTCCCAATTTGCTGAGGCTAGTGGCCTCAGGCTCTCCCACCTCCTGGTAGCTTTTAACATGGTTCATTAGTCCCTCTTTCTGGAAACTCAGCTCTCAGTCCCTAATAATGACTTTGGTGCTCTGTCTCCTCCCATCCCCTTGGTCTCTCTGGCCTCCTCCACTGGCTCCTTTCTTCTGCTGGCCCTTGCTTTTGTCCTCTCACCTTTCAGAGCTTCCCTGCAGCCCCTGCCCATGCAGGCCTGGCCCCTGCTTCCCTCTCCAGCTTCACCACCACCTCCTCTGTCGCACACTTTATGCTCCAGAAACAAGGAAACCAACCCAAACACAGAACACCCACTGAACTGCTTGAGGCTCACCCACTCGTCCACCTGTTCCCCACCTGCTCTCCACAGCCAGGCTCTGCTCAGGCTGTCCCTTTGTTCTGACCCTGAGCTGCAGCTCACCAAACCTCCTGATTCTTCACTACCAACAGGTGAGAAATACTAAGCCAACATCTCTAAAATACATACGTTTATTTGTAAATTAAATATACATTCTAATGTACCAACGTGTTACCTATATTATAAAACAAATGATCACAGCAGTAAGCAGTCAAGATGAAATAAGTTAAAATAATTATTTTATATTATTCATCAACAATACAAAAAATTTTCATTCTCATTATTAAGTTTCAATAGGAGCATGTGACTCATATATGAGCTTCCTTTTTTCAGGGTTCTTTTTAAAGATTTTATTTGTTTATTTGAGAGAGAAAGGGGGGAGAGAGAGAGCATGAGCTGGGAGAGGGAGAAGCAGGCTCCCCAATGAGCAGGGAGCCCTACACAGGGCTTGATCCTGTGTAGGACCCTGAGATCATGACTGAGCCGAAGGCAAATGTTTAACCACCTGGGCCACCCAGGCACCCCTTTTTCAGCGTTTTAAATACACTTTTTACAGGGGCACCTGGCAGGCTCAGTCGGTAGCACATGCGACTTGATCTCAGGGTTGTGGGTTCAAGCTCCACCCTGGGCATGGAGCCTACTTCAATACACTTTTTACAGATGTGCAATATACGTACAGAAAAGTGCACACAATATAAGTACACAGGTCAAAGAATTCTCAGAGTGAATACATCCATGTAACCAGCAGCCAGATGGAGAGAGAGAACATCACCAGCACCCCCCCAAAACCCACTGCACCCCCTTCTATCACTACCTGCCCCCAAGGGTAGCCACTATTCTGATTTCTAACAGCATAGATTAGTTCCGTTTAAACCTTATATGGATGGGATCACATAGTTTATAATCTTTGTGTCTGAATGAACACTGTATCTGTGAAATTCATCCTGATTTTTCATTGAATTGTTATTCATTAACTCTTACTGACTACAGTCGTCCACTGTGGGAGTTTACCACATGTATTTGTCCATTCTACTGCTGACGGACACTGGAATTTTCCAGTCTGGGCAATGACAGATGGTGTTGCTCTAAACGTTCTTGAGCATGACATCCGGTCCACATTTGTATGCCTTTCTGTAGGGCTGATACCTTGGAGTGGAATTGCTAGGTCATAAGTAAGTGTATGGTCAGCTTCAGTAGATGACAGTTTTCCAAAGTGGCTAACGCAGTTTACACCCCCACCAGCAGGGCAGGGAGTTCCAGCTGCTCCACATCCTCCCCAGCCCAGGATACAGTTTTGTTTTCGTTTTTCATTTTAACCATCCTGGCGGATAAGATATCACAAAGGAAGTATTACAGTTCCTTGTAAAGATGAGGAAAGTGAAATTAAGTGCCTCTCTCAAGCTCACAAACCTAAGGGGAGTCAGAGCAGGACCCCAGGTCTTTGGACTTCAAAACGTGTACTGTTTCCATTTGCAGAGAAATAGTGTTTCCAACATAAACACCGTAACAAGAGGCTACAGCAGGAATAAAAGAACATGCTTGTGGACTATGCCCATGGACTCTGCCCATCTTAACACTCAACTCATGACAGGAAAAGCAGCATAAAATGGTCTATCAATCCAACTTTGAGACAGACACATAGAAAAAGTCCGGACATATATACCCCAAGTATGAATAATAAGATGATGGCTGATAAAAAAGAATAAAATCTTGCCATTTGCAACAACCTGGATGGACACAGAGGGTATTATTATGCTAAGTGAATAAGTCAAACAGAGAAAGATAAACACCATATGCTCTCACTTATATGCAGAATCTTAAAAAACAAAACAAAACAAACAAACAAACAAAAAAACCCAGACTCTTAAATACAAAGAACAAACTGGTGGTTGCCAGACCAGAGGTGTGGATGGGGGCATGGGTGAAAGAGGTGAAGGGGATTACAAGGTTCAAACTTTCACTTATAAAATAAGTCAACACCAAAATAAAAAGCATTTGTACAGCAAAGGAATCCATCAACAAATCAAAAAGGCAACCTAGTGAATGGGAGAAGATAGTTGCAAATGACATATACAATAAGGGTTAATATATTTATTAATATCTAATAAAGAATTTATATACCTCAACACCAAAAACACCCCAAATAACTAGATTTTAAATGGGCAAGGGATCTGAGTAAGTATCTTTCTAAAGAAAATATACAAATGGCCAACAGACACATGAAAAGATGCCCAACATCACTCATCATCAGGGAAATACAAATCAAAACCATAATGAGATATCACCTCACACCTGCAGAATGGCTAGTATCAAAAAGACAGGAAATAACAAGTGTTGGCAAGGATGTGGAGAAAAGCGAACCCTCGTGCACTGCTAATAGGAATGTAAATTGATGCAGCCACTGGGGAAAACACTTATGGAGGTTTCTCAAACAATTAAAAATAGAAATACCATATGATCCAGTAATTCTACTACTGGGTATTTACCCAAAGAAAACAAAAACACTAGCTGAAAAAGATACATACACTCGTACGTTTGTTGCAGCATTATTTACAACAGCCAAGACATGGAAGCAGCCCAAGCATCACTGATAGATGAATGGATAAAGAAAATATAGCATACATATATACACAATGGATTATTATACATCCATAAAAAAGAACGGGATCTTGCCATCTGTGACAACATGGATGGACCCAGAGGATATCATGTAAGTGAAATTAGAGAAAAACAAACACAACATGATTTTGCTTACACAGGGAACCTAAAAAACGAAACAAAACAAAAAAATCAGGCTCTTAAATACAGAAAACTGATGGTTGCCAGAGGGCAAGTGGGTGGGTGACAAGCAAAACAGATAAGGGGGATGAAGAGGTACAAAGTGCTCTACGAGCACTAAATAAGTCACGGAGATAAAAAGTACAGCATAGGGAATACACTCAACAATATTGTAATAATACTGTATTGTGACGGATGGTAATTACATTTATCATGATGAGCACTGAGTAATGAAAACAACTGTCAAATCACTAATCACTATTTTATACACTGAAAACTAATACAACATTGTATATGTCAACTATATGTCAACAATAAAAGAAAGAAAAAAAGAGATAATGGCTGCTTTTTAATTTTTTTTTGGCCTATCTTTATTTTCTTACTTTTCTACAATTAACATTTAATAATAAAGAAAAGAGGAGGAGTCGTCCAAGACGGCGGAGTACATGATACTCCATGCGGAAAACCTAAGACTCCACCCCAAAACTGCTAGAACTCATACAGGAATTCGGCAATGTGGCAGGATATAAAATCAACGCACAGAAATCAGTTGCATTTCTGTACACTAACAATGAGACAGAAGAAAGAGAAATTAAGGAGTTGATCCCATTTACAATTGCACCCAGAACCATAAGATACCTAGGAATAAACCTAACCAAAGAGGGAAAGAATTTGTACTCAGAAAACTATAGAACACTCATGGAAGAAATTGAGGAAGACTCAAAGAAATGGAAAAACGGGGGAGGCTGGGTGGCTCAGTCAGTTAAGCGGCTGCCTTCGGCTCGGGTCATGGTCCTAGGGGATCAAGCCCCGCATCCGGCTCCCTGCTCAGTGGGGAGTCTGCTTCTCCCTCTCCCTCTGTCCCTCTTCCCACTCATTCTTTCTCTCACTCTCTCTCTCAAATAAAATCTTAAAAAGAAAAAAAGAAATGGAAAAATGTTCCATGCTCATGGATTGAAAGAACAAATATTGTTAAAATGTTTATGCTACCTAGAACAATCTATACATTCAATTCAATCCCTATCAAAATACCATCAACTTTATTCACAGAACTGGAACAAATAATCCTAAAATTTGCATGGGACCAGAAAAGACCCTGAATAGCCTAAGGGATATTGAAAAAGAAAACCAAAGCTGGTGGCATCACAATTCCGGACTTCAAGCTCTATTACGAAGCTGTAATCATCAAGACAGCATGGTACTGGCACAAAAACAGACACACAGATCAATGGAACAGAATAGAGAACCCAGAAATGGACCCTCTACTTTCTGGTCAACTCATCTTCGACAAAGCAGGAAAGAATATCCCATGGAAAAAGGACAGTCTCTTCAACAAATGGTGTTGGGAAAACTGGACAGCCACATGCAGAAGAATGAAACTGGACCATTTCCTTACATCACACACAAAAATAGACTCAAAATGGATGAAAGACCTAAATGTGAGACAGGAATCCATTAAAATCCTAGAGAAGAACACAGGCAGCAACCTCTGTGACCTCGGCCGCAGTAACTTCTTGCTAGACACATCTCCAAAGGCAAGGGAAACAAAAGCAAAAATGAACTATTGGGACTTCATCAAGATAAAAAGCTTTTGCACAGCAAAGGAAACAGTTGACAAAACCAAAAGATAACTGACAGAACGGGAGAAGTATTTGCCAATGACATATCGGATAAAGGGCTAGTATCCAAAATCTATAAAGAACTTATCAAACTCAACACCCAAAGAACAAATAATCCAATCAAGAAATGGGCAGGAGACACGAACAGATATTTCTCCAAAGAAGATACACAAATGGCCAACAGACACATAAAAAAAAAAAAAAAAAATGCTCAACATCACTCAGCATCAGGGAAATACAAATCAAAACCACAATGAGATACCACCTCACACCAGTCAGAATGGCTAAAATTAACCACTCAAGAAATGACAGATGTTGGTGAGGATGCAGAGAAAAGGGGAACCCTCTTACACTGTTGGTGGGAATGCAAGCTGGTGCAGCCACTTTGGAAAACAGCATGGAGGTTCCTCAAAAAGTTGAAAATAGAGCTACCCTAGGACCCAGCAATTGCACTACTAGGTATTTATCCCAAAGATACAAATGTAGTGATCCATGTGTCTACACACACACACACACACACACACACACACACACACACACACACACTGGAATATTACTCAGCCATCAAAAAATGAAATCTTGCCATTTGCAACAATGTGGACAAAACTAGAGGGTTTTATGCAAAATAAGTCAATCAGAGAAAGACAATTATCATATGATCTCACTGATATGTGGAATTTAAGAAACAAAACAGAGGATCATAGGGGAAGAGAGGAAAAAATAAAACAAGATGAAACCAGAGAGGGAGACAAACCATAAGAGACTCTTAATCATAGGAAAGAAACTGAGGGTTGCTGGAGGGGAGGGAGGTCGGGGGATGGGGCAAATGGGTGATGGGCATTAAGGAGGGCATGTGATGCAATGAGCACTGGGTATTATCTAAGACTGATGAATCACTGACCTCTACCTCCGAAACCAACAATACATTATATGTTAATTAACTGAATTTAAATTTTAAAATGGGGAAAAATAATAAAATAATAATTAAAAAATGAGGAAAAGAACTTTTTTTCATTGAGTCCTAATTACATACCATAAAATGGACCCCTTTAAACTATAGAACTCAGCAGGTTTTAGCGTATTCACTAAGTTCTATGGTCATCCCCCATATCCTAATTCCAGAACATTTTCATCAGCCCCAAAAGAAACCCTGTACTGATTAGCACTCAATTCTATTCCATCATCTCCCTGGCAGCCACTAATCTACTGTCTCTATGGATTTGCTTCTTCTAGACATTTCATAAAAACAGAATCATGTAGTATGGGCCTTTTTTGTCTGGTTTCTCTAGAACGTTTCTAGAGTTCATCCATGTTGTAGTATGAATCAGTACTTCATTCTTTTTATAGCTAAATAATACTCCGTTGTATGGATGAACCACATTCTGTTTACCCATTCATCAACTGACAGGTATGTGGGTTGTTTCCATTTTTGGGTAGTATGAGTGACACTGCTACTACTATCGACGTACCTGTGCGAGTTTTAGTGTACGCCTCTGTTTTCAATTCTCTTGGGTACATACCTAGAATGGAATTACTAAGTCACAAGGTAACTTAACGTTTAATTTTTTGAGAAACTGCCAAATTATTTTCCAAAGAATCTACACCATTTTATATTTCCATCAGTGATATGCCCCCCTACAGAATGAAGGTGCCAGGGGCACCTGAGCGGCTCAGTCAGTTAAGCGGCTGCCTTCAGTTCAGGTCATGATCCTGGGGTCCTGGGATCAAGCCTCGCATTGGGCTCCCTGCTCAGCGGGGAGTCTGCTTCTCCCTCTCCCACTGTGCTCTCTCTCTCTCAGGTAAATAAAATTTAAAAAAAAAAATGGTGCCAAGCAATCCTCTCCAGGGCAGTTCCAAAAGATGATGCCCAGAGGAGTCACCACCAAAGTGGCCCCAGGTATACTGTATACCTGCACAGCATTTTATTAGCTAGGAAACACATGCCCAGGAAGATTGGAGGGCAGGGAGCTTGCCTTCAAATATTTTATCCCTCATATCTGTATAGTTCTTTAAAGTGCAGAGTATGCTCATGTGTATGATCTCTGGTTTAAGCAGGAATTCCTGCTTTTTCTGTTAATTATGGTTTCAGGTTATATCTTCTCTCAATCATTTCATTTGTATTATATTTCACAATCATCATCACAACAACTACTTTGAAATCACTTTATATTTGAATGGTCCCACTCTCACTGCCAATCCTTTCCTTCTTTGACTTGCCCATCCATGGATGGTCTTTTATTTTAATTCATCTCTCAGTGACAGGAGCATGCCTTCCAATGACATTTTCCCCCAGAATGGTGCATGGGTGTAGCAAAAGCTACACATTGAAAAGAATTTCTGTTACCATCAAATGGGAACTAAAACTGGGCTGAGAATAAAATTCTTTTGGTCACAACATTTTCCCTCAGAACCCAATGGGCACCACCCCACTGTCCTCTAGCACCTACGCTGTAGGTAAGTCTGAGCCTGGCTAATTTTTTTTTTCTTTGATTTCCTCATCCTTCTGGCCAGGATGCTAATGGTATCTTCTCCTTATTCTTGAAATGAAAAAATTACTTCACCTGGATATTTTAAGTGGTAGCTAATTTTGTCTGGTTCATGATGAGCCCTTATCATCTACAGATTCGGGTCCTTCTGTTCAGAAAACTTGTGGCTTCCTTCTATGCCGTTTGTTCCGGGCTCCAATCTGGTCCATCAGCCACATCTGGGGTCTCCCCTGTTGCTTTCTTGTCCCTTCTGAGAGCACCAGTTTGTCCTCCTCCTGACTCCCTGACTTTCAGGAGTGCCACAATTCCAGATGCCGGCAACGTGTGCTTTCTTTCCGTATGTGCTCTGAGTCCACAAGCCCCTTCCTCTCTCCGTCTGCTGACTCATCATCTCACCTTTCACAGCATCTAGAACTTCTCAGAGAGGACAAAGAAGATGATGTTTGAAGCTGGGAAACCTTTCACCCAAAGCTTGCTCTTTCTCTATTTCTCGCATGCCTTTGCTTATTTCCCCTGATACTGAGGACCTTTTCAGTGCACCCTCTCTAGTGTTCCTTTTCCCATCTGTTCATTTTCAAACAAGGACAGGTGAGGCCTGGCGTGATATTTACCCAAAAACTGCAGACAGATTCTCTTTGGTGCCCTCTCTATTCACCCTAATGGATTCAAGATTTCTCAGACACGGCTATGGGTGAAGGCCCAGCACCACGTCTGTCACTCAGCACCTGGGACCACTCTTCAGTGACTGCCTTCCCATCGCTTGCCTCAGTTTCCTCTTCTTTAACACTGGAAGGTTGAGCTCCTCTTTAAACATCACCAGGCTCTACATTTTTATGGTACTTTTATAAGTCAGACAGATTTAAACTTTCATTTTAGTTTGGAGCCAATTATCAAGGATTTTGCTAAATATAGTTATAAACAAGTAATAACCAATTTCTTAAGAAAAACTCACTGTATTTAAAAGCAAGCCACAAATATTAAGCTCAAGAAATAGACTTCATTTGATTATACCTAAGAAAAAAGAATTATAAATAATTTACCAAGAGCCAGCAGAATACATGCCCCGGGGAGGTACTGGGTATAAAATGTATAAAACAAAAGAAAAGAAGAAAGAAAGGAAAGGAAAGGAGCTATACATAAGCAAATGAGAGTTAGCCTTTCTCTCCCTGTCAGTCTGCCCAGCATCCTGTCAATTCCAGAACTTTCTGTCTTGTCTAAACACTGAAAACCAGATGGAAGCACTGTGATAACTATGTCATCACCAGGCCCGTCTTTTCAGAGCCCACAGACATTATAAGGGATAACACTGGTCAAGAGCTTTTTATTGGCACACGCTCTACACACATTATCCCATTTAATCCCGGCAACCACCTATTAGGGGACTCCCTCCTCCATGGTCTCTGGCACTCCAACATGTCCTGCTGGGCATGCCAAGAATGCAAGGTCCTGACGAGCCTTTACCCAGGCCATTTTCAGGGTCGTTCCTGGAGGGATGAGACAACGTCTTCCTCAGGGCTGAAAAGCGGGCTTGCTTTACTGCCTGCTCTAACGCAACAGGTGCCCCAGATCAGTGTTTCTCAGCCGTGACACAGAAGCACAGCATCCATCTGGGCCCACGGCATCACCCCCATGGGATTTTGGGGGAAGGGAAATGGACATACACGCTGATGCTAGTAATAAAGTCCTTTGTCTCTGACTCAGGCATTATACATACAAAGATAGAAAGTAGACAGGGAAAGTTCTGCCTCCTACATCCTCCTAACCTGAGTCCTATAGCCCACCTCTCCTAGATCCCACAACAGAGCTCAGTATACATCTTCCCGTCTTTAACTCCAGTTTTTGTCCTTTCACTCACACTCATCCGGAGTTTCCACTGCAACATGAGGTCAAGCTTAGCAATTCTTTCCAGCATTGAAAGCCAAATGCCCCAACAATGTAATAATCATTCCTTCCCTTACTATTGTGTAACTCCTGATGGCTCATGAATTAAGCTCCTGAGCAAGTTAGCAAAGAAATCACTTCTTTTCCAGTCTAGTTTCCTGCTCTTACCCAAGCACCATATGGAATTAATAAAATATTGCTTTATAATAACTTGTGAAGGCTCAACCATTTATAGGCCATATAGACTCAGCTAATCTCCACTACTCTGAGAATCCACATCCGTGAAACAGGGCCAGTAACGGCGAGGCTGGTCCCCAACAGCCATCCTCCTCTCCTTCTTTAGGAACAAAAATTCTGGTTTTAGATGGACATATGGTTTCCCTGAAGAGAGATTACATTTCCCAGCCTCCTTTACTGCTAGGTGTGGCCATATAATGAAGATCAGGCCAATGTGATGCAAGAAGTGTCACGCACAAATTCAGCCCAAAGGCTGGAATGTAGATGCAAAAGCTAGAGCTCCAGCAGCCATTTCAGGTCTTGACGTGACCTCAGACTTGGAAGCCATTCCCAAGATAGCCTCATAATGGAACAAGATAGAAAGAACCTGAGTCTCTGACCATGTAGGCTCTATAACTCCCCTGAGCTGATTACCTCTTGACTTCTCACACATACGAGAGAAATTTCTATCTCATTTATGTCTTTGTTATTTTAGTTTTCTGTCACTTGTACCCCAAACTACAGGGACAGCTCCCTCATAAGGAGAGAAATAAGGGTTATATGAGAATATGTATCACAAAAGATACCCAATAGATATCCATTTTTATATTCCCCCAACAAAGGGTCTAGCACTGTTTTCATACATAGCAGACAAACGCAAACATTTGTTGAAATGAAAAGGAATCTGGAAGAATGAAGGCCATTTCATTGCCCCAAAATTTTTTTAATGTTTTTACCAATTTATTTTTCCAGATGACTATCACTATTTTATCAAGTTTTATAGATTATCTCATTGGAATTGCCAACATTTGGAGATATGGTTTTGTCACTATAACTATGTTTAGACTTCCCTGGAAAGAGCCAGAAATTAAATGACTGCCTATCAACTGACTGATTTTCATCCTATCCATTCAAAAAGCATTTAATAAAAGGCTACTCAATAACAAGCCTAGTCATAAAAATGAGCCTTTAGCATTAACAAACAATATCAGGCAAATAATCTCTAATGCCACCTCCCCCACTGCCCCCAAAAATACTCAGGGAGATAGAAGAGGTGATACAAATCAATACCCATCACTAAAGACAAAGGCTAAAGCGCTATTTTGTCCTTATCACCTCCAGTGCTGATTCAGGATCCTCTTGTCTCTCTGCTTCACAGCCAACAAAACTCCTCTGACTGAGGTTCCTGGGCGTAGTGCTGTTTCATTTCCTATCAAGTAATGTTTCTGTGATTCTCCATTGTCACACTTATCTTCTCAGTGTTTGAATCTTTACCAGTGGGTCTGGTCTTCCCTCCCATATGGTGATGTTCACACAGCTGAACCTATTTTTGCTGAAGTTCTTCCTTACGTCACACACGTGCTACATTGGAGGGGTTCAATCCAGTGCAGGTATCCGCAGAGGTACTCACAAGAGGATCATATCATCATCATCACCACCATTTTTACTGTCGTCTATTGAACCATTACTCTGACAGATACTTTGTTAAGCACATTCCCCGTACTAATATACCACTGAGTCCTTACAATACTTCTCCAAGGTGGACATTGTTATGTCCACCATTTAAAGTAAGAAAACTCACCCTAGTGAGTGAGGCCCCCAAGAGGTTAGGTCACTTACCCAAGAACACACCATCCATGAGTATCTTCACTGGCTGTGGTAGTGTGTCCTTGAGCAAAGACAGGATTTGAACCCAGCTCGGTCGGCCCCAAATTCTGAATCATTTCTCTGTGTTCCATCCCACAAGAGCTGAATGGCGTTTTATGCTCTGTACACATACTCCCATCCACTCATCTGCTCCCTTCTCTTTGCTAAGCATTGAGGTTTTTCAACTCAATGAACATTAATCCTTTTTCTTTTTCCTTTCCTGAGGGGCAAATGCCTTCATACCAGGGTTGTGGGCCCTGATATTAAGGACAGCTACTCTCCTCGAATTCTCCCTGATCTGTTCTCACCACCTCTCAGCTGTGGTTTTCAGCACCAGGGCCAGTGCCAACCAGGTCTCTGCCCGTGTTCCACACTTCCAGGTCTTTGGGTTCAGGGTAATAAAGACACATGTAGGATCATATATCAGATTCTTGTTGGCTCTTTCAGATTAAAGGCTCTTCACTGGGTTCTGTAAGCTGATCTCAGTCAGGCATTCAGGACTACCAGGGGGACGGACTTCCACTTCTGCCAATTCAGGACTCCCCTCCACGAGCAGTCTGGGTAAATATCGGGTGCTCTAACTCTGAGACCCATCTAAAAGTTCTGGAGATTGTACAACAGGCCAGATCTGACCTGCTACCCAAGTTCAGGATATACGGGGGACCAAGGATGCACACCCCGGTCACAGGGCTCCCACACCACCTTAGTCCAGTCTGTATGGTTTTATCATCTTCCCAGGACTTCCACGGTTCCGATATCTCCCTTTCCTAGGATCTAGACATACATCCTTCCCACTGAGGTTGCTGACCCATCCTGAACCTCAGAATGTTGGATGGAGCCCCAACTTTCCTGCTTCAGGAGCCAGAGATTTCAGACCAAAAGACCACCAGTATATGGTATGAGGAGACTGCTTGAGAAGGTTCTCAGGGAAGCTAAAGGGTTGAGACACTGGCTGCAGCCAAGAGCCTCCATTATTTTGCACACGGAAGCAAAGGTAACGAAAATGACCTCTCTCATGTGAGACTGGCTCCAACATTAGTGAAAATAAGAGTGTCAGTGGGAGGCCCTGGAGCACCCAGCTTCAGGGGGCAGGGGCAGAGGGCCTGCAGAGAGAGCTGGAGCAGATGGCCCAACCACCAATTTCCACACCATCGTCTTCCTAGGTTACTCCTTCCTCACTGACCCTTCTCTTGCTCCTTCTCTGACTCTTCCACTGTGCTCTACCCCTCATGCGGGTGCTCCACAGCATTCAGCATCCTCTGCTCACTATGTAGAACCTTCCTGGGTAATCCATCCCTCTCTACCACTTCCAGAGCCGGCTATACAAGGATGACCCCATGTCTCTCTCTAGACCGGTGGGGCATCAGAACCACCTGTGAAAACTGCAACATACAGATGACCAGTCTCTCTCCCCCCAAACACCCCAGAGGATTCTGATGCTCCAAAGACTGAGAACCACTGCTCTGGCCCAGACCTTTCTCTGAGCCCAAGACTAGCAGGCCAGCTGCCAAATGCTATCCCACAGGCACCCCAAACTCAGTTTGGCTGTTGTCAAACCTGAATTCACTACTCAACTCAATACCCCTTTCCTGTTCCTTATTTCTGTGACTGGCCCAGCCCCTCACATCACTAAAGTGATAAACCCTGACCACACCCTCCCATTTGCTAAATCTGCAAGGAAGGAGGCCTCTGCCTCAGTTTCTCTTGAACCTGCCTCCGCCTCTCTTTCCCCATGGCCCAGGTTCAGGGACAACGTCCCCTCACGCATCTCCCACACACCAGTCTCCTCCCACAACCAACCATCCTCTACACCGGGATCATAACTAGTAGGGTTTCCCTCCTCCTATAATTCGAGAACGATTCTCCGCTGACCACAGGATAACATCTGGACTCTCAAGCACTGCCTTCAAGTCCCTCTGAGTATCGACCCAAAACCACCTCTCTGATCTCGTCTCCTGCAAGCTCCTCCTCTCTGTCTTCACGAGCCTCACACTCCAGCAACACCACACGGGCTCACCATTCCCAAGACGCAGCCTGCTCTCTCCTGCTTCTGTTACCCCCCATAGTCTGTTTCCTCTGCTCATGTCCTTCTTCACCTGGGAAACTGAAAATCTCCCTTTAAGATCCTGCAAGTCTGATTCCACCCCACGAGCTTCCATTTCCACTACTTTCCACCCCCGACACAGCATCACCATCATTTATTCACTCCTCTCTGCCAGTTTATGTGGGCTCCTGAGGGCAAAGCCTGCAGTGTCAAACCCAGTTACATGTCCAGTGGATGTTTACTTCATGAGTGAAAACCACTAATGAGATCAAGAAGCAAAGGAAGCAACCAATCTTTAAAGCAATAAAAATAAAGCCACCTGCTATCTTGGAAACCATGGCAGGTATTGCTTCAGTAATGGACGCTTTGGGTGATAGATGGGAGTTCTGAAAAAGAAGAGTCAGCAAGTAGAGACTGTGTCAGGGAACACCCGCACAGGTCAAGAAAACAGCACCATGACCAGTGACCACCAGAGTGTAAACACTATGGCATCTCCCTCACACTCGGTGCTCCAGCCACACTGGCTCTGTTACATCTTGAATTCACCACCATGCCCTTGCCCCAACAGGGACCGTGACCGTGCAGCTGCCACCTCTTCACCTGGTCAAGTCCAACCAGTCTTTCCTCTGGGAATCCACTCTGGGCCTCCCAGCCAATAAAGCCACCCTGTTTACAGCCTCTAGGCACCCCTGTACTCCTTTTCTGTAGCCACCGTCAATGCTGCAATTAATGTTTTCTATACTTGTTTGTTACTGCTTTTGTACTCATTTTTATACTTCTTTAATTCTCCTACTAGACTATGAGCTAAAAGATAGCAAGGACCAGACTCATCTCTTTCCTGTACTGTGACCCCACACTCAGTAGGCCCTGAACAGAACTGGATGGATGATGGATGGATGGATGGACGGACAGACAGACGAACTGGAAGACAGGCAGGAACAAGGAATATGGCTGTCTTTCATTACTGCTACAGTACTTCCCTATCATCCAGCTCTCTTTACTCTGATTCAACCCATGAAAAGCAACCTCAGATTTTAAAAACTGAGGCTTTCCATGGGGCACCTGGCAGGCTCAGTCTGCAGAGAGTGCAACTCTTGATCTTGGGGTTGTGAGTCTGAGCCCCACACTGAGCACAGCAATTACTTAATAAAAAAAAGAAGAAGAAGATAAAACTGGGGTTTTCCTACTGAAGAAAGGATGCACACCCACCAGGGATATTCCTGTTTACTTGGAAAGCAGGTGTCACAGCAAACTGACACACCTGGCATTCCAGCTTCATATCCAGTCATTTTTCTATAATACCACACTGCTCTCTCTGTTCCCCAAGGACACTGGCTATTTGATAAAACTAGGTTCCAGGCATCTCTCAGCCCTTAAGAAGCCCCCTAAGATCATAAGGAAGCTCCCTAAGATCAACACACGTCTTGCCAACAGACCACAGAGGCACTGCCTTTTCTCAGCCAGCCGCCACCACCAGATCCCAGAGCTGTGACTTAGTGTACACTAAGTCAGGCCTCAGTTCCTCTTCCCACTCACTCACCCTGTTGATTGAACAAAGGACTTTGATGCAGAGGTTTTCATCAGAGATAAATGCCTCTTCATGGACATGGTCTATGTGCAATGTTGTATGACCTGCAGGCAGTTGTTGAGAAATTGCAAGGTGCAAATAGATGTGCTGAAGTCCACAGGTTTTGCTGGGTGGGGAATCAGGACACCTGAGTACGAAACCCTGGCAAAGTCCCCACCCTCAGCTGCAAGGTGGGAAGAGTGACTTCAATGCCCTCTAACTTACAGGACAGACAGACACTGCATTTGACGAGTGCAAAGGCCACAACAGTGCCCACTGCAAAAGAGCCCTGCAGTGGGGATATGCAGAGATAGAAATAAGCTAACTAGAGTAACCGGCATCTTTTGAAAAGAGCAAAAGAATGCTATATATCAGTCATCAATCAAGTAACTTCTAATCTTATCAAAAAGCTTCCCAACAAGAACAAATTCTAATCTTACGTGTCAACCAATCAGCACATGCGTCAGTAATTACTGTACTTTAGCCACCTACAAGTAAGATCAGGGTTCCCTTATCCCTAGAATGAAACCACACCTTAAACCCATCACTCCAAATTGAACTCCTTAAGTTCAATTATCAGGAAATTAAAATAACTAAAACCAAGAGAAACTATGACAAGTACCTCTTCCAAGGAATCCCTGTTTCCTTATCTCCCCTGTGGCTCATCCAATGTCAGAAACCACACCTTGAAGCAGCACGGGGTGTGAGAAAAGACCCTCGAGGGGCCCTCAGCTTCTCCCACAGCTACATCTTGGGCATCTGTTTAACCTCCTCGAGCTTCCATCTCCTCTGCACCTCAAAGACTGCCCTGCAATGATCAATATGAGGCTAAAAAAACAGGTGTCAAGAGACTTTGTAAAATGTTGAAGTATTTTATAATGAAGGGACCTCAGATCCAACAATCTTCCCATTTTCTGGATTCAAATCAGCTACTGGACACTCACCATTTACTTCATTTGTTCATTCAACAAACATTTATGGGGCACCCACTACATGCCAGATGCTATGCCAGGCACTAAGGACCCGATGGCAAGCAAAACAGCCCCAGTCCACCATCTGATCTGACAGGACTGCATTAATATTGCACTACAGGACAAAGACATCACCAACCACCACACCACAGAGCATATTGTTACACCCTGCAGGCCATGCTAATGATTTGGTCTTTTTTCTAAGAGAAATCAGAAGCCACGGAAGGGTTTTAAGCAGAAGGAATGACATACTCAGAACATTCTGTCTGCCTTGTACTGGCCCTGGGCTAGGCCTGGGATATGGCAAGAACAAATGCAGGCTCTTCCTCTACAAAATCGGGGGGTGGGGGGGGCCCCGCAGGTCACCAGGAAGTCATCATTAGTCACACAGTGTTATTACATGCTACAGCAGGGTGCTGTGGGAGCCAGGGGGGAACGATCTATAAATGCTAGTGGCCCGAAACTGTTAAGAGATATGGTACCTAGAGTAAAGGCAAAACACAGCTACAGAAGGGACACAAAATAAGAAATATCTCAAAACAGTGAAAGTCACTAATTCCACATAACAAACTTCAGTGCCACAAAAAGAGACACAGCATATTCTCCCGAATTTATTAAGTTGTTTTCCATAAATATTTAATTACTCAGAAATGTATCAAAAGCACAGATTTCTCTTGACCTAGTTATCAAGCTTATACAAGAGTGAGAATTACTGCATTCAATAAACACGAATTTAATTACATTCATTAATCTTTCTTTCATCTCTAATAAGATGATTTTCAAACAAAACACTGACTGAGGCCAAACATATAAATTCCTTCTGATTACTCAAGTAATTGTCTTAACCTTCAAATAAAACCTTATAATAAAAACATTTAAATCCTAAAGAGGAGAAGTATAATGTTGTATTAGTTCATATTAAAGACCCTCTATTTACATGGAATCATAGAACAAGCAAGGGACAGAAAGAACTCCGGAAAGCAGCCTTCATTTCCGGGACCAGCTGGAGACAGGGCCCACCCTCAGGGTGGCTCCATCCTCCTCACCAAGAGCCAACTGCTTTTGTGGGCATCAAGGGTTGCATCTGCAGTCCCAACAAAGGCTGAGTTCTGCCTGCCACCCTGCGTGCTCCTACTGGCCCCTGCCACAAAGGACATCTGAGTTTTACCATATTCCTTGTGCAATAACTCACATAACTTCCATAGGCAATAAATTAATATTCCCCCAAAAGCATCCTACAAGCCCTCTAACAATGGCTGAAGAGAAGATTATTCTAGCTCACAATAACTGAGTGTTCACGGTGTGTGAACCCCATGCTAAGACCCATTCCGCATCATCTCCTTGAAGCCTTTCAGGAATCATGGAGGTAAGTACCATCACACTTCCTGTACCGATGAGGAAACACAGGAGTGGTCACTTGCCCAAAGCCGTCAGGGTTGTGAATGGTAGAGTCAGGACCCAGACCCACCTTGGCCTGACTCCAGTCTTTAAGCTCTGCCCTGTCACTCTGGTGTCAGGAGATAAATCTCCTGTAAAGAACATAAAGAACTAAAGCTCTGTAGAAAAACTGTGGGATGATTTGCCATTCTGGGTCTTCATGGACTCTGCTCTCCTCCTTAAGTGCACATGAAATAAGCCTGGCTTGTGCCTCCCCTTGGGGAAAAGTCATGGAATTGATCAGTGCAGGTGACCCAAAGAAAAAAAGTGCTCACAATGGTGCTGGGTGGGAAACTACCTTCGAGAAGAGCTCATGTAAAAAAGGGGGAGGAAACACATGGGGACAAACCCATAGCCTAGGGTCAACAGGGCCTATGAGGGGTGTCCGTAGGACTCCTCGAGCACTTTGTGACTTCAGAGCTGGTTTCTCAGACACCATGGCCATCACCTTCACCATCCCACTAGCACCATTACCACTACACTAGAACCCAGAGAAAACAGCCAAAGAGGTGCTTCTCAGTGCTCCCTAAGAACCATGGATAACATGTGAGCAGTCTGTAAGAATCAGTTTTCTGTCAGGCACCATGCTAAACATTCCACTGCACCACTTCACTGAATTTTTAGCAAGAGTCCTAAGTTAGGCAACACTGCTAAGCCCCATGTAACAAACCAGTAAACCAAGATTCACAGAGAGGGAGACACTTGCCCAAGGCCTTGTGTATGGAAGAACCAGAATCTGAACCCAGGTCTGCCTGGCTCCAGAGCATGAATCTGCTTGGCCACTTCATTCAAGGTCTTCTGTCATAGTCAATCGCCTTCCAGTCACCTTCTGTTTGCATGTGGTTCTTCCACCAACCACGAGCTCCTCAAAGACAGGGACAGAACTCCTTCATCTCCATATGCCCACCATCCAGCAAAGGGTTTAGCCAAAAGCAGGAACCCAGCAAGGCTGGTGAATTAATGCCCACATAAAGGAAGTAAAACCCCCTCTCCTTTTAAGAAAGTGGCCCTAAAAATGCCCCAGGATGCCCCTCACAGAACCCAACTCAACCAACTGCCCAATACCCCTGGTCAAAATCCACAGACCACCTACTCAGTTCCCTTGAGCCTGCTCCTCCACAACCCCACTCTAAGGGAAGGATGAGCAGCCATACTTCTGAAGAAAGGCAAGGTGGGCTTCAGCATGTATAAGCAGTTCATTTTTAGAGTTGTGCTTTTTTCTGCTTCCCCCTCTTGACCTGGAGCATCTGGAGAAATATTTCTTTCCTCTCCCATCTCCAAGACTTTTTGGACAAGTATGACCAGCCATACCCAAAGCCTATAGCTAGTATACGGCACAACACATACCTGTCTCAGAGTCAGCACTCAAATACTTAGAAAGTGAAGGAATAGAGCCCAGAGACTGGGTTTCTCCAGCAACCGGATGGTTTATCAATAAGAGCTTGCCAACATTCGGTAGCTATGATGGACGGGAGGTCCATCACAATGGCCAAAAAGAACCTACCCTGAAGTCTTAGCAGCAAAGAAAGTAGGAGAGTTCCCCTGTGCAGGGAGGAGCCACAGACATAAAGTAATGCATGCCATAACACAATGCATACTCTGATCAAGGCAGGCACACAATGAAAGTCAAGGGAACACAAACAGGAGTGGTCACTTGTGCCTAAAAGAACAGAGTAGGTTTCACAAAGGAGGGGCTATTTGAGCTGGGAAGCCATTCCCAAATCACCCAAGGAGAAGTCATTGTTTCCTGCCTCCATGACCCCCATACGGCACCACCCCAACATCGGGCCCACCATACTATTCTACAACCAGTGGCTTGTGTGCCTGTCTTCCTGCGCAGTATGTGGGCATCTCAAGGGCAAGGACTTTGGGCATTTTCGATGGCTCACCCTCAACTGCCCAGTAAATACCTGCTGACAAAGAATAAAAGAGTTTCCGTCAGGTTATTAATAACATGGCAGATACCTCTTCTTAAGCATCTACTACCACCTGGTAACGCCGCAAGTACTTGGTATGCAAGCTCTCATTTCCTCCACACAAAACCCCCAAAAGGCAGATTTTATTAACATCATCCATTTTACAGATAAGGAAAGTGAAACTCAGAAAGACTAGGTAGATTATCTAAAGTCATACAGCCAGTAAGGAACAGGTGAACTTTGAATCAAGGACTGAATGGAAAATCAGTTTTCAATTACTAGTAAAAAAATCTCTTTTCCTTTCTCTTTCTGTTGTCTGCCTTGCATCCAGATACGTGGATTGCCTGTAATCTATTGTTCAATGGGACCAAAGCCATTTGCTTCCCAGAAAAGAACAAGGGATGTCCCTTACTACTCTTCTCAACAATTACTGCTAACCATTACTGAGTAAACATCATGGGGAGGGGGGCGCATGGACAAAACTTCCTACAACATCAGTCAAAAACATTTATTAAGTAGGAACTGTATGTACTAATTGGAACATTTTCCAATGTTGAAACAATTTCCAAAACAGATCAAGTGAATAGACGAAGGAGAAAGAGTATGTACAGACCCTATTCTTTGTGTAAGAGAAAGAATATATAATAAACAGGAAAATGGTAATAGTGGTTGCCCCTAGGGAGAAGGACTGGCAGCTTGAGGCAAGAAAGACGCTTTTTACAATTTGTTCCCCTCGGAATTACTTGCCTTTAAAAAGAGAATCCATGTGTGATTTTTTTTTAACTTCTTAAAAAAATAAGATTAAAAACACCATTTAAAGATGCCACTTTTTGCCAGGCCGCTCCCAAATGCTCACATACATATAACTGCAACCATGAAAAAGCTTATGAACAAAAACTGGATGAACTTAATCTGTGGTAAATCAGGACTGTGAAACAGTTTTTGTCTTCCATGCTGAGGTTCACCAATTTCACTAATGTTGCAATATGTTTTTGCAACTAAATCAACAGAATTTTGGAGACAGATACAACATACATATAAGCAGCAGGGACAATTTGCCACACCTTCTTCCTAAACTCCTCATCTGTTCCTTCAACAAGTATTTAATGAGCACCTACTGTGTGCTAGGCAAAGTGCTAGACAGATTTTTTTTTTTTAAAGAACAGGTCATTATTTTCTTCCTGCCTGCCTTTCAGGAAAATAGGGACAGCAAGCTAATGAAAGAATGCCAGAGCAAGGACCACCGTTGATGTTCACAGTCTAACATCATCCTCACTCAACCAAGAAAATGGAGATCTGGGGAAGGGATCTGTTCAAGGTTACATAAGAAGTGAAGGCCTCAGAATTACCAGTCCTGCTCTCCCTACATGCTTCATGCTGTTGTGTTGAAAGATGAGCAGGCAGGGAGGGGAAAAAGGGACCCTAACACTGAGTGCCTGATGTATCAAGTGCTTTCACATATCCTGTGTCATTTATTCTTCATAACCCCTCAAGGTTATGATTATCCTTGTTTCACAAATAAGGAAAACAAAGCTCTGAGAAGCTGAGAAACTAGTGCATAAGGCTTCCAACACAGACCTGTCTGACTTCCAAGCCAGAACCTTTACCCTCCATACTGAATAGGAAAATCAATTTAAAAAGGTAGACTGGCGGGAGGGGGGGGACACACCTGGGTGGCTCAGTCGGTTAAGTGTCTGACTCTTGATTTCAGCTCAGGCCATGATCCCAGGGTCCTGAGATTGAACCCCATCTCAGGCTCCGTGCTCAGCGTGGAGTCTGCTTGAGATTCTCTCTCCCTCTGCCCCTCCCCCCACTCACACGCTCTCTCTCTCTCTCTCTCTCTCTCTCTCTCTCAAATAAATAAATAAATACTAAATCTTTAAAAAATAAAAACGTAAACTGGGGCCATATCACAGAAAGCCTCGGTTTTAACATTTTCCGTTAATGAAGTTTCTCTATCAACCCTGGGTGTTGTCACTCCAATAATAACAATCAAAAAGCCAATCCCCTCATTATTCAATGCATGTTCTAACTTTTGTGCACCACCAAGTTTGGGCTTTCCTTTTAACCCACAGATGGTAACCCAGAGGGCAGCAATTTCTGAGAACCATTTACACAGTTTCTGCTAGGACAGAAAGGAACATCACACATGTTGCTTCTAGACCCTCTGGGTGCCTGCCATATAAACACAGGCCCCAGTAAGGACCCATCCCTGAGATCCCATGATGCCTCTGGGTCACTGCCACACCAGCTGAGTGGTAGTGAGAGAGGCCAGCACCATGGTGGTTCGCCCCCAAAAGTTTCATAACTTCTAAATAAAGAAAAATGCAGGCCAGTGTAAGAGAAGCTTCCTCCTGCCTTCTCTCTGTCCATGCAATGCAGGTAGGAGAAATGACAGTTTGGAATGGTCAAACTGCTAGTGAAGAGAGGTACTGTGTGCCAAAAGGTCACACACATGGGTATAGGACATCTTCTGGATAGGAGAGAGTCCTCTCAGCTTGATTTCTTCTCTCTGCTCCTGTAGGAAGCTAATGAATTCTCACATTCCCCTCTTTTTAGCGTCTTCTTTCTGGAATGTGGTAAAATCAGAGTTCCTACTTGGACGAGGATGGGGAATTCCATAAGGCTCAAGCCTAAGCCTCATGATCCAGCTCAGAGTCCTCAATGGGGTTGGGGTCTAAAGGTCAGCAAACAATTAAATGTTCCTCACTTTCCACCTGCCATTGCTCCCTGCCACATCTCCCCCAGAGGTCATGATCCAAGTCAGATCCGAGACTGTCTTTTGGGGACTCTCTGCCACAAACCTCATCCCAAACTCAAATAATAAAATGGTCTGCTAATTAGAAATACCCTGAATCCAACCTCCCCTTTAAACCCCCAGTCCCTGAATCCAACCTCCCCATCGGCAAAGAGGAAGGAGAGTCATTACTTTACCCCACGATTTGCTCAGTAAGCATTTTTCCATCCTATCCTCACAAAGCCCCAGGGAGGCACACAAGGCACATAGCACGACGCTCGATGCTCAGATGCTCGTTTTGCGAAGACACAAAGCTCGAAG
The DNA here is from genome assembly GCF_037043125.1 of Eumetopias jubatus. NCBI lineage: Eukaryota > Metazoa > Chordata > Mammalia > Carnivora > Otariidae > Eumetopias > Eumetopias jubatus. The sequence goes on along the minus strand of NW_028274821.1, from coordinate 86,594,169 downwards.
AAGTGAAAGACTCTCCGGGGGTTACACAGAGGCAAAAGCTTCTGAACCCTCATTTCTGTTCTTCTCCCTCACCAGGCTGCCATGTCAGTCTTTTGGGAACTGCCATTACTAAGATCGGCAGCAGCATCTGGTACCAGGACCCTTCAAGCTTCACACTAACTACTCTTCCAGCAAGCAACATTTCTCAACCACATTTCTAAGCATCCAATGAACGCCAACCGCCGACCCCAATAGAGGCATGCCCCCAGCAACAGGAAAAGCCCCAGAGACACGAAAAACGACGCGCCCCACTTAAGGCACAGCGTGGCATAGGAGAAACCGCCAGCCTAATAACCGGGCGGCAGAGACCCAAGTCAGCCAGGAGAGGCAAAGGCAGGCCTGGCGGGCCCCTCTGGCCCAGCAGCAACCCTCGAAGCCTCCAGAATCTTCAGAGAGCTCAAAGCTCCTGCGCCCACCCCAAACCCCCCTGGACAACGGAGAGGGCTGCACTCCCTTCTCCAGGGGGCACTCGCCCTCCGCCCGCTCCTCACCTGGGGCACCGCTTCCGGACCTGCAACCACTCGGGGCCCCGCCCCCCGCCCCTGCAGGTCTCCCTGGCCCCGCCCTTTGCACCTGTGGTTTCCTCAGGCCCGGGATCTCCAGCAGCTCGGCCCTCAACTCGCAGCCCCTTCCCACTGCCAAATCTGTGGTCCCACCTGGCCCCGCCCCCACACCTGCTGCCCCCTCTGCCCCGCCCAACTGCCTCCACCAGCCCCGCCCCCCCACCTGCGGCCTGTCCCCTACACCCCCACACCCGCTGCCCCTCCTACCAACCCCTCACCAGACCAGCCCACCTAAGACCCCCCCCCCCGGCCCGGCCCCCCGCGACCCTGAACCCGCCCGACACCATCCCTGCCCCCCGGCCCCACCTCCCGCCCCGAGGCCCCTCCTCGGCCCAGCGGCCCCTCAGGGTCCCGCCCCCCGCACCTGCAGCTCCCTGCGGCCCGGCCCTCAGAGCCCCGCCCCGCCCCGCCCCGCCCCGCGGGCCGCTCTTCTCACCGCCCGCTCTCGCCGCTGCCGCTGCAGTCCCGGCCGGTCACCTTGACGCGGGCCGCAGTGGCTGCCGCCGCCTCCTCATGGCCCTGGGAGCGGCCCAGGCGGCAGCGGCGCCTTCGCTCGGAGGCCGGGGCCGGGCCGAGCCGGGCCGGGGCCGGGCCGGGCGCAGCTGGAGCGCGGGCCGACGCGGGAGCGGAGCCGGTGCCCAGCCGCAGTAGGAACCGTCCGCTCCTGGGCCTGAGCGGCGGGCCGCGCAGCCAATCCGCGCGCGGCGCCAGACCAGTCCACCCAACCAGCTCGTCGCAGAGGCGGAGACACGCAAATCGGCCGGCTGGGCGCGCCAGTGCGCAGCCGCTGCAGCTTTGGTCCTCGCTGGCCTCGGCCTCTGCACTAACCTGTGGACGCCCTCTCAGTCTGTGAGGATGCTCCGCGGTCCGCACATCCCTCTCAGAGCCCCGCCACGCCCATCTCCTTCCTAGAAATAGCAGTGCATCTTATTCCCCGTACATCCTTCCAGGCCTCGTACAATGTCCCCTTGAAATCCCTACCTAGGAGTCACCGTTTTGAACAAAAAATGGTTTTGTGAGAGACATCACCTTAATGTTCATTCTTTACAACCCAGAGGTAGGCACAGAACACAGAACGTCAGAGCCAGAAGACACCTCAGAGCGCCTGGGGTCCTACCCATTTACAGCTGGGCAAAATTAGGCCCCACGAGGGGAACGGACTTGCCCAAAACCACACAAGTGCAAAGCAGGGAAATGAGCCTGTCTCTTGTCTCCCTGCTCCCACATCCTTTACTCCGCCAGGCACGATGAGGTAGGCAGGGAGGTTAAGTTATCTGATTACAGTCACAGAGGTAAGAGGTTGCCAGATCTGTGAAACCCTGGAAGTCCAGAAGCACAGTAGGGAGCCCCTACATCCTCATTCTGATTGATTCTTGGGCAGGTAGACATGGAGAACGTCATTTTGGCAATTTACAGTTTGGAATTAACATCAGAGTACGGAAGGACTTGGTTCCTGTTTCCCAAAGCTTATGGAGGGAAAAAAAGAAACAATCAAAAAGAAAGAAAAGTCAGTGGAAATTAAACAATTTCTAAGCCTTCAGGGGGCTCTGAGGGAAATTTCTGCCATTTTGCATCAAGAAAATAATAATCATTAAAGGAGATACTTTATTTTACTTCAGGAGAGCAAGAAAACAATGTACTGCAATGGTTCTGCTCAAAGTCTCTGGATTCAGAAATGCACAGGGTTGTGGTTGAGTGCAAAAGCTGGAGAGACAGACTGCCTGAGTCCAAACTCTGGTTCTGCCACCAGCTAGCTGTGTGCAGGTAGGCAAATTACTTAATGTCGCTGTGACTCAGTTTCTTTGTTGAAAACTGAGTGTGGTGAAAATCGGAAAAGCCATTGGGAGGATTAAATGAGATGCTATGTGGAAGAGAGCCTGGTACCTAAGAGGAGCTCAATAAACATTAGCTATTGTTATTTCTACCACTGTGGTATAGGGCAAGCATGGAAGGAGTTTAGAACAGTGTTTGCAATATATGCTTGCTAAAGGGCATTTATTATTTTTATTATGCTTGTACATAGCTTCTAAGTTTTCTTCGGTGAACATATTCTTTTGTAATATGTCAAAAGGTTATTGTAAACCCAATTTTAAAATGAGAAAAGGATCTGAAGAGATAGTTCTCCAAAGAAGATATACAAATGGCTAATGAGCATGTCAAAAAATTCCTCACTATCATCTGCCATCAGGGAAATGCAAACCAAAACTCCAATGAGATGCCACTTCAAATCTGTTAGGATGGCTAAAACAAATAAGATGGACCATAACAAGAGCTGATGAGGTGGAGAAATTGGAACCCTCATACACTGCTGGTAAGAATGTAAAGTGGTGTAGCCACTTTGGAAAATAGCCTGGCAATACTTAAAAGGTTAAATTTGGAGATACCATATGACCCAGCAATTCCACTCTCAGATATATACCCAAATGAAAACATACATCCATACAAAAACTTGTACATAAATGTTCATAACAGCATTATTCATAATATCCAAGAAGTGGAAATAACGTAATGTCCATAAAATCATGAATGGATAAATAAAATGGGGCATATCCATACAATGGAATATAAAAAGAAATGAAGTAACAATACATGCTACAACGTGGGTGAACCATGACAACATGTTGAGTGAAAGAAGCCAGATCACATATGATTCCATTTATGTGAAATGTTCCAGAATAGGCAAATCTATAGAGACAGAGCGTAGATTAGTGGTTGTCTAGGGCTGGGGGGAAGGAAGAATTGGGGGTAATGGCTAAGGCATGTGGAGTTTCTTTTTAAGATGATGAAAATGTTCTAAAATTGATTGTGGGGATGGTTGCACAACTCTGTGAATATACCAAAAGCTATTGTATTGTTCACTTTTAATGGATGAATTATATAGTGTATGGATTATATCTTAATAAAGCTGTTTTAAAAAGTTATCATGGGGTGCCTGGGTGGCTTAGTCGGTTGAGCATCCAACTCTTGGTTTCAGCTCAGATCATATTCTCAGGGTCATGAAACTGAGCCCCACATCAGGCTCCACAATCAGCAGGGAGTCTGTTTGAGATTCTCTCTCTCTCCTTCTTCCTCTGCCCCCCCCACACTCTCTCTAAAAATAAATAAATCTTTAAAAATAAAAAATTTAAAAGTTATCATAAAGTGATGATCAATCATGTCAGTCCCATGCTCAAACACCATGTAACAGGATATGGAGAGGATCTCAGCTGCATCCACTAGAGTTTGGATGGTCTACCATCAATGTGTGATATACTGGTGGGGTGCTCTCAGCATCTCATGTGTTTGAGTCACTCTCAATGAGGGAAAGGAACTTTTGAACCACAGGAGAAAAGGAGGCTTGGAGAAGCTACCAAGGGGCAATCTCCTGGGCCAGCTGCCTCTGTGTAGACTTGTACTTCATGGAGAGTTAAGCTTTAGGACAGTTCAAGGAGCTGTTTTCATTAGAGATGCTAGTGAACAGGGAAGCTGTGATATACACACGCTAGGGTGGCCTCCACGCCTCCACAACCTGCACCTCCCGATGTGCCTGGCCTGTGTGATCCCCTTCCCTGCGTGTAGGCAGGATCTGACTTGCTTCTAACCAGGAGAATAAGGCAAAGGTTTTAGGATGCATGTGATTATGTTACATAAGATTATAATCCATCTTGCTGGGAGACTCTTTCCTGCTGCCCTTGAAGACACAAACTGCCATGTTGTCAGTGGCGCTATAGAGAAAACCACTCAGCAAAGAACGGAGAGCAGCCTCCAGCCAACAGCCAGCAAGAAACTGGGGCCTTCAGTCCAGCAACCTTCAAGGAACTAAATGACGCCAACAATCACGAGCTCAGAAGCAGACCCTTCCCTTGTCAAGCCTTGGATGAGACTGTAGCCCTGGCCAACACCTTGATTACAGCCTTGTGAGACTCTGATGCAGAGGGCCCAGCCAAGCTGAGCCAGATTACTCACCCACAGAAACTTTGACAGAATAAATGTGAGTTGTTTTAAGCTGTTACATTTGTGATAAAATTGTTATGCAGGAACATATAACTAATACAGAGGCACAACCCATCCTGTCCTGGTGCCTGAGAGAGGCAGCTTCTGTGCAGAAGCCATCAGTGCCCAGGTACAGCGAGGATTCCAGAACGCAGCGCTCCTCCAGATCCTGGGGGCTGGTGTCTTTGGGGGCATCAGGAGGCAAAGGAGAGGGTCTAGAAAACAGCACCATCATTGGGTACAGATAGCAGTGGCAATGGTGAGATGCCCCAAAGAGGAAGCAGCCATCAACATGGGCAGTAGAGGGGAAACTGGAAGAAGAAGGGTTGAGAATAAAGTTTTCAATTCAGTCAGTTCTAGAAAATAATGATGGCTTTGCCACTTCCCAGCTATGTAGCCTTAGACAAGGTTTCTCGTGTATGAGAAGGTAATATTTAGAGTACCTACCTTGTAGGGTTCTCCTGAAGAAAAGTGAGTTAATCCTCTAGTGGCTATGAGAATGCTCCTTGCAGACCTCCAGTCATTGGGAGCTTATTTGACCAAGCGCCCAGCTGCTGCATTATGAAACTCAAAAGGATTTGCTCTAAGGCAACACTACATATGGGTTGCACTCAGTACATATGGGCTGCACCCAGTGATGGACCACAGCAGGGGTTCTAATGCAGGCCTGCCCCAGGGGGCAGTGGGACTCCTCTGGTGATCATCTTTGGTTCAAGGACTCCTCAACAGCCTTGCTGAACCTCCTTTAGACTGCATCATGTACGGGATGCTTCCACACACTTCCTTCCCTCTCTCCTTCACTTAGGATCAGATTTGCCTCACAGTCTCATGGCTCTCTCAACCTTCCTCGCTCCCTTACCCATTCCCCTAACAAAATCACCACATGTTGAATCCTGTATAGCATCTACTTCTCAGTGAATCTGGACTGACACAAACAGTACCAGGAGTGGTCAGGAAAAGTAGGTGGTAAGATGCAGATTTAGGACTGTCTTACCCACTGCCTAGGAGGCAGAGGATGCCCTTCTAATGAAACACAGAAAGTCCTTGGAACAAGATGATGGCTCAAATGCTAAAGAGTTCACTCTTGGTGACCTGGGAAAATATCTCTGTGGAGGAGAATACTGTGGTGGGTGTTGTGATGCCAGCATTTTAAATTATATGGGGAGAGGAGTACCTGGCTGGCTCAGTCAGTAAAGCATGTGACTCTTGATCTCAGGGTCGTGAGTTCAAGCCCCACACTGGGTGTAGAGTTTACTTTTAAAAAGTTTTTAAATAAAATATATGGGGAGAACAATACCTACAGAAACAGAGGAAGTTAGTTGGTTACAGCGAAGTTGTACTACAGAAGGATAAGAAGAGACTGAGTGTTGTCAAGAGGCAGTTAATGGCTAAGGTTGAGAGCCACGGAACTCTGGAGGCAGCTTACAAAGAGGTCCTTATCAGCTGTGTAGGTGGAAGGACAGGCACTTTGAGTGGCAGGCTGAATATCTAATTGTTAGAGTCTAGAGCTCCAGAGATGTTTGGAGTTCTTGGCTCACTCAGCCAAGGTGAGTGGTCAGGGCCTTGGATGAAGGTCAGGGCCCCAGTGGGGAAAACTTAGGATCCTAAAACGTGGGATAGGAATATCTCGATGTACGTTCCTGAGGACATTGCTTCTGCAAAGTGCACCCCAGGCCCCTTTGAGCTTGCCAAGCTAGAACACCCTTCCTCAGTAAGAACTGTAGCCACCACCGTACTGCTATCAGGTGCTACAGAAGCCCTTCCCCAGAGACAACAGGTGCCCCGCCCCCTCCTCTCCAGCCTGCCAAGCTGGTAACTAGGGCTAAATCCCAGCATAATCTGGCTGGGGAATGCACCATGCCTGATAAGGTAAAAAATAGACGATATACCTGAAGAATGCAAGAATTAGCCAGCATGAGCTGAGGGAAGCCAGGGGAGTACCTCTAGGGTTGGATTTTGTGGGTGCTTGGTCAAGGAAGCTGGAATGCAAGACTAGACAAGCAAGAATTCATTGACTGTAGGGGCACCTGGGTGGCTCAGTCAGTTAAACGTCTGACTCTTGGTTTCGGATCATGTCATGATCTCACAAGTCGGGTTGTGAGATTGAGCCTTGCATCTGACTCCGTGCTCAGCGGGGAGTCTACTTGAAGATTCTCTCCCTCTGCCTGCCCCTGCTCTTGCACGAGCTCTCTCTCTCTCTCAGATAAATAAATCAATTTAAAAAATAATTCATTGACTTGGGAACATGTTCTTAAGACACTTTCTTTAACATGCTAGCAAGGACCCCAGCTACTGGAGTGGCTCACAGAAAGCCTGGAAAAAAGAATGGTCAATTCCCAGTGACATGGAAGCACTGGAATTGCCCTAGTAGATGGTAGAAGACGGCATGCTGAAACAGACATACCATTATCCTCACTATTCATGGTTTCCATATTTGCAAATTAGCCTATTGCTAACATTTATTTGTAATCCGAATATAAACACTTGTAGCACTTCCAAGGTCACCCACAGACAAGTAAAAAATTTGGGTCGCCTGATGTGCACATTCCCAGCAGAAGTGAAACAAGGTGACATGCTACCTTCATGTGCAGCCCTCACACTGTATACAGGTGTCCTTTTTGCAGCCTATCTAGCACCATGTTTTTCATTTTTGTGCTTCTTTGGGTGATTTCACTGTTTAAAATTATGTGGGTATAGTGATGAAGTGCTGTAGAGTATTCCCAAGCACAGGAAGGCTGTGATGGGCTTGAAGGGAGAAAGTGCATGTGTTAGATAAACAGTTCAGGTATGAGTTATAGTGCTGTTGCTCATGAGCTCAATGTTAACAAATCAACAACACAGTTGATCCTTGTACAACATGCGTTTGCCTGCACAAGTCCACTTATACATGGATTTTTTAAAAATGATATAGTCCCACTGTAGCTATATTTTCTTTATGATTTTCTTAATAACATTTTCTTTTCTCTAGCTTTCTTTATTGTAAGAATACAGTATGCAATACATATAACCTACAAAATATGTGTTAATCGACTGTTTATGTTGTTGGTAAGGTCAACAGTAGGCTATTAGTAGTTAAGTTTTTGGAGAGTCACAAGTTACATGTGGATTTTCCACAGCACAGGGATCAACAGCCCTAACTCCCGTGTTACTGGGGGCAACTGTATATATCAAGTAAGGTGTCTATAAACAGAAATACACATAAAATAAGGTTAAATGTTGATTGGCTAACAAAACGTTGTGAACGTTGACTTGCAGGAACCTAACTCTGTATTTCCCCCTAGGAGCATTGGTTTAGTATTCACTAACCTAGTGTTCACAGTGACTCTATAGGGCATCACTACTGCAAATAACTAGAGTTAACTGTACTTCTCATTGATAGGATGAGAATCTAGCTAGTAACCCTTCTGGCAGGGAATGCTGGGAATTGTAGTTCTCCTAAGTGTACAGACCCTTCATACATGGGTGTGCCCAGAAGGGGAACTGTATGAAGTTGCTGACAATCCGGCACAGGATGTTCAATCATTTAAATGCTTCAGAGAAATATTAACAATTGCCTTAAGTTTTACAACATACATCTTTCATTAATTAGTCTCTCCTCAAAGAATATCATTTCACATATGGTTAAAGGAAACATGTAATGATGGAATGAAGCAGCTCCTGTTCCTAGGGCTGAAGAGACAGAGGGAAGTAGAGGTTCTTATCACCAGTTACAGAGTGTGGGTGGGAGGGGAGGGTCCCCACACCAACAAGACATTCTCTGGACACCAGCTGGGTGTTCTACAATTCAACTCCATTCTGACACCAGCTACCCAGAGATCACATCAGATCCCACAGGCTAAGGGCTCAGTGCCACAAGACTGCTCCCTACTTCAGCCACCGATCACAGGTCCAGGGAGTTACCTGTGCTTCTGACCCACAGGCAGTATATCAGAGGTTCCCACAACCCCCTTCTTGAGTTAATTAATTTGCTAGAGTGGCTCACAGGACTCAAGAAATAAGTTTACTCACTAGATTGCTGGTTTATTACAAAGGATAGTAAAGAATACAAATCAAGGCACGCCTGCGTGGCTTAGTCGGTTAAGCATCTGCCTCCAACTCAAGTCGTGATCCCAGGGTCCTGGGATCGAGCCTCGCATCACATTCCCTACTCAGCGGGGAGTCTGCTTCTCCCTCCCCCTCTCCCCCTGCTCATGCTCTCTCTCGCTCTCTCACTCAAATAAATAAAATCTTTTAAAAACTTAAAAAAAAAGAGTACAAACCAATAGCCCTATGAAGAGCCACATAGGTCAGGGTCCTGAACAAATGAACTTCTGTCCTTGTGAAGTTTAGGGTCCAATACAAGGGCATGTAAAAGTGTTCTGATCCTTCTTTTTTGTTTTTTTTTGTTTGTTTGTTTGTTTTTATGGAGGCTTCATTACATAGTATAATTGATTAAATCACCGGCCACTGGTGATTGAGTCAAACTCTAGCCTCTCTCCCCTCTTGAAATAGGGGGTAGGACTGAAAGTTCTCATCTTTAAAGGGGTTTCCCAAAGTCATTTCATCAGTATAAACTCAGTTGTGGTTGAAAGGGGCTTGTTATGAATAACAAAACATCCATTTCACCCTATGGCTCTGAAGCATTTTTTTAGGAACTAAAGATAAGATACCATATGTTATAACAAAAGATGCTCCCATTGTTCTTATAGCTTAGGAAATTCCAAGTCTTGGGAGCTGTGAGCCAGGAACCACGATGAAGACCAAATACATATGAAAAACATATTTTGGTCATCTGAATGACCAAATATATATTTCTTTTTTTTTAAAGATTTATTTATTTATTTGAGAGAGAGAATGAGAGAGAGAGAGAGAGAGAGAGAGAGAGAGAGCACAAGAGGGGGAGGGTCAGAGGGAGAAGCAGACTCCCCGCTAAGCAAGGAGCCCGATGTGGGACTCGATTCCAGGACTCCAAGATCATGACCTGAGCCGAAGGCAGTCGCTTAACCAACTGAGCCACCCCGGTGCCCCAAATATATATTTCTTTTTTTTTTAAGATTTTATTTATTTGAGAGAGAGAGAATGAGAGACAGAGAGCATGAGAGGGAAGAGGGTCAGAGGGAGAAGCAGACTCCCTGCTGAGCAGGGAGCCCGATGTGGGACTCGATCCCGGGACTCGAAGATCATGACCCGAGCTGAAGGCAGTTGCTTAACCAACTGAGCCACCCAGGCGCCCCCAAATATATATTTCTTATAAGTCACAATATCATGGAAAGATTCCAAGTTATCAGAACCTAAAAGTTCAGCAAAGAAGCCCAGTGAAGCTGATCCAGAGAATTGTGAGAAAATCAATTGGTTCTTGTTTCAAGACACTAAGTTTTGGGATGGTTTGTTACATAGCAATAGATAACCAGTACAAATATCTTCATGCTCTGTGCACATTCTGAGAGGTCTATCCACATGACTCTTCCAAAGCCCTCTGTGAGCATCTGTCAGTCCTTTTATTTCCAGATCCCTGACCATCTAGCCAAACCATTAGCCACTGCCCATGAATCTGTGTATAGCTGCACTTCTGGTCATCTCTCAGCCTGCACAAAATGGATAATAAAATGCATTGGCCACCAGGAAGATTTCCCTTTACACCATCTTTTCAAAGACACTCTTGAATGGGGCTGTGATTTTCAGTAGTCTGTTTCCAGTAGATGTTGGCATGGATGTAGATTGAGGCTCGAAGTTTGGATTGAAGTAGAGGAGGCAATACGGTAGGAGTAGGTGTTAAGAGTACTTGAGTCACCTACTAATACAACTTACTTCTGGACATTCCTAAGTCCAAACTCATATCCCATTTCTACTTGATGGATTGCTAGTGCCCAAGCCCAACTTTATGGTTTTGTCGGTCAGATAACATTCAATTTATCTGGGCAGCTGAGTCACATGGTGACTCAATGTTCTATTATTAAGAAATAGAGATTAAAACATTTTTTTAGGGGCGCCTGGGTGGCTCAGTCGGTTAAGCGACTGCCTTCGGCTCAGGTCATGATCCTAGAGTCCAGGGATCGAGTCCCACATCGGGCTCCTTGCTCGGCGGGGAGTCTGCTTCTCCCTCTGACCTTCTTCCCTCTCATGCTCTCTCTCTACCATTCTCTCTCTCTCTCTCAATAAATAAATAAAAATCTTTAAAAAAAAAAGAGTACTCTTAAAAAAAAAATTTTTTTTTAGGGTGCCTGGGTGGCTCAGTTGGTTAAGTGACTGCCTTCGGCTCGTGTCATGATCCTGGAGTCCCGGGATCGAGTCCCGCATTGGGCTCCCTGCTGCTCAGCGGGGAGTCTGCTTCTCCCTCTGACCCTCCCCCCTCTCATGTGCTCTCTCTCTCTCTCTCTCATTCTCGCTCTCTCAAATATCTTTAAGAAAAAAAAACATTTTTTTTTAAAAGATTTATTTATGTCAGAGAGAGAGTATGCGTGTGCAAATGGGGGGAAGGGGCAGAGGAAGAGAATCTTCAAGCAGATCCCTGCTGAGTGTGGAGCCAGCTCCACCGTGTCTAGCTCCATCTCACAATCCATGAGATCACGACCTGAGCCGAAACCAAGAGTCCAATGCTCAACCGACTGAGTCACCCAGGTACCCCAAAACATTATTTTATTTTTAAGATTTATTTATTTGAGAGAGAGAGAGAGAGAGAGGGAGGGAGAGTGTGTGTGTGTGCGCGCGCGCGCGCGCAAGTTGCGGGGAGGGGCAGAGGGAGAGGGAAAAGCAGACCACCCACCAAGCAGGAAGCCCTATGCGGGGTTTGATCTCAGGACCCTGAGATCATGACCTGAGCCAAAGGCAGACGCTTAATGACCGAGCCACCCAGGCGCCCCTGGATTAACTTTTTTTGATGAAGTAGGAGAGATTGTCTGTAGAGCAAAATATCTCTGCTGCGATATTCTCTATGAAAAAGTCTTTTCAACTTTGGCATTTCTATGGTAGACACTCCTATAAGTATTCACTGAATTGAGTTCTACTGCCTCTCCATGGACACAGGATAAAATCTGAATTTGTAAATAAATAAAATTTATCTCAACATCTGTCTTCAACCACCTTATCCACCTTCATCTCCTAGTTGCTAGCATTTACAAAGCATTTGGTATGTTTCATCTCATGAAATACATGGTTTCATTCAATAAATATAGATATCCATAGGTGTCATAGAGGCCATTATGTATAAATTATTATATGATATAATGTCATATGTTGTATTACATGCATATACTTTAACCTAAATATCTCATACAACATATGTTCTCCTGTAAGTTGTTTTTCCACACTCAGCAATATGTCATGGACATTTCTCGATGACATAAAGGTTGTTTGTTTGTTTTTTAAGATTTTATTTATTTATTTGACAGAGAGAGACACAGCGAGAGAGGGAACACAAGCGGGGGAGTGGGAGAGGGAGAGGGAGAAGCAGGCCCCTGACGAGCAGGGATGATGACCCAAGCCGAAGGCAGATGCTTAACAATTAAGCCACCCAGGCGCCCCCGACATAAAGGTTTATTTACACATTTATATCACCATTTTAAATGATTCACTACTACAGCATTGTAAGAATGCATCAGATTTACTCATAAACATTACGGTGGCTTCCAACTTTTTAATATTACAATCAGCATAGGAATGAATAAATGTATACATCTTTTTGGATTGTTATTTGTTAGACTATCTTTTTATGTTAAATTCTTAAAAAAGTAGTATTGCTGGGGGTGCCTAGGTAGCTCAGTTGGTTAAAGCATCTGACTCTTGATTTCAGCTCGGGTCATGATCTCAGGGTCCTGAGATCGAGCCCCGCATTGGGCTCCATGCTGAGCGTGGAACCTGCTTAAGATTCTCTTTCTCCCTCTCCCTCTGCTCCTCCACCTCACTTTCTTAAAAAAAGAAAAGTTTTATTGCTGTATCAAAAGGAACATACAGGGGCACCTGGGTGGCTCAGTTGTTAAGCATCTGCCTTTGGCTCAGGTCATGATCCCGGGGTCCTGGGATCGAGCCCCGCATCGGGCTCCCTGCTCCACGGGAAGTCTGCTTCTCCCTCTCCCACTCCCCCTGCTTGTGTTCCCTCTCTCGCTGTGTCTCTCTCTCTCTCTCTCAAATAAATAAATAAAATCTTTAAAAACAAACCAAAAAAGGGGCACCTGGGTGGCTCAGATGGTTAAGCGTCTGCCTTCGGCTCGGGTCATGATCCCAGGGTCCTGGGATCGAGTCCCACATCGGGCTCCCTGCTCAGAGGGGAGTCTGCTTCTCCCTCTCCCACTCCCCCTGCTTGTGTTCCCTCTCTAGCTGTGTCTCTCTCTCTCTCAAATAAATAAAATCTTTAAAAACAAACAAAAAAACAAAAGGAACATACAGGAGCACCTGGGTGGCTCAGTTGGTTAAGCGTCTGCCTTCGGCTCAGGTCATGATCCCAGGGTCCTGGGATCAAGCCCCATGTTGGGCTCCCTGCTCAGCGGGGAGTATTCTTCTCCCTCTTCTGCCACCCTCCCCCAAATAAATAAAATCTTAAAAAAAAAAAAAGGAATGTACATTTAAAAATTTTGAAACATGGTACCAATCTACCTTCCAGAGATGTTACACCGACTTCTATTTCCAACGTCAGGGTATAGATGTCTCATTTCCCGCACCCTCATCAATGCTGGGTATCGCCCCTGAATAGGTAGGAAAATGGTCTCTCATTATTGTTTTGATTGCTTTCTACAGAGGTAAAACATTTTTATTGTGAACTTATTAGCCTTGAGTATACATTCTTCTGTGGATTGCTTCTTTAGGTCCTTTCCCTTTTTAAAACTGGATGCCTTATCCTTTTAAAATTAATTTTAAAAGCTCTTGCTCTAAATATTGCAAAGGTTTTCTTCTAAACTCATAGTGGCTTTGTTGTTGTTGTTTTGTTTTTAGTAAACATGTTTTACATCATATATAGTCAAATCTATTTTTTCCCTTAGGATTCTTTCTTTTTGGTCTTATCCTTAAAAAGATCCCCCCCCCCCCTTTAAAGTAGGCTCCGTGCCCAGCATGGAGCCCAATGCGGGGCTTGACTCACAAACCCGAGATGGAGACCTGAGCTGAGATCAAGAGTCAGACGCTTAACCAGCTGAGCCACCCAGATGCCCTTCACCCCCTTTTTGAAAAAACTAGTTTCTTCATGGTTTTTATTTTTCTATAATTAACTATTTAATTTTCCTGAATCTTGTTTCTGGTCTTGTCTCCTCTTCCCTTATCTGGGCCTCCTCCCTCAGACCGGGTCTCTCCTGGTCCCTTCTCCCTCCAGCAGGATATAGATTCTTAAGGAACCTCAAAACTAATGTCAGGCAATTTTAGCCCTAAGGCTGAGGTCCCCACCTGCAGAATGTGTCCACTGGTCCCAGCCAAATGAATGCAGTTTATATCCACTGGAGGGCTCGTAGCCTTTCAGTGCTTTTCCACAGTGCACCAGGGCTGGCAAAGGCTCATTATAATGTAATTCTACCAGAGACAGCAGGAGGGAGCGGTGTCCTGGAATCCTCATGGTCAGGCTGTCTGAGTTCTGCCATTCAGAACCTGACAGGCTGGCCATCTTAGTGCCCAGGACAAAGCCCAGGTGCAGAATACACTGTCCCTGGGTCCTCTGCCCTCAGAGAGTGCTCAGGGTCACCAGGCCCTGTCACTGGCTCTCCAGGGGGAGTCAGTGAGGCTGTAAGCCTCAGTTGTCCACACGGGCCCCAAGAAGGATAACACCCGATTCCTTCCATCTGAGCCTAGACCATCATATCCAGATAGTACCTGCCACTTTATAAAGGGAAACATTTCCACAGGTAAAATTGTAGGCAGAGAGGTGCTGGGTTTCCTTCAGGGTGGACGTCTCCAGGCCTCACAGGCCCTGAGGCTGGTCACCCCCCGGACTGCCGTCGGAAGTGGGGCCTTTCGACAGAGCCTGGTGGCAGGAGATCCCTGCAGGCCCACCCTGGGGAGCGGGGGACCATGCAGTGGAGGGAAAGGAGGCAACCTTTCAATCACTAGTTTAGTGATTGAACACCTACTAGCCTTCCCATTTCACCACCAGCCTGGCCAGGGGCCCGCAGGCAAGAAGGGGGTGAGCGAGGCCGGGGCATGGGGGGAGGGGGGGCAGTTGTGTTGAAAGGGCAAAGAGGAAGTGGGAAGAAGCCAGCAGATGACCCCACCACCTTCCCTCTGCAAAGACAATGCACACAGAGCAGGAATCCCTTTGCTCAGTGGGTTAGTGACAGTGGCCCGTGAGGTCAGGAAAGCTGGAGCACCCATGAGAGCAGGACGAGAATCGGCGGTCACTGGGTGAGGAAGCTCTCAAAGGGAATGTCTCGGAGCTTTGGAGGAAATTCAGACGCAACAACAACATGCTCAGAGCCCCAATACCCCCAGCTGAGGGTGGCTTCTGATTCTCACGTTAATACTTGGGAGAAGTGGAAAGAGTGAAGCTTTGGAGGGGGAAAGTAACAACAAAACACATGAAAAGCAACTGAAACCAGCTCCAGGGACCCAGAGAGGCAATGAACAGAATGACTGGCAGACAACAGGCGGTTAGAATATGTCACACACAAGTAATGCATTGGCCCAAGAAGTGTTCTTCCAACTTCCGCCACCTCGGTTCCAACAAAATGCTGTCGGAAACGTATCTCATAATAGTATTTGTTAAAGCCCCAAAGAGGAGGGACGTGGGCAGACAGAAAGGGTTAGAATGTCCCCGTGGCCTAGATTCTGGAGAAAGTAGCCCAGAGACACATGTAGCCTAGAGAAGCCCAGAGACGGCTGGAGGGAGACCGTCGTGCTCTCACCAAATATTTAAAGCATGTGTGGTCCTGGGGCATGGAAGGAGGGCCAAGGGTCCAGCTCCAGAGAGGCACGTTTTAGGCTCAGGAAAAGGACGTTATCATGGAAAGCTGTTAAAGATGCAGAGTCTCTTGGGAAGTAGCCAGTTTCCACAAGCAAGTAGACACTGGAGATTACTTACATGGGCTACTTACCGTAGGAATCCTGGCATTGGGGGGTGGGGAGCGGGTAGCCTGGGAGGTGCATTCCCACTTTTATGGGACTGTAAGGGTCTTCCCCTTCCAAGTTGAGCACTCTGGGGAAGGGGGCCGAATTCCAAAAGAGTTACCCTCTGATTCGCACATTTCAAAGTGCATGGCACCTGAAGGCGGTAACAGCAAATTGGCAGGATCCATTCTAACTCAGAGGCTTGGGCCATACACAGCCCCTGGTGGGGCCCCAGGGAGCCCGGGGAAGGACAACGTAGGCAAATCTTCTGTTGGGACACAGAGAAGAGTGATCAAGGGCTGATCAGAGTGCCAAGGCTGGGGCGAAAAGGGCTGAAGAAATCTTTTGAGTACCAGGAACTCACTGCCTTTGCAGCAAAACTTGAGGTGGGCTTGTTGCAGAGCTGGGGTGGGGGTGGGGGTGTGTGGGGGGCACCACAACCACAAGCAACACCTAGCTCGCCACCCCAAATGGGAATGACGCTATCCCCTTAGGGGCTCAGCCAGACTGATCAGATCTAAGCTCCATTAGGCCAGATGCAGGGACAAAAGAAGCCCTAGTAAGCAACCTCTTTCAAAGATGAGGGGCGGGGGGATGCCTGGGTGACTCAGTCGGTAAGCGTCTGCCTTCGGTTCAGGTCATGATCCCAGGGTCCTGGGATTGAGCTCCGCATCGGGCTCCCTGCTCGGCGGGAAGCCTGCTTCTCCCTCTCTCGCTCCCTCTCTCGTGTCTCTGTCAAATAAATAAATAAAATCTTAAAAAAAAAAAAAAAAAAGAAAAGATGAGGGGCAGGGAACCTATTTGTTGTCTCAGAGTTGGACAGGAAAGGGATGCAACTCTGCCCCCACAGACCCAGGCAGGTTGCCCTGCGGGTGACCGCATTATAATCCAGTGTTCATGTAGACAAAGCTCCCCCTATCCCCTTTAGAGTAATAGTACGTTCTTGACCCCTGACAGCTAGGTCAACAGGCTTTATTATAGACCTCCTGCTAAGCAGGCCACAGCAGTCACCCGGTGAGGGCTCCACGGCAGGACCCCAAGCTGATGAGGTTCTGCATGTTTCCTTCCAGGTGGCCTCTTTTGCTATTTGTGTTCTGAAAAAGTTTTGCTGACAAAAGGTGTGCAAGCCAGGTCTGTTGTGATAAACAAGGAAAACATCACAAGATGTTAAACATAAAAGTCACTCAGCTATGAGGGGCTTTCAAGGAAATGGCCTAGGGAACAGGGATGAAAACCAGCAAGCAATTACGGATTGGTGGTTGTCCTTTGACATTACAAAGGACATCATAAACATCCCTGAAGCCAGGAGGCCTTAGCCAGTTGTGTGACTTGTAATGGGAAGAAACCAAAGTGAGGACAGATTGTGCGTTTAGGGCGGATGAAAAGAGCCCGCTACCGGGTGCCTGGGTGACTGTCAGTTAAGTGACTGCCCTCGGCTCAGGTCATGATCCCGGGGTCCTGGGATTGTGCCCCGCATCGGGCTCCGTGCTCGGCGGGCAGCCTGCTTCTCCCTCTCCCTCTGCCTGCCACTCCCCCTGCTTGTGTGCGCATGCTTTCTGTCAAATAAATAAAAAAAAAAAAAAAAAAAGAGCCCGCTACTGCCGGTAGCCTTTGTCAGCAAAGCAGCTCAACTGATGTCTACACAGCCCCGGCTCCAACTCAGTGTATCTGTTTCAGGTGGTGCTCCCATTTCCAGGACCTCACCCCCTCGGGATGTTCCTCTTACCCCTACCAGAGAGGAACGCCCCTGACTCTTGACCTTGGGCTGCCTTTCCAGCCTTAAGGAAAAAGCCTATGGGAAGCCGTTGCCTCACAAATTATCTGAGCCTTGAGAGTCCAACTCCATCATTTTATAGATAAACTGGGACTAAAGAGGGTGAGGGACCTGCTTAAGGTCACAGTCAGGCGCAGGCACGGCTAGAAGCAGATCTCCAGACTTGAAGTTGATGCACTTTCTCCAACGCACCCTTGAGGGGCTCAAGAGTCCCCCTACCCCCAGGGAGCACCTGAAGCTGGTCCCTACATGGAGCTTTTACACGAGGGGCCATCTCCCTGCCCACTGCGCTGAAGAGGAGCCCTCCTGAGAGGGAGGCCCCGTTTTCCAGTAAGGAGCAAGGAGCCAGGCAGCTCCAGCGGACTAGGAGCCAAGTTTAATCCCTCCCTGTTGCCCAGCCATGCTGCCCCGCTCAAACCTCCCAGAATACATGCATTTGCTCATTTGTTCTATCCTTACTGGTGTGGTGCCAGGTCCTGTGCTAAGGATATACAGGCGAGGGAGACAGTTCTGGATCCCTGCTGTCACGAAGCTTACAGACTAGAGGGAGAAACATTAGCTGAGCAATCTCACTCATCAACATACAATTAACCAGCTGAAATACTTGTTCTGAAGGGCAGAAGGCATGCTGCTCCATCCGTGCCTGGTAAAGGGGCTTGATCTAGAAGGGCTGCTGCTGTAGGCAGGGGCTCCCTGACTGAGGGAGGCTGAAATCTAAAGTCGAGTCAACTGGTAATGGGGAGGAAGAAGTTGGAGACGGCGGACACGACGCAAACAGCTCCACGCTCTGCGGCGGGAGTGAACATGGCACATCCAGAGAGCCAAGGGAGAGCTTTTGCAGGCAAGTGGGGACAGGGGTCACCAGCGATTCTTTCTAGGGGAGACTGGGCGCACACGGGGGGCCCCTGACAATCGGTCTTCGCCACACCAGAGGGAGGCATATAGAAATACACCTGCTCCTTTGTCGTCTTCCCAGCACTATGGTGGCATAAGACCTTCTTATGAAATCGTCCCCTCTCAAAAACAGCGGTTAACAGAAATTATGACACGGCAGACATTTGTAGAGCCAGTGGGGCTCAGGGAGGCTGGAGGGGCAAACACAGAGGGAGGCCACAGCCCATTTGCTCTAGCAGCATTTTTATTTACAAACAGCAATTTCCATTGACTTTATACCATAAAAAAGCCATTTACAAGCAAGAAACAAGAATTCAGAACAAAATTAAGCAGCACTGAAATATTCATGTCACAAATCTAAAACAAAATGAATACAAGAGTAAAATATCATTTGAATAAATAGTCTTAAATTCATGCTATAAAATAATCCTTAATGGCAAGTTACTAGTTGATACAGCATCCGCTTAGCTAGCTTCATTTACTTCATATGGTGATGAAGTGTGGGCTTGTGAGGTTACCAGTTTATATTGCAAGATAATGACACTGTGTTAAGTCATTCAAATTGCTCAACCATTTATAACGGAAAAAAATGTTAGCCCTACTAATAAAAGTGGTGAGAGAGATGGTTTTCACATTAGGAAAATGGTCATTCTCAAAGAAACCAGGTAAGTTTACCTCTTACTATAGTCAGGGCAGCAACCAAAGGCTTGGGCAGCAAGTCCAAAGGTTGAATTCACAGCATACTTGTCACTGAGGGGCAGCAAGAGGTCTGGTTACTGCGTCTGCAGCAGGGCTCACTCCAGGACTTGACCAAGAACTACAGGAGCCCTGTGTGTGCCAGGCCCAGAGGGGAACCAGGGAAAACAAGGTCCTCCTCCGGGCTGAGAAGTCGAGCACCGGGCAGAAACAGTGGAAACACTCTGGCACTTACTGAAGAAGACGTATGTGACGTGCGACAACCATTACAAATTTGGAACAATGTGAATGACTCTTCTGAACGTTCAGTTCAGTTGCACTGAGTAATATGAAATCTATGATTTATGAACTAGATAGTTTCATATAAAGAATTTACATAATTCCCCAATACTTTCATATATAAAATTTAATAAATAACCCTGACCAGTCTAGAAGCACCATTCAAGGGGCGTGTGCCCTTGGAAAATAGTTTAGGTGTTGCATATTTGAGTCCCTTTCAGTGGAGGCTTCACAGGAAACCATTACAGAATTTAACAATAACAAAGACAACAACAAAAATCACAGTAACTAATAGAAAAAGTTGTTAAAATAAAATACATTGATTTCTTTAAAGTAAAGCTCATTCACGTAGATGATTCCCACCCCCCCCACCCCCCAGCCCTTGTTTTGTGTTCCTGCAAGTTCTTCCTAGAGCCTAGGCTGGAAAAATAAAAGTAAAAACAAAAACCACACACAAAGATATGCAGGCCTATGGTCTGGGCTAAGGGAAAAACAAAGACTTGGTTATAACTGCTATCATGAGAAAAGACGTCTACTCACGCTCTGGAAGCTGGAAAATTATCAATTTAGTTCTACAGTATATTCTGCTTAACAGTGAACCGACAGTATCCTTTCTGCTGTTAAACACACACACACACACGCGCGCGCGCGTGCGTGCCACACACACACACACAAACACACACACGCAAACGAACAAAAAAACAAAACTGCCAAGGCAGAGCCAATTGGGAGGCTTTCCACTGACCAAAAAATTAACTTGTCTTCATATGCTGTATTTACAAATATAATTTCTAAATGTATTTACAGCTTTAGTAGAAATTAGAGGGGAGAGAACTGATTAGAATGAAAACAACTGTTTAAAACCACAAACATTAGTAAAAGTATAAAATTCTTTGTTTTCACAGTTTGTAGTAACAGGTGAAACACCTAGAGGAAAGGACGCCGTCACTGTCTTCACATTGTCTACGTATTGGAAAAGGTAGCTCAAGAAGAGACTCAATTATGAACAGACCTATATGAATTCAGGATATGTTTTGCTGTAAAAGATTTCTTCACATATCACTTCTATCTTAATTGACTTTTGCATTTGTTATAAATGAAACATCGAACCTAAAACTGTACAGAAATCGGGACTTTGCTTTCCAAAAAGAGTTGCTCTCAGGAGTTACACAGCGAACTTCGTCTGTGGAGACGTGAAGGGACCTTCGGGGAGAGAATGTTTCTGTTCTGTGGCCATGTTCATCCTCCTGGCACGTCCTCATGTGACAAGGCACAATTAATTGCTGCTGCCCGATCTGAATGGAGTTAACCTTCCACCCGCCACGCACACTGAGAAGCACGACAGCGTGCTCGCTCAGAGAGGCTGCCCAGCTCTGTGCTGGCCTCCGCTCTGCCTCCTCGAAGCCCTGTGGAACCTTACAGTACTGGGTTATGGCTTGAGAATTCATTCTTAACACTGCTAGCAGTGGAAAGGGTCAAGTGTTAGCAACATGAATGGGAGGCAAGTGGAACTTGCAAGATGTGGAATCATGGTTATTAGAGAGAAACTCAATCAATTTTCTGCCCCTTAACAGTCCCATTACAATGTTTGAACCTGAACTGTACAATCAAAGCAATGTATAGTTTTGTCAAAGACAATTTTGGATAAGTCACTCTTTGGTAAACTCAAACCAGTTAAACAAATTGACAAATACAAGGAACTCCGTGTAAATAAGGTAAAGACGGACACAATGACAAGAACCAGGATATCCGAGGTACCTGCCCCAAGTGCTCTCCCCTCCCGACTTGTCTCATCTATCACGGAATGCTCTGGGGACCTCTCAGGAGGCCCCAAGCCTGAGTGAAAAGGAGGTTCCTTCCCTGAGCCTGACCTCTCATGTCCTTGATTTCGGCATTTCTTGTCACAAACTTAATTTGTATCACCACACAAATTTTTTGCATTTAATTCTTAAAAAGAAAAATCAAAACCAAGCTAACTCATGTAAGGAAAAAAAAACAAAAATCACAAACATTTACCTGAAACCCCAGAACATATTTAAGTGGGTAAACACTTGGGGTCCAGCCTCCCCTTGAGGCACGCGGCTTTGACAGGAGTTGGGCAAGTGCTTCAGGGAGAGAACGCACCCCTTACTTAGGCAGTTTGACAGGAAAAGGCATACTATATACCCGATTTAGCAAAAGCTGCTCCTCGGGAGCAGCAGGATTAGAGTGTAATCTGTACGTAGTAACACTGACGTGTGGCGCAGCGGTTCGCACGTGAGCAGACAGATCCTGTGTGCTAAAGACACGCTCCCGCACAGCTACCACCCCCGGGGGCTATCACACACAAGGGCCTGAATGATTTTCTTTTCTCAAAATAACAAAACGAAACGAAACAAAAACCTCCCCAAAACACCCTGCCCCCTCCCCCAAGCCCCCACCATTCTTGGTATTTTAAGAGCCAAAAAAGCATGGAAAACCGGCAAACATCTATTTTTGTATTCCTTTAACTCCTAGCCTCTGAGGTTGGTCTATTTCGTGTCCGTGTTGCTTTTAGGTGGTTTGTGCTGTTCCCCTGTGGAGAGACACTGGCTGCGGGTCTCAGGGCCGAGGTTCTCGGGCACAGATTCTGCGGGCAGCCTGCAGCACCAACACACCATCCGACTGCTGCCGAGATTCCTCTGTGGGAGTACACAGTACCGAAGAGATCTCGGGAAGCCCGTTTTGTTTACTACAAGCACACGGGGAAACAAAATACAGAACTGAAGACTTTTCCTAGAGCGCTCACAAAACGTTACTCAAACAGGACTCAGGTGTGTTCTCACACAGTAATGTGTTTGCCAGCACATGATTTTGAGGTCTCTCTTCAAGCTACAAACTCAAGAGAGGGGAAAAAAACCTGTAATTCACTATGACCATTAGATTTCACATTTTCTACAACGATACTGACCTAAAAGATACGGAACATAAAAAATAGCACCACGTGACCAAAAAAAATGGTGACACACACAGATTTGGTGACACACAGAGTATCATAGAGGGCTTTTTGACTGTTGGTTTCTTTAAGCAGGAAACACTGAGAGTGGGGGAGCCACTGCTCTCATTAGCACACACAATACTAAGATAGAGATATTGCTTGCAATTCCCATAGAGTATATCTTTACAAAAAGTACAAATTCCAAGTTCTGCAGTTTCCCTGGGAACTGCATGTAGAAAAGTTGCTGTGCACCTGAACTAGCTGTTTGAAAAAAAGAGAGAGAGAGGGGGGAAAAAAAAAACCCACAACACTGCTTGGAGAATTTTGTAGACAGAACTACAAATCCCTTTCCTTTAGTGCGAGTACTAACTCATGGTAGAGTGATTTGATTTAGTTACCTGGTATGTATGTTTCTACAGTACGGAATGAAGGTAGATTCGTAAGCCAGTAAAAACATTGAAAACCACTGCTCCTTTGGGGTTGGCTAATATAACACTACAATATGTAAAAAGGTCAGCACCACGGGTCATCCAGCTTACCTACTGGACAACGAACAAAAATTCCAAACGGTTTCCAACTAGAGTTGAATACATTTTATGGCATTTGGTTTATGTACTTGTTACGAAGCAGAGCTATGAACACTGTGATTTGCTTTGCTTGCTTTTGGACACAATGATTAATATATATGAAAACCTATTAACATTCTTTTGTAAGGGAAATAAAGGGGCAAAACCCTAACATCAGGTAGGGACGAGACAGAGTCAAAAGCCCTGTTCACATTGTATTAAATTATATATTCCTCTTACATTCACCTCAACCAGAATAAAATCAAATTTGAGAATGTATATATACTATATATATAATAATCGCTTTATTATATATATATATATAAATTGTCTAACTACCCCCTAGAAGTCATTTTAAATTAGAAAAGGTTACCCATTTGTATCAGCTGACGGCATCCTGGTCTCTCTCCATGGAAACGCACCGATGCCAGCGCACACAACGAGAGAGCATGCCTCTTGGCAGAGAATGTAGGGTCAACCAGTTGGCATAGCTAAATCACTGGCAGATTTTGGATTAAGAGTTCAGCCAAAGAGGAATACTGTCAGCCTGTGTTTTCCCTGGATACGTTGCCCTTCATGCTTTGAGCTCCTTGGGAGAGGGAGGGCGGGGGGAAAGGATAAACACAATGAAGTGTTCCTTCCAGAAACCTTAGAAAAACTGCCAAGAGACCAAGAGATTTCCAGATGGTTGGGAAAACCAAAGATTACAACAAAGCAAATCACAAATATGCATTGATTAATGTGCTTTGTTTGGGTGCACTTCGTTACCATCTTAATCAGGAGCGTCAGACACTGTGTGAATTTCCATCCGGGAATCTAGGGCCATCTCTGAGGCGGATGCATCATTTTCTAGTTTCTGTTCCATGTACACATCTGTTCTCTCAGGGGACTCGATGCGACTCCTGACTTCCGCGACGCCGGGGTGGTTTTTCCGCAGGTGCTGGTTGAGGGTACCTTGGAATGGAAAGCACTTGCCGCAGATCTCACAGCGGAATGGTTTGTCATCGGTGTGGCCCCGGATGTGGTACTCCAGTTGGTCCTTGCGCGTGTACTTCTTCCCACAGAACTTGCACACAAAGGGGGTGATGCCCATGTGGAGCCGCATGTGCCTGTCAAGGCTTCCTTTCTGGTTGAAGGACTTCCCACAGTAAATACAGATCAACCTCTCATTGTACGGGTACCAGTGCCCTCTTGCACTCCTCTCTCGGGGACTGCTCTCGTACCCGGGGTTATTCATCATCGCTTCACCATCGGAACCCTGCACCAAGCCCTGCAGATCACTGTGCAGGTGGACGGACAAAGCCCGCTTTTGGCGCGCGCGCCCTCCTCGGAAACAGCTCAGCATGGATCTGGACGGGCTGGAATTACTCAAACTTCCAAAAGCTTCGGAGACGCTGGCTGGCTGTGAGGCTGCTTGGGAATAGGAATAGGCGTGCTGCAGCACGGAGCCGTACGACCCCACGTTCACTGCCACAACTTGCTCCCCGTCCACCATCTCCGTGTGGTACCCGTCGTCCCCCAGCGAGGAGCTGTCGGAACAGCTGGGCCGGTCGGACTTCTCCATCTTCACTTTCACCTCGGTGATCTGGCTCTCCCTCACCAGCAGGTCCCCTTGTTCATGGTCCCCCTCTATCTGAATCTCGTACTCGGAAACGCTCCCACTGCTCCCTCGGTCCGAGTGCCCTTCCTCCTGTAAGCGGCTGCGCAGAGCTTTGCTGGGCGTCGTCTCCATCCGAAGGTCGCTGCTCGTGGTGGGCTGCCGTACCTGAGAGCAATACGGAGGGGAGATCTCAACCGGGTTGGCAAAGAAGCTGCTGTCCTTAACTCCATTACGACTCTCGGTTGTCTCCTCAGCGCTGACAGTCACGGAGTCAACATCTCCAACACTGATCTTTGAATGGATGCTCTCCAGGATCTGCGTGCACTTGTCGATGACGCACTGCATCTGAAGAAAGCTGGCCGCGGTCAGAAAGCTGACAACATCCTTCAGCTGCAAGGACATTCTTCCAGTGTAACAAAATGACAGCAACTGTTCAAACACATTGGGATTTTTAATCACGGATATTGACAAGCCACTCATGGTACTTAATGCTGAATGGTCCCGGAAATAGGGGGAGCTGGCAGCGAGGACGGCTTTGTGGGCTCGGAATGGCTGACCCTGAATGTGAACAATGATGTCACATAGTTTCCCCTGCAGGCGGAGTTCGTTTAGCTGGCTCAGAACAGTGCTGCTGTACTCGGGCACATCAAACTGAATAAAACTGCTGCTGTCCATTTCTACTGACATGAAGCGCAATCTGCAGAAAGAGAGAGTTTCATGATTCACCAGTGACTCCTCACTCAGTACAAGTGGCATAAACACAAGCTTGCAAAAATCCCACCACCACCATCACCACCACCACTGCAGCTACTGGGCCTCCGAGGGTCGACCTGGGCATTCTTCCTCTTGCTTATTTTCAGTCTTTCACTGGTCTTGGTCAATTCACCCAAAGTCAGATAACCTAAAGATCAATCAGCCTAGTGCCCCAACTGCCTAACATTCACCTTCATCAAAATTATAACATGTTACAGATAGTAGGGCCTTTTCAGCTGATTGAGAATTTGGTATCCTTTTAGGAAAAATATCTCCCAGTCTCACCTACTTCTGAGGGTTTGGAATACTTTGTAAAAAATAGGCCAACTCGTCTAAAAAATGTTCTGCCTTATCAGTATGTTTCCAATTGGTGTTTTTCAAGCAGACAGCACATGGGATACACTGAACAGAGCTAAACCCTTTTTAGCTTAGAATCTGAGTTGTCTTGAAGTGCATTTTTTTCCCCTTCAGTTCTGCACACCTTTATATCCTTTTGGGTTGGCAATTGACCCTTTCAGTGAAGAGCTTTAGACAGGACAAGCACCAAGAGTGATGGACATATCACAAGCATATCACTGTCCACCAGTGCTCACAGCGCACGCACACCTTGCACAGGCTGGCTGCCCTTGCCAAGAATCCAGTGCACCAAATCACTCATAACCATGGAAGTGGATACAGCCCAGGCTGCACTCTCTAACCAAGACACAACAAAATCAGATCTAATAATTATATTTCAGTGGTTAAAATTCAACCAATAGAAACTTAAGCACCTTCTGAATAAGCACTGAATCAAAGAGGAAATCAAAAAGGAATAAAACTATTTAGAAAAAAAAACACATCAAATCTGCAGCAAGAAAGACTCAGGAGAAAAGTTTAATTATGTCTTCAACTTACTAGAGAATGCATCAAAAAAAAAAAAAGAGATGGATATATATAGGTGATAAAGCAAAAAACACAGGAAGGTGTAGAGCATAGATGGTGGGTGTATACAGGTGTTTTCTGTAAAATCCACGTTTCTGGTATATTTGAAATTTTTCAAAATGAAATGTTGAGGATTTTGAAACCAAAAATTTTAACAGGGAAAGTCAGTGCCTTAAAAGTTTTTATCGTTAAACAACAAAGAAGAAAAATAAATGAAATCAAAGAGGTCAGAAAACAACCAATTAGACCCAAAGAAAGCAAAAAAGTAATGAATACAGAACAGCATATAATCGCAGAGAAAATTTAAAATTATAAGACACAACAATGTGCAATTAAATCTGACG
This sequence comes from Eumetopias jubatus, assembly GCF_037043125.1. Lineage (NCBI taxonomy): Eukaryota > Metazoa > Chordata > Mammalia > Carnivora > Otariidae > Eumetopias > Eumetopias jubatus. The sequence continues at coordinate 86,567,814 of NW_028274821.1, read as the reverse complement.
CCCGCAGGAAAGGATCAACCAGTTAGTGTGACTAGATCACACTAGAATTTTTTTTATCATGTCAGAATCTGAGTTAAAACATTTCAGTTAAGGAGGAATACTGTGCCCTTATTTATCCTAGATTTATGATTGAAATCAATTTGAAATCTGTATGGAACGGACATATTTTTAGAATAACATAAATTGGCAGAATTAAATAAAAAGAAACAGAAGTGCCAAAGCGTAAATGATCTTCAGGCCGTTCACACTGTTTCAGATGCATGCTGAAACATTTAAGGCATCTCAAAAAAAAAAAAAAAAAAAAAAATTAAAGCATCTCAATTTATATGGCATAAATCTGATGCCAGAAGATGGCGAACAGGATAGAGAAGAGGACTGTCAACTTCACCGAAGTAAACAGATTTTAAAGTCCTCAAGGAAATACTCAGAAACATAACCTATTAAGAGAATAATATATTGTGACCAAATGTAAGGACGGCAACATGTTAGGAAATGTATAATCTGCCACATCAGTAAGTCAAAGGAGAAAAACCATATGGCCAAATCAAAACTATGCCAAACATGGATTTTAGAAAGTTAAAAGCCTTTTCAAAGTTAAGGAAAAAATAGGAGGAGAATATTTTCCTAATGTAATAAACAGCACCTACTACAAAGCCCATGGCAACACCATCCTTAGAAACATCGCATCTGCATTTCCCAAAATGTATTTAGCGGCACACAAGCCCACGCGCTAGACTCAAATCCCTACCTCCTAGGGATTACACAGCATACATATTGTATATTAGCCTTCCTGTTATTAGCCTAATAACCCACCCGAAAAGTCCTGCAGACAAGAATTCTATTTAGCTCAGCAGTTTGCACACTCATCTAAGTGTGTAACTCTTCTCTCAAGGTACACATGTAAATATTCCCAAGAAGTAGTGTTCCCTGGCGCACACTCCGGTAAACACTTTCGTAGAGGCCTTCCCGTTAGTCCCTGGGAGGACACAAGGTCGTCTGCCCATCACTTCTCTTACTCAACATTGTTCTGGAAGTTCTAGCCAAAGCCACAGACAAGAGAAATTGAGGCACAGAGCCATGAAAAAAGAAGAGGTAAAATTACTGTTCAAGGCAGACAGGACTATTTACACAGAAAACACAAGGGAATCACTGGAACAAGTCTGTTTAGAAGCAGGAACGAGCAAATGAAGCGTTTCAAAAATTATTCTACATAAAAAACCAGTTAGGTAAGATAATGACAAGTCACAACCAACAACAGTAACAGAAACTATAAAATACCTGGGGGATAAACAAAAAATAGGATCTACAAGAAGAAAACTGTAACACTTTAATAAGGACAAAAACATGTATAAATGAAGATACATATCACGCTTCAGAAAGATCCCATGCTACAGACACTTTCCCCCAAAATTAATTTATGACTATAATGCAGTCCAATGAAGTACTTCCTTAGTAACTTCACAAAATGACTTAAAATTCATCTTAGAACACTGCTGTCCAACAGAAATATAATGCCAGCCACCTGTGTAGTGTTTTCTAGCAGTTCCATTAACAATAAAAATATTAAAGTTTTATACATTTTTACTTAACCTAGTTCTCTAATAACTCATTATAATAACTGTTATTAGAAAGTTATTAATGGGACCTTTCATTTTTTTCATACTAACTCTTGAAATCTGATGTGTATTTTACACTTACAGCACATCTCAATTTGGAATAACCACATTTAAGTGTTCAACAGCCACATGTGGCCAGTGGCTACCACACTGTGGACAGTGTAGATCTAGAAGAATAAATACTGAAGACATTTTTTTTTAAAGATTTTTTTTATTTATTCATGAGAGACAGAGACAGAGAGAGAGAGAGAGGCAGAGGGAGAAGCAGGCTCCCAAAGAACAGGGAGCTTGATGCGGGACTCGATCCCAGGACCCTGGGATCATGACCTGAGCCGAAGGCAGACGCTTAACCATCTGAGCTACCCAGGCGCCCAATACTGAAGACATTTTAGGAAAAAAAAAAAAAACAAAAAAACAGCCAAACATACAGATGTCAAAATGTATGATCACACTAGAATTCATTCACTGTGAGTATACACTGTCTTCTTCCCCGCACCAGGCACGAGGGGTCCAGGTGAGCTCAAATTCTCTCGTTATAAACTATGACAAGGGCTATGAGATCTTTTGTAATGGGGGGGCGGGGAGGTGCTGCAGACAAAAGGAATGACACAAAGCGAGGAGAGCCTGAGCAGGAAGGAAAGCGCTGTCAGAGAAGTGTGGTACAGTCGGGGGAAGGAGCAAGGGGAAGGACAGAGGCCTAACGAGGCTGTCAAGGCAGGTGGAAGTCAGACTAGATGGGCCCTGTGGGCCATTTCCAATCAGTGAAAAAGTAAGAATTTTTGAAACAGATGCTGCTTGGATAATAGGAATATATAATAATAAAGTTAGATCCCTTCTCCACCACATGCCCCCCAAAAAAATTTCTAGAGAAGGTCTTACTAAGCACACAAAGACAGATACCAGAGGAAAAAAACAGAGATTTAACCACAGAAGACCTTTTACACATCTAAAAAATGGCTTTTGACCAAAAACAAATGAACAAAAGACAAATTATGAAAAATACGACATATATGGTGAAGAAGCATAAAACTCTTATAAATCAATAAAAGCAAATTTAACAATTGAAAAATGGGCAAAAGACTATGAACAGATGCTTCAAAAAAAGAAATTAAGTCTTGAAACACAGATAAAGTGCTTAACAACATCAATAAACAAACAAATAAAAATTAACATGAGACGCAAATCTTTCTCAGATTGGTAAGATTTAATCCCAGTTGGTAGTGCTATAAGGACCGCGGTGCTCTCCTGCACTCCCGGTCCGCAAGTATGACAAAAGCCTTACGACAGGCATTGTTCTTGACTGCGCACTTCTCTGTCACGGATATAGGCACAAGAATTTATCCGTCAGTATATTCAATTACAACAGCAAAACAATGAAAACAACCAAAATGTCCACCTTCTTGGAAATCACTAAAGCATAGTGCACCTACATACTGAATACTAGGTCATTATTTAAACTGATCTTAAGGAAGAATACAAAGTTAGCTCTATAAAATGCAAGCCCCAAGAGGGCAAGGATTTTTATCTGTTTTACAAACTATCATCCAGATTACTGCCTGGCACATAGTAGACACTCAATAAATATTTGAATATGTAATAACATGGCAAAAAATCAGGTAACAAATCAACTACAAATGAGCACAAAGGATCTTTATGGGTGATGGAAATGGTCTGAAAGTGGGTTATGGTAATAGCTGTATACGGTTATAAATTTACTAAAGATCACTGAATTGTGGGGTGCCTGGGTGGCTCAGTCGTTAAGCGTCTGCCTTCGGCTCAGGTCATGATCCCAGGGTCCTGGGATCGAGCCCCACATCGGCCTCCCTGCTCAGCGGGAAGCCTGCTTCTCCCTCTCCCACCCCCCCTGCTTGTGTTCCCTCTCTCGCTTTTTCTGTGTCAAATAAATAAATAAAATCTTAAAAAAAAAAAACAATAACCACATCACTGAATTGTACACTTAAGACGACCCAAATTCTATGATATGTAAGCTATACCTCAGTAAGGCTGTTTAAAAAAATCAGGTAACAACAAAAGTAGGATATTTCTAAAATTATGTATGTATACAGATATTAAACATACATACAAATAATACTGAGAGATATATACAGAATGGTTACATTATGTAAGATTAAAAATGTTTTTACTTTCATCTTTGTACTTTCCTGTACTTTCCATACTTCTAACAGTGAACATTTATTACTTGGGAATGACAAAAAAAAGTAAAATAAAAAACGTCTTAAAATTCCTGCCAATGATAATCTGACAGACGCTGCTGGTGGGGTGTAAAATGAGCAAATACTTCAGAGGGCATTTTAGTTATGTCCATTGAAATTACAAATGCACATGCTCCATGACCGAGTAACTTTAGCCCTAGGAATTTACTACAGCACTGGACAAAACGACAAAAGATTCAGAACAGACTACATACCCATCAAGAGGAGCGTGGTTAATAACTTGCGGGACATCCATATTTAAGACTGCTAAACAACCAGAAAAAACAAACAAGGAAGCTCTTTTCATACTGATGAAATAATCACCATGGTATACTGCTGAAGGAAAAGGGTGAAGTGCAGAAGGGTATATAGGTGTTTGTATAAAGCACCGTGAAAACACACACACACTGCTGTGTCAATATATACACATCATGGATATGCACAGATTATTTCTGGAATGATGCACAAAAACAGATAACCTCTACCGTCTCCAGGGTAGCTGGAAGCCCTATTAGCTTTCAATCAATCTTTTTAGACACATTTCTAAACTATCTGAATATATCATTAAAAATAAGTAACACTTAAAAAAAAGTCAGGATACCTCATCCAGTTTTTATTTCATTTTTTTTTAAGATTTTATTTGAGAGAGAGAGAGAGAGCATGAAAAGGAGAGGGAGAAACAAGACTCCCCACAGAGCAAGGAGCCCACAGCGGGACTTGAAACCCCAGGACCCTGAGATCATGATCTGAGCTGAAGTCAGCTGCTTAACCAACTGAGCCACCCAGGTGTCCCCTCACCCAGTTTTTAAAAGATAGGAAAAGACCATATAAAAACCGTCATGAATTTGGAGTCAGACCTGGGTTCAAATGATACCTGCTTTCCACTTGTAAAACTTGGGTGAGGTACTTCATTAACTTTCCAAGTCTCAGTTTTCTTATCTTGAAAATGGGAATAATAGTCCTTGCCTCGTGGCTTGTTATGAGGAATACAAGTATGCAGAAGTAGGAAGCACAGGGGCGCCTGGGGGCACAGTCGGTTAAGCCCAACTCTTGGTTTCGGGTTGTGAGATCACAGCCTCACCTCCGGATCAACAAGGAGTCTGCTTAGGACTCTCTCCCTCCTCTCCCTCTGTCCTTCCCCCGCCCCCCGCCCTCCCCCCCCCCCCCCCCCCCGTGCTCAAACATGCGCAATCACTCTAAGAAATAAATAAATAAATCTTTAAAAAAAAAAAAAAAAAGGTAGGAAGCACTGAGCATAATGGCTGCTCGGCCCATAGCATCACGGTTAGCTATGAGACTTTTTTTTAGGGGGACAGGATGGTGGCTTTGAAGGTAGACTTGGCTATGAATCCTAGCTCTGCCACTTTCTGATAAAAATAATAACAATGAACATTTAAACAGCCATGTGGTCTTGGACAAGTCAGTTAACTTGGATTTCCTACCTAGAAAAGGTCTCCGAAGAACTACTGCCCAACACGATCGTGGTCATGATTAAATGAGGGAAATTCATGCACTGAATGCATATAAAAGCTGACACATAATGAGTACTTACCTCGTGCTAAACACCTTATATATATTCATTTGACCCTTTTATCAACTCTATGAAGGAAATACTATGATTGTTCCTATTTTGTAGATGAAGGAACTGAGGAAAAGCAGTTCAGATACTGCCAAAGGTCCCACAGTTAAAAGATGAACTTGGTCTGACTCGGGAGGTTGTGGCCCTAACTACACCAGACTGCCTTCTAGAAACACATATACTGTCTAGCATGACACAAGGGTGTGTAAACAGTGACTCTGGGAATTAAGGGGCAAAAGGAAGGTGGGCTTAGGCTTTTGAAAGATGCACAGTCCTGGGCAAAAACCAGTAGAAAAGAGCAAACAAGGAAGCATTTCTGAAATAGTCTACAACTGAATCTAGCTTCCCGGTGAGGCTTCCTCCTCCTCTGCGTGGCTTTTTATCTTCTCAGGAGAAAAGTAGAGAACTATACTTGAAAGAAAATCACTGGAGAGAAAAACCAAAGACCATGATTAACACCTAAGAGAGGGTTTCCAGTTTTCTGCAAATGAGAAAGGAAGTGCTTCCCTCTCCTCTCCTTTACATTAACACCTCCTTCTGGCTGTGACAATGAGATTCAAAGCCCTCTGCCTAGAGCTGCTAACAAGCAACACTCCAGAGTAAGAGGCTTCCGAAAGTCTTACACACAGGGAATCTGCAGGTAACTTCAGCCCTAGGCACGTTACCAAGCTTAAAGGAGCAAAAGGCATAATGAATCACAAGTTCTACACCCAACGACCTGATTTGTCAGGTCTAGTGGTCCGGGGGTAAAGTAAGTCAGAACCTCTTCAAGAGACAATCAAGTTCACATATGATCCCCCACTCCTCTAGATCAGCAGTTTCCCAACTGGATTCTTGTAGATCTTGATTCCTCCCCTGCACAGAACGTCAGTGGGCCTACACTTAACTTAGATCAACGTTTCATTAGTTTTATCTTTAAAACAAAATATATGCACACAAACTTCAAATCCTAGTACAGAAGATATAAAATGAAGAGCAAAGCTCTTCCCCAGTTTCCTCTTCCCAAAGATAATCACTGGTAAAAGTTTTCCGTGTTCTTTCAGAGAAAATTATAAACACATATCAGCATAAATTGTTCTATATTCTGGTTTGTTTTTTTTTGTAATGTATTTAATACACCTTCAAATCTTCCCACATCAGCACAAACTCATCTACCTCATTATCTTTTCCAACTTCAGAGTACTCCATGGAAGGCTGTGTTACAATGTACTTAACCAGACCCCAATTAATACCCTAAACAGGAAAAAAATTTAAATAGCCATGGTATTTCCTCCAAGCAGAAGACTTTGCTGGGATCATGGTCTCATTTCTACTGATACCAACTGTGTCCCAAAGGCAGTGGCAGCTACCCTCACCACTAGCACATGAAGTCCCTGTTCCCCCATAATGAGCATAACACCTTTTCACTTTTGCCAGACTGATCAGTTTAAATGGCATCTCATGGTTTTGAAATGCTTTTATTTAATTACAAGTGAGGCTGATCATCTTTTCTCATGCTTAATGGCAATTTGTCTAAACTTGTCTTGGAACTGTCTCTTCATATCCTTTGCCTGTATTTGCATTTTTTATTGAATTGTCAGAGCTCTTTGCAAATTAAGGAAATTAGCCTTTTGTCTTATATACTGCAAATATTACATTTAATTGCAATCACTAAATGGCATACTGGCTGGGAATTTAAATTATTTTTCTACGTGTATAGGAAATACTCAATTTCAATCTTCTGCTCGCACAAACCAAAGGGAATTCAAAGACAAATAAGGCTCCCAGTCTTGCAGTTTGATATAGGCTTACCGCAGATTCCTCCCAACACAGAGAGATGTGGGAATGAAAATCATTTTTGATAATGCAGAGAAGTGATTTATATATTAGTTTTTCATCTTGACTAAGTTTGCAGCTGCTTCAGAAGACAATAACGAATTTAATTATTCCTCTCACTAAATACATCAGAATCAGTATTCTTTAACTCAGCAGATTAATCACAGGTCTGTCACATTATATTAGACAAGAAGCCATCCCCAAACTAGACATTTCCATTGTTATTTTCGAATTTAAAAAACAAGCATATATCAGCTGGACGTTTTTCTTCGATACCATTAATACTTTTTTCTTTCATTAATACTTATTTTAACAACACTTTTTCCGCTTGTTTGTAAAGACTACACTCTTGATAAGAACATGAAATACCTCTTTAAAAAAAGCACACGTGGTAAGGACTTAGTTGCAGGGGGCTGCTAGTTGTCAGCTCCTCAACCTGTTCATAGTCCTCTCCTGCTCATTCAACCAATGGACACACACACACTTCCTGCTCTGCTAATGTCTTTAACGGGAGAATACTTTCAAGCCCTGGAAGCAGCTTTCACCCCACACACAGCGCCTGCCAAGGTCGTCTGGTGAGACTCCGCCCACACTGGTCTCAGCGGGTTCTGGGAAGGACCACCTCTGACGGGAGCTGTCCTGACACTGGTCTCCGTCATCCCCTTCCTCGTGGCCAGCCACCCCCCACACAAGCCTCAACAACTGTACAAAGGGTTCACTGCCACCTCCCACACCCTTTAGCCTTTTCCCTTCCTTGGGAAAGCCCATCATCATCATCATCATCAATAACCAACACCACCTGAATGCTTGATACAGGCGAGGCGTGTCATAAAGGACTTCTATGCATTATTTCCCTGAATCCTCTTGCCCTCCCCCGAGGGAGGTACTTTTACCCCTATTTTAGAAATGAGGAAACGGAGACTCCAAGAGGCTAACTTTCCCAGGACTGTTGCAGTCGGCCCATCTAGACTTCCTACACAGTAACTCCTGATCCTTGTCTAATCTGCTGCCAGGGAACAGCAGGAACAGCAGTCAGAAGAGCGGAGGAAAAGGCAAGACGAGAAGAAAGCTTGCCCCAGGTTACATTCCTGCCCTAGCATGGTGGCCAGGGAAAGGGACAGGGACAAGTGGTAAACGTCCCCCTCATTCTGCCAAGGGCTCCTACCGCTCTGTGAGGAGGAAAGGGATGGAGAAGGGCGAGCAGGGGGTATTTTATTAATATCCATCAAAATTACAAATGCATGTCCCCGGTGACTGAACAATTTCAGCTCTAGGAATTTACTACGGCATCTTCTTCCTAGATCAAAACCTCCAAGAGAAGTCAGGGCTTTTGGGGGGCGGGGGGAGGTCCCAGGTGGCTCTGCAGCTGAGGAATAGTATGCCTTCCATCTGCACAGCTTTTCCTCATCACAGTCCCTTACCCTGGCTGATTTTACCCTCTATTTTTTTTTTTTTAAGATTTTATTTATTTTTTTGGCAGAGAGAGAGTGCATGCGCGCATGCAAAAGTAGGGGGAGCGGCAGGCAGAGTGAGAGAGGGAGAAGCAGGCTCCCCACAGAGCAGGGAACCCGAAGTGGAGCTCAATCCCAGTACCCCAAGATCATGACCTGAGCCAAAGGCAGACTCTTAACCGACTGGGCCACCCAGGCGCCCTTACCTCTAAATAAACAGCCATCTTCATGCTACAGCCTCAATTAATTAGAAACCACTGGCCTGAGGCTCAAGTAACTGGTCCTTTTGGTGTTTAAAGGTGGAAGTCACAGAGCAGATGCTGCCAAGACGCAGGTTCAGCCCAAGTTCAATGGAATTCTAAGCAGCGTTGGGACTGGTCTTCAAAAAGCCAGAGCAGACTGGGAGGGGCCATCCAGGACTGACCAAGCACCGAGGCCAGCAGCAAGGCCAGTGCAGGCCAGGGGTAGGCCGGAACCATGAGGAGTGGAGAAGGAGCAGGTTCGGGAAGAAAACGGATGCACACTGGGGAGTGAAGGCACACTGGGCAACCAGAGAAGGGAGGACGTTTCCACAGGGAGGCACTGTGGCCACAAGCCACAGGGGAGAGCCACACTGCATGACCTGTGTACAGGTCAACCTGGGATGCTCCTCCCACAGACCTGAGGTCAGGAGAGGGGTCCTAGAGATAAACATGCATGCGTGCTCTGAAAAGACAACTAAGATCCGATGCAAGACCACATGACAACGAGGCTTGGTTAGTAAAGATGCTTGAAATCTCCACAAGATCCCACCCAAAAAAGCTATAGAACATCTCACCACACCCATGCGTCAGGACAAGACCCTGTTCTGAAAGCCAGCATGGGAATCTTACCCCTAATCTGGAGTTCCAAAGCTCACTAAGAACAAATGCATTTTACCTGAAGGAGCTTTAGAATAAAAAAGCTACTTCGCAAAGGCAGCAGAGCCACAGTCCCGCAGATAGGACTGATCCTGACGGGCGAACAGATGTACCAGTTAATCGACACTCTGCTCTTCCTTTCACCTGCTCCTCCCACTGAGTTTCAGCAAAAGGTTGAACAGGTAATGACTGCCCTCCCACATGACAACACTAGATGCTCAAAGGGAAGAAAACACAGTCAAGGGAAGCAACACGAGTCTTCAAAGGTGTTGACTGTTTACCGATTTCTCAGCACCAGGGAAGGGAAAGAGGGTCCTATTATTTTCCATTTAATGCATGTTCTTATGACAGTATTTTTTAAGACTTGACTTTCACCAAAAATTAACTGAAAAAAAGCATGAATTTATTTATAATAATGACATAAAGGTCTTTCCAAGCATGACAGAAATCCCAGAAGCCACAAAGGCGAAGACCAATACATCTGACAAATAGGACAAAAAAATACCCTTTGCAAAACCCAAAAGTGAATGACATATTGAGGAAAAATACATGTGCATTTGACAATGGGCTACACTCCAAATTCCTTGAATTATATTATAAATCAATCAGATCGGGATGACACAGAACATCCTATGGAAGAAGGTGCAAAGGAATTAACATTTCACAGAAAAAGAAAAAGACAAATAACCAAAAACACATGAAAAGATGTTTAGCTCTCTGGGCGCCTGGGTGGCTCAGCTGGTTAAGCGACTGCCTTCGGCTCAGGTCATGATCCTGGAGTCCCGGGATCGAGTCCCACATCGGGCTCCCTGCTCAGCGGGGAGTCTGCTTCTCCCTCTGACCCTCTGCCCTCTTGTGCTCTCTATCTCTCATTCTCTCTCTCTCAAATAAATAAAATCTTTAAAAAAGAAAAGATGTTTAGCTCTCTTCATGACTAAACACATGTGAACTAGAGAAAGAAAAAATGAGATACCAGTTGTGACCCATCAGATTTGCATATATTTAAAAAGAACTGGCAAGTGTAATCCTAAGGGATAACCTGGTCAGATCGATCAAAATGCAGAAGGCATTCACCATTTGGTCCACCATTAAACTGCTAAGAATCGATCCTACAAATATACAGTCCTTACACAAGTATGTTAGGATATATGTAACAAGGATGCCCACTAAGCATTTTTATTTGCTATAACAAAAAAGAGAGAGAGAGAGAGAGAGAGAGAAGGAGAACTTCAAAATCCATCAAGAGGAGACTGGCTCAAAACAACAAACAACAGAAACAAAAAATCAACAATGAAACACTACACAGCCATTAATACGGACAGGCAGATCAGTATGCTTCAATATAAAAAGAGTTCTATTACTTAGCCCAAACCAGCATGATAAAGAACAATTATGTATGCATATGTGGGATTCTTTTCCTGTACTTTTCTTAAAAGAATAAATATACACTGCTGTATCCACTCTGGAAAGAATCACATGAAACTATTAATGTCAGTGACTTTGGGAATGAGGATTAAGGACTGGGGAGAGGGAAGGGAAACAGGCTTCATTTTATACTTTGAATGTTTTATCACATAGCTGTATTATTCTCACCAAAAGTTTTTTTAAGACATGTGTAAGAGTCTACCTAAAAATATATAATTTTGTAAACCAAAGAATCTGGAGAAAGATAAGCTGCAAGGGGATAATTAGTATATCAAGCAATTATAGAGGCAGAAACAAAGAACTATGGGGAGCAATGACAAGACTGATTACTTTTGACCAAAAAGGTTCTTTTTAGAAATCAAAACAGAACAAAAGAAAGCTTCCTGGTGTTAGTAATATGTGAACAGGGCTTTGCATTTCAAATGGAACACAAAGAACACTTCAAACAGAAGGGATGGCAGGAGCAGGGAATAAGGGAGTGAAAGATGTCTGGAGTAGTGGCTGGGGCCCAGGCTCCAGGGGTGACAGGGCAAAGAGGGAAACCACCGTCGGGACGTGGAGGGCCTTGAACACGAGATTAGAAAACCCAAACTCAATACTGGCAGCTGCCAGCTTAAACATGAGTCCAAAGAAGGACTCAACAGGACTTGGGGAGACTGCAGGATGCTATCCATTCAGGGAGGCAAGCGAGTTCAGTCTCAGACAAGAGGAGTCTGGGTTGCCCCCTGGGGATCTGTGTAGAGCTGTCTGACAGGTAGTGGGAAGGGGCGGTGGCGGGGGTGGAGCTGTACGGAAACATTAGATGCTGATTTGGGAGTAACCAAAAATTGACTGAGAACTGATCTGGTAAGATGAGAGAGGAAACAGAAAAAAAGTTTAGCTGAGAGCAGAAAAGTTTTGCTCTTTGCTCCTATGAGAGGTACTCGAACATGGTCACAAGAACAAGGTAACACCCACACTTGGCCCTCTCCTCAACACAACATTTCATTAATAAGGTTCTGCATCGGGCCTTCTTTTAAAGCTGTAAGGGAACTGAACAACGAAAACCAGAATGTAGACTAGTGATACCTTCCTGCGCTGCTAACCCATTCTGAAGAGAGCCTGAAGATGAGAGAGGGGACACTTAAATGCCATCTGGGCAAACACCCACATGGGCTTTGCAGTCCCCTCTACAACATTCTTGGGGAAAACCCTGGAAGTGTTTCCCCATAACAACAACTGGAACAAAAGCACAAGCATAATATCCAAGCAACTGGCAACGCACTGCTGAGCACACACTCTCGGCCGTGGGCTGAGGGCAGGGACCTTGTGCCCAGAGCCCAGCACTGTGTCTGGCAGAGAGAGGGGCTCTCGGCACATGTCAGCTGACTCAACCCGAACCAAGCTGGGGGCTCAAAATCCCCGGCTGCCACCATCGCTACACCCCCAGCTCTCAATTCTTCCTGCTGAAGACCCAAGACCATCCCTTCTAGCGGCCCAAATCTAGCAAGGTGGCTCATCCCCATGTAACCCATAAACACTCTAATTTGCTCAGCTTCATTTAAAAATACCCAGTGACACTTCTAAGAAAAGAAAGCAAGGTTACAAATCTGGGAGTGGTTTAAGGAACCAGAGGTACCCATTATTCTCAATCAAGATGCTCATGATTCCAAACCCAGATCTGCACCTGCTGGATTCAGTCACTTGCGGACACCAGAGCCACAACTCAATCTCGGCTTCCTCTATCAGGCACGGAAGACCTCAGATCTCTAATTTCCATTCCATACAAAAAGTCATGAAAAAGACCACAGATGGAAGCACTAGGGACAGCAGGCATGGTAACAGCAGTAACAACTATATAAAAATAACTTTTCTAGGTATTTCTGCCTGGGTCTAGATCAAAACTAAACTTGAGCTGTCATGAATTACAATCTAATCCTTTAGAAAGCAGCAGCCGAATAACACCAGGGCTGCATAAAACATTCTGGTGCTGCTGAAACCCAATGCACGAAAAAAATAAATAAAATGGCATTCCGTGATGGATATTCATGAAGCACTCATCCTAATTTAAAAGAAAACAAGTCTAGAGTTCTTACTGCATTAATTCATGTGAGCCTGAAAGAACATTTTTATCCAAACTGTTAAGATTTCCTACCAAGGCGTTAACATTCTCCAAGTCTGCTCAGTTACACTAATTCTGAGAGTATGGTTTGGTTTGACAGTGGGGTTTGTCTTTCAGTCAATGCAGAACATCAGAAGCTTCTTCTGGGCTGTCCTGATGGGTAGGGCTGGCCTCTGTAACCTCACGTGCAATGTGAACGACTAACAGTTATTCTCCTAGTGTGTGTACCACATGCTAAGTAAGCTCTTCACCTATTCACTGAAACTTCATGACAACACTCTGACACAGACAGTGCAACTATCCCCATTCTACAGATGAGGAAACAAACTCAGGGAGATGAAGAACCTTTCCCAAACCAAGGTCACTGCCCAGGATTTGAACCTGGATTTGTCAGTACTGCGAGTGGGAATTCAGGCACACTGGCGAGATGCAGGGTTTTTACTGGTGCCAGACTCAGTATTACTGATCTTTGGGAAGAGAATTCTCATTTAAGGATGTATCATTACGCACCAAACAATGATAATTAAGGGTTTACACTGTGTTGTGCTTTGAGTAGTTTGCAGCCAGTTTTCTGTATGATCCTTTCTGTCCAAAAACAACTCTTTACCTCTATGAAACGGGTAAATAGATGTTTCATGAATTCATCCCAAATGAGAAAGGTAGGTTTCAGGTAAAGGAATGAGTAAGGTTTCTTAAGGCCAAGAACTCAAAAATGTCAATAAGTGGCATCTCATCTGCTTGCTGCTGGCATTTCCAGGGACACTGGGCCTGGGAAACAAGTCCCCCCTCTTAGGACAGAAGGATTAGAAAAGCTCACCTTGAATTGCTTTCTTCCGTGAGGTTTTCCGTGCCATCAATATCAACCAGAAAATAACCATTAGATATTAAACTGCATTCAGTTGATGACCTTCACTAAGCTAAATTCAGCAGTCAGCTATAAAACATTAAATGGACACAATTAAGAAGTTTGAAAAAACATGAAGCAGAATTTCAACTAAAGTAACATGAAAATGAATGGGAAGAAAACATTCTAGATTCAGGATACTGACATTTTCAACAAGTGCTTCAACTGAAAGGATCCAGAGACATGTAGAAATCCACAACTCATTTCTCCACCTTGATAAATTTACACCTGATGATGATGATGAAGATGTACTGAGCAGTTAATAGGAGCTACAAACTCTGCTACCTCCTTCATATATATATATATTTCATTTTAAAACTCTTAGCAACCCTATGAGATGGATTTTACTATCCCCACACTATAGATGAGAAGACAGGCTCAGAGACATTATACAATTTGCCCAAGTTCACAGGCTAGTAAGTAGCCTTGCTGGGATTCAAACCCAGGCCTGATTCCAAAGCTGAGATTCTTTCCCCAGTCTCCAACAGAAGAATTACATGACTTTTTTCTTTCCCATAATCAAAAGTAAACTTTTTAATCTTTCAAAGATTCGTTTTATGCTCTGTGTGCTCTAAGAATGAAAGCGGAAAACATCCACTTTGAATGGCATTAGACCTAAGTGATATATAACAGAGAAAGCTGATAAGTAATAAGATTCCCCTTTAAAAAGGAGGGAAATAAAAAAAATTTTTTTAAGTTGTTTACCAACAAGAATCAGGAAGTATTTGAGTATCTCTTATAAAGTCCGGCTACCGTATTAGATACCACCAGGGCTCCACAAGAAGTATTAAGACACAATGCCCTCAAAAAGCTCCCACTCCAGCTGGGACAAGAACAAGTTCAATAACCAAGGAACAAATGCTGAATCCTGAGCTTTAGATTGTGAGTGCCACAAAGGCATGGGGGTAGGGCAGTCAGGGAACACCCTCTGGAGGAAGTATATCTTCAGCAGGGGCTTGAAGGAAGTGAAATGGAGAATTTACATAGAGAAGAAAAAGGAGGCCAGCACTTCAGAAGGGGGAACAACAGGAGCAAAGCCCTAGAGGCAGTCATAAACTTGCTTCTGCTGAGGACAGACGGGAGAGGGAGAAGCAGGGAATAGGTTCAGGTAGGTGGGGAGGGGCCAAACCAAGGACAGTCTTAAAAAATACAGGGTGGGCAGTGGCTGGACACAATGGGGAGACAGGAGGACACTACTCAGTGCCATGGCATGGCCTGTTAGCTGATCTCCTGGCCCCAAGCCTCTCCCTTCCCCTCCTGCAAGTTATCACAAACCACCCCTAGTCTCCTGCTGCTCACCATGGCCGTTAGAACAGTTTTAACTTTGGCCTAGTGTTCAAGTTCTTTCAGGAACAAGCCCCAACCAATCTTTCTTCCTATTCCCTTTCCTATATGAACACTTCTCTACAAGGAGACTGGTCTATTCCCCAACTCCACTGGAACGCTGGGCCTGATTTCTCTTTTCCTATCGAATCCTACTCACCCTTTAACAAGCAGCTCAAATCCTGCCTCCCCGCTAAGGCTTCCCCGACCAACCTCCAATGACCTCCATCTCTCCTCCTTCTTAATTCTACAGCACACAGCCCCGTCTCATCAATCAATTACCTTTTCACAGGTAAAGCCTCAGCACCCAGTGTAAAGCTGCTTGGAGGCTATGTGTCTTCCAATACTTTCCCCCACCACATGGAACAGCATCTTGACATTTAATAATCAAGCAAGCACTCAACTCTTTTTTTGACTTCCTATATTAAGTTTGGCATTAGCATAAAGGAAGGAGGGGGGAAATGGGGGACTTCTGAAGTCACAGACCAACTAAGAAGCTGTTGCAATAATCCAGATGTGAAGCAAAGAGGGCCTGGACTAAGGAACAAAGAGAAAATGGGCAAATATAAACAAAAACATTTTGCATGCAAAAACTCAGCGGGATGTGATTGACTACTACTACGGACAAAAGCAAGGGATGAAATATGATTAAGGTAAGGCTTAGAAACACTTCTGGGAATCATTTTAAAGCCTGTCTGAAACCAAGTGTATTAAGCGACTAAAAAGTCCACATTTGCAAAAAGTCTTCAGTGAAACTGCCCAGTATCTTGACCCTGGGAAAGCCCTTCCAATTTCAGACACATACAGACGAGCAGACCCACAAGGGTCTTTAGAGAGCTAATCTATAGTTTGTTACTAGAGAGCTAATCTAAAACCCTCACTGATCAGATGGGGAAACTGAGGCCCAGCGTGGTAGAGGCTTGACAACTCCCAGACTAGTGCCGCCCTAAAGCACAGCCGCCCAGGCTAGAAAGACACTGTTTACACCCCGAGGCTAACCCCAGCCCGGCCCTCCGTAATGGCAGGACCGACTGAGGGCGAGAGTGACCATGGAGACGTCTAGAGCCAAGCAGGACGCGCCGCCGCCTGTTTACCTGGAGAAAGGCGGTGGCGTGGGGCAGGGGGTCCGTTGCAGCCACTGGCAGGGCCGACCCCGCGGCCGGGCCGGGCTCTCCAGGGCACTCAACCATCCAGCCTCCCCGTACAAAGGGGGAGCGCCCCTGGGGGCAAGGCGCCCGGAAGCATGGGATCCCGAGACGCCCGGGGTGGAGGCTGGGGAGCCCGGGGCAGCTGGCCGCGAGCGACCCTCGGCCCCGCCAGCGGCGCCCGGACTCCGGGGCCGACCACTGTTGGCCCCTCCAGGGCGAGCGCCTGGCCAGAGCAGGTGCCCGGGCCTCCCGACCCCGCCCGGCCTCGGCTGCAGCCCGCGCCGCCCGCCCACCCGCCGGCCCGCCGGACTGACCAGGCGCGGAGGCGCCCGCCCCGCCGCGCCCAGAGGGAGCCGGACAGCGGCCGAGGGCTGCCCCCGGCCCGGCCCGCTCCGCCGGCTCCTCGCCCGCCGCCCGCCGCCCCCAGCCGGCGCGCCTCACCTGCCGAGAGCGCCGCGCTCACATCGCCCGCCCGCGGCGCCCCCACCGCCGCCGCCGGCGCCAGGCCCGTCCCCGCCGCTCCGGCTGCCGCCCCAGCCCGCGCCCCCCGCCCCCGGAAGCGCTTCCCGGCCCCGCCCCCTCGGCGCCAGCGCTTCCGGGCAGGCGCGGACGGGGGCGGTGGCGCTGCGGGACGAACCTCTCGCTGGGCCTCGGGATTCCAGATCCCGCCTCGGCCGAGTCTAGGAGCCTCGCGGCGGACGCGTGGGCGAGCGGCGGCCTTGGTCCCGACTCCGGGAAGGAGCGGCGGCGGCTTTGCGCCCCACGGCCTTCCGCCCGCCTTCTCTTCGGCGCCCCCTGCTGGCGGGAGGAGGGCTCCGCAGCGGGGCGCGCCGCGGGTCTCCCGGAGCGGAGAGGAATGGGTAGGCCAGGACCCTCGACCCGCCACCCCCGGGGGGCCTGCGACCACCGGTGGCCCAGCCCTCCCCCTCCGAGACCCTCGATCCCACAGCCCTTCGGGCGCCTACCCCTCACCCGAACCGCTCCCGGCGGGACAGATGAAGGCAGTAAGGTGCAGTGGTGACAAGCACGGGCCTGGGGACCTGCCATATCGGGTCACTTAACGTATGACCTTGGGAAGATTACCTACCCCCCTAAAGCGGGAGATGAAAATTCCGAACTTGCGGTTTTAAAACCCCTGCCGCAGAGCAGGCCTCAAAAAATGTGCATTTCCTGATCCTTGGAGACACCCCAATGTTGATACTTGGCTGCGAATGCGAGCTTGGCCAGCATTTTCCTCTCGGCTTTGGGCGAATTTAACCCCCTTTGAAGAGGTTTACCCCCCTTTGCATTTTGGCGGATTCCTCCATAGTAGTGGCAGAGTTCATTTTCCCTTTTCTGAATTTGTAATAAAAATAAACCAGGAGTCAAGATACCAGCTCTTCTTCAAGATACAAAGCTGAGACTTCTGATGCTACTTCATCCTTTGCAATCAGGAACTCTTTCTCTGGGTTCTATCAAATAGTCATCTTCCAATAACAACAGCTACCCTTTGTTAGTCTGTGCAGGGCGCTGTGCAGACACTTTATAGACATGACCCCCTTTAATGCACAACCCCAGGGGGTAGCCATCAATTATTATCTCCATTTTATCCAGGAGGGAACTGAGGCTCAGAGAGGTTAAGTGACATATCTAAAGTCACACAGCTGAATGGCACACTTGGGATGAGCTCCCTATCTCTCTTGACTCCAGACAGGAACTTCTTATGGCAACAGAATATTCCAAACACAGAATTTTAGGTAACCGGTTTCTAACTGCAGGCACCTGGGCAGTGTCACTCTCTAATTACTCTTCCTCTTGAGCTATTTCCTTGAGATCTGTCCCCAAGAGTGAGATCAGTGAACTCAAGGGCACAGGAATGCATCTTCTTGTCACACCAGGTTTCCTCAGGACCACTGACTGGGCTGACTCACAAGCCCACATGAGTGAGTTCCTGTTTCCCTTCAGAGCAGCTGTGGGCCTCATCATTTTAACTTGATTGTTGCTAAATTTGTTGGTAGGAGTTGGGGTCTTCTTGGCTGTAATACAGTATTTGCATGTCATTAAGGACTGTAACATGTTCCTAAGTGTTTCACCTTTTTGTCATGTGTCTCAAAGTTACTGGCCATCTGTCCATTGGACACTGGGTATTTCCCTCACAGATATATTTTTATTTGCCCACCTACTTGGGCCACTAAATTCCTAGATTTTTCCAGTCCCCTGCTTTTATTTTTGTCATTTGGCTGATTATGTGTCATAATCTTCACTAATTTGTTGTAGTTAGAAAAGCGTCGCTTCTCCACAATTGGAATGTATGTGTTTCTGTTTTCCCATAATCTTGGTAGCATTTTCAAAGTGATTTTTCAGCCCATTTGAAATCAAAAAGAGGCTAGAGGGTGATGTATGGGCCTCATTTTAATTTATTCCACAGTTATCCAGCCTTGCCAGCAGTGTTTATGAAATGGTCAAATTCACATCTCATCAAAGTCTGGGCTTAACCTTCAATCCAGTCAAGGAGTGGTTTTGCCATTATGGGGGTCAGCATTTGTGAGAGTGACAGCTGGTGTTGGCTGATATCTGTGTTCCTCCTTCTCTTCTGAGGCACGTGGCTAAAACACATCTCCCTGCCTGCCCTCCTTGTCACGTGTCAGTGGAGATAGTGTGTGAAGTGCTTGTAAGTGAATTCCCTTCCCTGTCTTTCTTCCTCTCCCTTCCTAGGACAGATGGTACTGAATCTCCAGTTCTCACCTATTTCAGATTCCTGAGCACTGATAGCCAGGTTATCTGATCCCAGCCTGTCCCTCTTCTGGTTCCCACAAGGAGACCCTTTCTGCCAGAGGTCAGGCTATGCTATGTGGCTCTGGCCCACTTAAAAATCCCCAGAGTTTGGAGGTGCTTGGCAGGCTCAGTCAGTGGAGCTTTTGGGGTTGTGAGTTTGAGCCCCATGCTGGGTGTAGAGATTACTTAAAATCTTTAAAAACAAAATTAATAAATAAAACATAAAATCCCCAGAGTTCGGCAAAATCTGTCTGTGTTGGCACCTGTTAGAGTCTGTACAGGACACACAAGAGTCTGAGTATCCCTTAAACACGAAGATTGTATGAAGTATTGGGGCTTTCCTCATTACCGCTCCCCTCACCAGGATGTGGGTGTATGCCCCTTCCACCTGCCTCACTACCTACTAGTTCTGGGCCAGCAGGGGGCGTCTGTCTCCCCAAATAGTCCCAAGATGTCCACTGATTTCTAGAACATCCCAGACGGTCAGGGTTCCTTCCACCTGACCACCTCTGCAGGGTAGCGTCAGTGTTCCACCGGGCCAGGAAGAGCCCTCTTCCTTGGACACCCCTCTCATCCCCCGTGCCTGTGTAACAGGGACCAGGTAGTTGGTTCACGCCTCTGAACCTCTCTTCTTCATCTGTTCAGTGGTGATTGGACGGTGAGGTGTGAATCATAGTCTCACTTCCCACCGCCAAGGCTGGGCAGTAGAGTGCTGTGGCTAACCAGTGAGGCAGATCTGGGTCTCCGTTTCTGCTCAGCCACAGAGCTCCATGATCTGATCCAGGGCAAGGCACTCATCCTTCTGAGCACTGGCCTCTGCATCTGCGTACTGGGTGATAGTACCTACCTTCACGGGTAAATAAGATAATGATTCAATGCTTCCAGCATGGCACTCTCAAGAATTATTCTTGATCAACAAGGAAGCGAGGGAGAAAGTCTGGCTTCGAGAGCCCCCGCCCATTTCCATGAGGCCTTTTCTTACTTCCTGGAGAGATGGCTTGCTGTCTGCTCTCCTCCCGTTTCAGCTATTGCACTTCTGAGTGGGCCTGCCTTCCTTTGGACCTGAGCCCTGCTGACACCCACAGAGGGAGCACAGATGCTCCCTCTGGAGTCCTTCCTCACTGTCCGTTTCTTCCTGCCCTCTCAGTTTCCTGCTGATTTTCCAACACTGCGCCTTTAACCGACTCTGCTGGCACTCTGTACTTCTCCTTTGTAGTCACCACAATGGTAATTAATTAATTATCTGCACAATTATGAGGTTAATATCTGTGTCCCCCACCACTAGCCTATAAACTCCATGAGGGTGAGACCTTGTCTGACTTCTTCCCTGCTGTTTCTCCAGGTCTTGGTACTCCATAAGTATCTGTTACATTAATAGATAATGACTAGTTACCTGTTTTGATTTCTAACTATGTTCCTTGAGGACAGGGACTATTTAACTGACCCATTTCCTCTGCATCCTGCGGAGAACCTGAATGAGCAGTAACAAATATTTGCTGAGTGAGACAAAGAATGAATGAATGAATGAATGAATGAAGACCGAACCCCTCTTTCTCCTCCCCTTTTCCCTGCAACACACCTTACAACCAAGTCTCCCCATCTGTGTAAAAAGTCCTTGGTCCTAACTAGCCTCTATTTTGCAGCTTCCCTTGACCCATGATGAGGATAGATGAGAAAGACCTTCCACATTTGTAGGGAATTCTCATTTGAAAAATGGAGTTTTGGGGAAATCTGCATGGGTCCTCTCTGTGCCCTGCTTCTTGCGGAGGACACACCTACCTGGTCAAAAGAGAGGGTACTCAAGAGAGGGTACACAAATACATACAGGACTGCCTTTGGCCCAGAGCATTTGCCCCCCACTTATCATCAAAGCCGTTAACTGCAAAGTTTCATGCTCACACTCACATGCTATGGTAGGCAGTGCTGGATTCTGGTTAAGAGAATGGGGGAGTCATTTTTTTAAACGTAAGCTCTAGAGCCAAGATGGGGCTTGAACTCACGACCTGAGCTCAAGAGTCGTGTGCTCTACTGACTGAGCCAGCCAAATGCCCCAAGAGTGGGGGAGTCTTTAGAGTTGCTTTGGGTGAATCACTTATCTTTTTGACTTTTTGCTTTTTCTTATTTCTCTGAAAATGGGACCTGATATTACCGAATTTCCTCTTTTAATCAAGGATGCATTCTTGTTCACATTTAAACATTCTTGGAATCAGAAGACATCTTACAATCAATGAGTATATTTAATCAGGTTGTGTTTTGTGTGTGTGTGTTTTTGTTTTTGTTTTTGTTCCAAACGCAAATCAACAAATCCAGAGTATATCTCAGAATCAGTAGCATTCTTGAGAGCTATGTCTCCCAAGACACGGCCCTGTTGTAACTCACAGGCACATGTCTGACTAAAGTCAGTAAAGTGGAGACACCTGCAAAGATCTAGCCTGGTTTAAAAGGTGACTTTGTGCTCTCAGTGTTAGAAACCGGGCACAAACCCGCTGGGCACGCCTTGGATTTCAATGAAAGGAGCAAACCGCACGTGAAGAGTATTCACGCCATCACATGTGTTTAATGTAAAGCCAACATCCTGTCCATCAAACACGAGACTAGAAACATTGCTTGCCGTCGCTCAGAAGTCAGAGGGCTTTGCGGGATGACTTTGATGACCAAGACTCTTTAAAATATACCCGGGGAGGTGGACCTTTCCTCCCTAAGTAAATTTCCCTAGAGCAAATAGTTCCATTGACCTTCGACATGACTTCAGTGCTTTCCTGAGTTGAGAGCTATTTAAAAATAAAAGTCATGGCATCTGATTGTTTGAAGGCTTCACTAACGATTTCAAGTATGAGGGTCTGGAGAGGGGGTGTCTCTTTCATCTCTCGCTCTCTTTTTCCCTTGTGCTAGTTTTTTAGTCCTTTTCTCCTTACAATAGGATCAGAATGAAGGAGGGCCCTTTGGGAACAGAGTCCCCAGACTGTGGGTCTGTGGGATGGTCCCAGGCATTGTGGAGGGAGGACAGTCTATCTTTCTTTTTCTTTCAATCAACTTTAATGAGGTATGATGAGGATTGGCCAATGTAGACGTTTGTTAACTACCACCCCAACCTTTCCTTTTTTGGTTTTTGATCCTGCCTTATAGAGCCCCTGTGCATCCTGGCCTCTCTTGTGCAACTGTAGGAATCAGTAGCCGAGGGAGTCCCAACAGGGGAGGTGAGACCACCATGCTCAAAGCAGATCAGCTGGACAGTGGAGGCATACAATGCCTGAGGGACCCTGGCATGCTATCGCTGTTGCATATTTACTCATTCAACAAATATTTATTGAGTGCTGAGTGCCAAACATGGCCCGAGGTCCTGGGAATATAGCAGTGGACAGGGGGAAGCAACACTTACCTCTCAGGAACAGCCAGGGAAAGAGAGGCATAGACTAACAAAATGTATAGCGTGTTAGATGGGGAGAAGGGCTACGGAAAAAACGAATAGGGAAGGGAAAGGGGGAGAAGACCATACATCACCCATTGAGAGAGTCTGGTACTAGTTTGAGGTTCTCATCCTCTATATCAAACAAAAGGGTGCTCCCAGGTGCAGAGTGAGCAGCATCCTGCGTGGCACCTGCCTTCCTGAACTTAATCTTCCTCCTCTCTGCTGATCCTGAGCTGGGGCTTGCTTGAAACCTGTGTACCTGCCCTGCTCTGATCAGTCCTCTTTTGCTGGGCTCCTCTAGGATCTGCTCCTCACTAGGTCCTATGTTTCTTCTGTCCACTGGTCTCAGCTCTGTCCATCTCTGTCCATCCCCCGAACTGGGCTGACTTTGTCTTCAGATTCAGTGCTTCTTTCCTCATATTTCCAAGATTGGTCCCATGGTAAAAAACCATGAACCTTGGGCAAGGATAATCAGACTCTATAAACCTCGGTTTTCTCATGACGATAGTACCTGATCCAGATGGTTATGAGAACCCCATGAAATACGAGGAAAAGTGGTTCTCAGAGCCTCGTACTTGGTGGGTGCTGAATCAGCAGGAGCTCTTAACATATGAGGGACTGAACCAATGGCAGCAATGCAAGGGGGAATGCAGTATGGAGGTGCACCCTGGCTTTGTCTCCCCTACCCCTCCCTCCAGATCTCCCCTCCCTTCCCCCCACTGGACACTGTCATTCTCGGCTCCCCTTTCATCATGGAGCTTAGCTTCTTGGAATCTTTGCCTCTGGCCACTAAAAGAGAAAAACTCTTCAACTCATCGGCTCCCTCCCTCCCTCCCTCCCTCCCACTCTCATCCCCCCAAGAACAGTTTCTGTTCAAAGGGGATGATGCCTTTCTTGTCAGTCAGGACTCAAGAAGATGGTGGTATCTTGGCCCCTTCTTTATTCCTAATGACCTGGTTTGTAAGACGTCTTTCGCCTCTCTGAAAATAAGTAGCCTTTCAGAACACCCAGCAACCTTGGCGTTCATTGCTGAACTAGTCAGTGCGTTAAATTTGTCCAGGGTACTCCTTTGCCCAGGGAGATTCTCAAAATTTCTGCTCTGATCCTTCTGCTGGCAGGAACCAGGGCACCTGTGCTATTTCCCAATGTGGAAGCTGGGCTTAGCTGACAATTTATACCGCAACACTTTTTTTTTTTTTTTACTTGTCCTCTGTACTCATGACACTCAAATAAGTAACCTCTGCCCATTCTCCTCTTCCTTTAAGCTTCTCCTCGTTTTTTTCCTTGGAATCCCAGAGTTTCGATGGAGTTGGATGTGCTCATCTGCTTGGGATTCTTAGGCAGGCCTTGTGGGCCTGATGTCTTGTTAGGGGTGGTTCAACTTCTGGTCAAGCAATAAATTAAGGACACAGTGCCGATGGTTAAAACTCACTGAACAGGGGCACCTGGGTGGCTCAGTTGGTTAAGCGACTGCCTTCGGCTCAGGTCATGATCGTGGAGTCCCGGGATCAAGTCCCACATCGGGCTCCCTGCTCAGCAGGGAGTCTGCTTCTCCCTCCGACTGTCTTCCCTCTCGTGCTCTCTCTCATTCTCTCTCTTCTCAAATAAATAAATAAAATCTTTAAAAAAAAAAAAAACTCACTGAACAAAGGGAAGATGGGAAAACTCTCTGAACCTGTCTCCTCATCTGTAAAAGGGAGAGAACAAGTGTTCTTACCTCAAAGGCTTGTTGGCAGTAGTACAACGCGATCACGGTCGTAAAGCTCTTACAAAGTGTCTCGTGTATGATAAACACACAAAACCCAGTAGCTCATATGTCCAAATTGGGGTTTGTTAGGATGAATCTCATTTTCCTGCTGAGGCTTCTCTACTCCATCCAGCTACCTAGGAGCTATCACACTGAGCCCTGAGCATCTGCTGCCTCCTCTGTCGGGCATAAGCAGCTTCACGATGGAGACCTTGTCTTGCCCTCTTGCAATTCTTAGAAGTCACCGGCATTTCCTGTTGTCAGGGGCTTCCTGTGACTCAAGAGCAGGGACCCTGTCTTGTTTCTCACTGTAGTTCCTGCGCCCAGCACCAAGCTGGGCAACAAGGCAAGTGCTCAATAAATGTTTTAAAACAAGGAACAAAGTTAGGACAAAAAGAGGTCAGGCTCCAGCTGGATCCCACTAGGGTGAGATGGCTCCGAACCAGGAAGCACCGATTTGCAGAGCCCTCCTGAGTGGGCAGCGGTCCAGCTGCCCTGCCTGGAGGCAGACCGCCCCCTGCTGCACCAGCCCTCCAGAGTCATCACTCCAGCTACCTCTCAGAACTGCTGCTCATCCTGCCTTTCCGGAGAAAGCTGAAAAACAGGCAGTTTACCTCTGAGAAGTGAGCAACAGTGATAACCCAGGTGCTAAGAGCAGTGTGTAACTGACATTGCTCCCTCTCCCAGTGGGGGCGTCCCTGGTCCCCTAAAACAACCAATGGTGTGTTCTAGAAACCCACCCATGGGAGAGCCATTCATTTCAGTAAATTATGTGGAGCTCTTCTCTAAGTTTTGATGCTGCCTCAGCCTCTAGGTCCCTCTCTCAGTTAAACTTCCTCAGCAGAAAGGCCCTCTTGAATTCTCAGCCACACTCCAAAGACAGCCTGACCATGGCCCTCTGTATTGGGAGACCCAGAAACTCAGGAGGAAGAGTTGGAGGTAAAAGAGCAAGCAGGGCCCTTTCTTTGCTTAACAGAGTTCAAGCCATATTGTTGACCCAGGAATCTCTCCAAATACCCATCATCTCCCTCATCTGCGTCACATTCCTCTAGTTGGGAATGCGGTTTCTAGCAGATGAGGGCTATGTATGACAATCTCACTCATAGCTGAAACGGTCTGCTGCAGGGTATGGTACTCTGATGGAGTCCGAGCTGTAATTTTAAGAGCAAATGATGAAAAATGGAGTATGGAGAACTATAATCACACACAACCACATGCATAAAGCTCAGAAACACAACACTGAGCTTAAGAAGCCACTAGAATATATACTGTATGATCCCATTTATATAAAACTCAAAAATAGGCAAAACTAATGGGGCTACTGCTAGTCAGGATAGGTTACTCCTGGAAAGAGGAATGAAGGGAATTTTGAGCCCTGGGTGTTTTGATCGGGTTACTGGCAACATGCGTACATTCATTTTATGAGAATTCATTGAGCTGTGCATTATGATTTGTGCTTTCATGCTTGATCATACTTCAGTTACACAAAAAAAGCGCATGTGCCCAGCAGGAAATCCTGAGATGCAGGACTGAATCACACAATGATAATGCAAGTATTTGTGTACATTTTTGTAAGTTTAAACTACTTCACAGAACCACGAAAAGAATAGCACGCCCAGCCCAGCTGGCTTATGTCCACAGGGGTCATTCAACTCTACCAAGAGAAGCTTCTCCTTTCCTGGTGCAGGAAAGGAACTCATCCAGAGTCTCCTCCTTGATCACTGTCTGTACATGTTCTATATCATGACCCCTAATGGGGGCCAGGGGTCAGTAGCTGCCAGAAAGCACAGCTATTGTCTGGAGAAAACATGTAACAGTTTCGCCTGGAGCTGACAGGGTCCCGTCTGGGGAGGGGCTCCTAAGCAGAGATTGAGACCGCCCATGCGCCGCGCAGAATCCCGCCCAGTGCCACTCTGATCACGGGACAAGCCGCCTTCCAGGCATTCTATAGAAGAGCAAGTTGACTTTCATCGTGCTCAGGGCCTGAGGGCAGGGGTGGGGGGGTGGGGGTGGGGTTCTTTGGGGTCGACTTCTGAAAGCAGCAGTTTGTGACTCTGATAAGATTACTCAAAGAACAAGGAAGAGGCTGTTTTTAAAGTGAGCCAAGCTAGTCATTTTTCTAAGTTCAAAAAGCAAATACAGCTGAATTATTGTCAGCTTCCATTTGTAGAGGGTGGAGAGATTGGGAGGCACAGAAGCAGCTCGGCTGTGGGTGTGACTGTTGTACTTGACCTGGTTTGAGACCCACAGTCGGTTCCTGGTTCCAGGCACCAGGCTGTGACAGCTGGTCAGGGGCTGGTGGAGGTACAGCAGGGTCCTCTCAGTGAGTCAGTACATTTCAGTCGGAAGAGGGGAGCAACTTGAATGTGATAAAGCCGACCTTCAACACCCAGTCATTTCTGAAGCAGTTCTTGGCTTGGGCGGGGGTGGGGGGGGCTGGTTATAAAAAATCTGCATTTGCTGGGTGACTGGGTTTACGAGAGGGAATACAACCAGTAATGGCACAGTGTCACACATTTCCGGCTCTCACCAGAACAAGAATTTAATGTCTTTTTATCTCACTATTTGGTCTCCCCAGTCTCTTATCTCGCTACTGTGCTACCCAAGCCTTCCTAAAGACGCAGGAGACAGTTCTGACTTCACCTGAACAGGATTGCTGGGTGCAGGCCCTATGCTGTCAGGAACACAGAAATGGAATGGACACAGGCACAAGGTGTTTATACCCGCTGGTCCTTGCAGAGCTTAGCAACGTGCGTACAAATGATGCCTGCGTGAGTGACACAACTGGGCACGGACTGAACCGGGCAGGATAGTGAAAACTTAGAGGAGGTGGCCTTCGAAATGGGATTTATTCTGGGCAGGAGGAGAGGGAGCATTAGTAATGCTTGTGGTTACAGGGAAGTTGAGGGCAAGTTCAAGGAAAATGGGATTTGGCTGGAGAGTAGAATAGGTAGAACAGGATGGAGAAATAGTGGAAACAAACCAGAAAGGAAGTCTAAGCCTACAGTCTGGAGAGTTGGCGGCCTACTTTGGCGGGAGTTGGGGGTTTTAGAACAGCTTGGCGACAGGGTGGAAGACTGAGGCTGACAGGTGTGTGTAGGATGAAGTGGAGTGAGGAGACCAGGCTGGTGCAACAACCTAGGTGAGAGGTAATTAGGACAGGGGTGGTGATGGCTACATTCCTGTCATTAAAGAACTGGATGTAATTTTGTGTGGGGATAGGGTTCTTGAGATTCCCCTCATGACCTTCATGGAGAGAAGAGGCTGGGTGTTGCCCATTCTTGAGGACATTTCTCAATTACATTAAAGGAATTTGGCTGGCATGCATGACTGGAGGGCACATGACCAATGCTAGAGGCAAAAATCCCATGGAAGAAAACCAAGTTCAGAAGGAACCTCTGTAGTTCTTGTTCTGATGGACCCACATAGGTTAACAACAGCCCCCCATTAGGCTACGAGTACAGCTGGCTCCATTTCATCCCTGACACTGAACTTGGCCTACCTGAGCTTGTGGTGGCTCCTCCCTCCAGGCATTTGTTCCACACCCAGGAAGACCACATTGGCAAGCCTATTATCTGTCACTCAGCCCATGTCCGGAATGCAGCACAAACACTATGTCCTAGGTCATTTCTCACTGCATTGGGTTCATCTTCCTGACACCTCTGATCATTGCCTATGAAATCAAATCCACACTCCTTAGCCTGAGATCTGCGGCCCTTCATGACCTTGGGCACCAACAGTGTAATTGCCATGATCCTGGGCTGCAGAGTCCAATGACCTAGTTTAGAATTGCTGGGCTATAGTAAAGATCTAAGGAGACTGTACATGTAAAGAATGTAGCACAGAGCCTGGCATATAGTCAATGCACAGTAGTTGACATCCATTACCATAGAGGAACAACTTGGCTGCCCAAGCTACCTTTCACACTTGCTCACCTCCATGCCCTTCTTCATACTTGTCCCTCTGGGCAGGTTGGCCTCTTCTTCACTCCCATCCACAGTTCGGGGGATCGGAATCCCACCCATCTCTGGTCAGAGGCTTCCAGCACTAGGAAGGCTTCCTGCGTGTCCTGGTCATTCTGTCCCCGTGAGTCTGTTAGTGATACCAGGCTTACCTGCCTCCAGAATGGGAACTCCAGGAGAACAGGAATTTTTTATGTTTTATTTATTGCTATATGTCCAGTACCTAGTAGTATCTCTTACTTTTTTTTTTTTTAAAGTATGACTCTATTAGACAGTGTACCCTTGAAGGACTTGTTACTGGTTTATTCCATAGCTTCCATATTGTCCTTGTGAATTCAGTTGTGATGAACTACGGTGGGCAAATTATGAGAAAAGGATTCTGCTCAAAAAGGGGGAATGGGAAAATCCTGGGAGGCAGAAATAGGAGTCAATTGGGGAAGTTTTACTCCCTTTCTCCCTTGAGATGACAGTGAGGAGTCAACCGGAAACCCAGAAAAGCAGGTGAGACTGACGGTAGCTATTACAGGAAATGGTTGTAACTTGGGGTTGGCCTGCAGATAAATTAAGTTCAGTGGCTCACACCATATCCATAGCAAAGAGTGACCCGGTTACCATCCACAGTTAGGTTTCTTTGATAAGTGTTGTCTTGAAATTGATGGTTAAGTCTTATTTGCAGGTCTGGATCCATAAGGTTTAGTCAATTATGTGACATAGACAGCAAAGGACCTATCCTGAAATGTTCATTTCCTTTTCTCCTGGAGTGCTTTTCACGACCTCTAAAGACAAGAAAATCAGCTTCTGAAGGCCCAGGCCAGGGCCAAAGCTGGTGGTCCATAAATATTTGGTAAATAAATGAGTGAATGAACCAAAGAACAGACCCTGGAAGGATATAAAGCTCCTTTTGAGACCTCCCACATGTTTGCACTGTTACTGTTCAACTATGCTTTTTTAAAGAAGAAATATAGGGGCACCTGGGTGGCTCAGTCAGTTAAGCATCCGACTCTTGATTTCGGCTCAGGTCATGATCTCAGGGTCCTGGGATCGCACCCCCCACCTCGGGCTCCACACTCAGTGCGGAGTCTGCTTGTCCCTCTCCTGCTCCTCCTCCTGCTCTCTTGATCTCTAAAATAAAATCTTAAAAGATTCTCTCTCCCTCTCCCTCTGCTGCTCCCTGCCCCTACACCTCCCTCTCTAAAAAGAAAGAAAGAAAGAAAGGAAATATATAAATGGATTTAAGCATTACTGAAGTCATACTAGTGTTCTGAAATTTTAAATTTTTCTTGATCAACTATTATTGTGTGTGGGTGGGAGGGTTCTGCAAAATTTTCTAATATTCAGAAATGATCCTTCTACTTGAAAAGATTAGAGACATTTGGCCTAAGATGCTTTTGAAAGCACTTCCAGCAGAACTCTTTGACACCTTCTTGGCAGAGCTCCTTGTGAGTCACAAGCTCACTGCTGCCCTTTCTACTTTCAGATGGTCAGAAAAGTCTCACGCCATGCTCCCTTGGAGCCGATTCACCCGAAACAAACTGTCTTCTTTGCATATAATCCCCCCGGTTGTCTAGCCCAGATTCTGTGTTTCCTGACTGTAACATTCTACTGTTCCTTAAAGCTCAGATCAGCACAATCACAATTTGAATATTGTCCAAAAGCAACTTTTGGTCGTTAATCAGTTGCCACAAATTATAGTATTAGATGAAGCACCAAATAACATGTAACCAATAACATGTAACATGTTTAGAATGTGCCAAATTCTCACTGAAAATATGCCCTCTTCTAGAACAAGCTTCTCAGCAGAAATTAACAACGAAAAATCAGTCACTTTTTCTTCACTGTGGAGCTGGTATATTTAACAAGGAGTGTGATGATTCACTTTATTCTGCTTCCAAAGCAAGTTGTCAACTGTAAGTTCCTGACATTCTGGTTTGAGCCAGACATTGACTGTTCTATCAGAAATCATTGTTTGATAAGTCCCAATGTCCTCTTCTGCCTGACTTTACTGAAATAAACCAGTGTGCAGTATGATAACTAAGTGGCTGCTCAGATATAAAATCTTTCCTTTGGGTTAGAAAAGAGGACCTGTACTTAATCTCAGAATTCTCAGCTATAGGCGATTTCAGTGACACTTAGGTGCCATTTGTTGGAAGAGGGCACTGCAGGATTGCTGGGTGCCTGTGCTTCCTAAGAAAGGTCTCTGATGAAGCACAAAGTCCTTGGCTGTAACTGTTGGATAAAGACTGACCAATGAATCTGCATTGATTATTATCTTTTAAATTCAGCAGTATCTCTTGACTGTGCCAGGAACAGGACTGTGCCAGGAACAGCCACTCGGGAGACAATTAAGACATAGTTCCTGTTTCTGAGGAGCTCATTGTTTAGCAGGGGACGCGAGTGTGTGTAAAGGATGGATAGTACATATGAAATCACAATACAGTGACAAATGCTGCAGCAGAACCAAGTTCAAAATGAAATGGAATCACTGAGTGTGTGAACAATTTCCAGGGGTGCTCAGGGAAGGCGCCACAGAGATTATTTTTACAGAACCTGGAACAATAAAAAGTTTTCCAGGAGAACAAATGTTAGGGAGTTGTGGTTGGAAAAGAAAAGGATGAGTATTCAAGGCAGGGAAAATCATCCATGCAAGGACGAAGAGAAGCCCAAGGAGAGCAGCCATAGCCCAAGTGGGGATCGGCAGATAAGAATGGACAAGTAGGCTACTCTCAGTAGGTACTCTTGGGTACTCTTGGGTACCATGCTGAGTGAAGAGCCCATCAGGCGGATCATGGGAGGCGACAGGAGTAGGTCTGCTTAGGAAGGAGGAGGGTTTGCGGCAGTCAAGTGGCAGGAGAATATGTCATGAGTGGAGACTTGTTGTGAAGGAGTGGCTGTCCCAGAAGCTGAGAGGACAGGGTGGGACAACTTGAGAGATAAGCAGGTACTACTTGTGCCAAAACCCAACATCTCCTGGTGATTAACACCAGAGCAGTGGTCAGGGGGCCCACATAAGCCCTTGGCCCTCGGAACCTCTCTCTAGATTATTTCCGTTCAAATTTAACACCTGGAGCATCAGCCCGCAGAGTGGGATTTCCTCTGGATGATCTGAAATGAACCCTTGGGCCGGCAGTCATGGGACAGCAATTGAGTACATATGTAAAGCTCAGTGGAGCCCAGGACTCAGACTGCCTGGGTTTGAATCCTGGCTCTGTTGTCAGCATCCTGCTAGACAGGGATGGCAATAGCACCTACCTTGCAGGGTTGGTGTCAGAGTGAAGAGCTGATCCATGGAAAGTGCTTAGAACGGTGTGGAACACAGTGGGCTCTGGGCAAATGAGAGCTCTATGGAGTGTGCAGTTGTTCGGCTAGACCACGTGAAATGAAAGTTGCTCTGGTCAGAGGGGCTGGGGGTGGGGTCATGCTCCTTTTCCCTGCCCATTCCGTGGAGTAAGCCTTGATAGAACTTTTCTACCAGCTGGGAAAGTACTGGACTCCCCCTATTCCTGGGGTTAATTTCTACCTGTAATTCTCGAGCCCAAGATGTTCAGGTACGGTTAGCTGCTGATGCCAGACCTGGAACAGTCTCTGCATAGAGTCTCTATTTTTCCAAAGATAGCAAAGTGAGAAAGCCTGCGGAGTACTGGGTGAGTCACCCACCACCTAAAGGTGCTGGAAGGATAATCCAGCCCAGGTACATGCTCCCCAGCATCAAAAGCCATGCCCAGTGTCCTGCAGGTAGAGAGGGAGCACTCTCTTGAGATTCTCTGAATCTCACCCTCAGACACAGACAGCCTGTCCGAGTAGGGTTTAGAAAGGTTTCCCTGAGGGAGAAAAAAAACCCACCTGTAAAACAGAATAAGAAGCAGTCATCCTTCCCTGCTACATGGAGTGATCTGGAATAAAATTCTACCTCAACAGCACTGTTAGGAAGAAAAAACGAGTTCATGCAAGTACTTAGCACATATTAAGTGTACAATGAGCCTCCGCTTAGTACTGTTATTTTTAGGCTATAATCCCAATTTGTCTTACACCTATTAAAGTAGGTATGGTGTTCAGTGGGTTGAGTGGATGTTCAGAGCCCGATAAATATACAGAACTGCAACAACAAAAAAAATTCTCTCCGAGAAAATTCCGTGTCTTCATAGTTTGAGTAGATAAACGATACTTCCCACATTATGAGACACTACATAAATAATGTAAAAATTAATCCTTTCTAGTTTGGTTCAAGGTCACTGCTGTCATTTTAAAGCCTACAATTTCTACTCAGCCAGACCCTGCAGGAATCCTAGCAGCGTTTGCTGATTTGGCATCCACCCATCACGGAGTGTCATGCAGGTGAGGATTTTTTCAGAGAACCCTAACAAGTGAGATTTTATCACAGCATTACTGACCCCCAAACAAGATAGGGGCAGTTCTAGAAGCACTCCTTGGCTTCCATTAATAAAGGTTAGCTGTTACATTAGGCAGACCAGTATACTCTGGGGAGTAACTAGTATCTTATTAAGTTATAAATACATTTAATGGCTTCAGTACTGGTTTCTTATTTTGGAATATAAAGAAGAAAAAATAGAACTCATAATCATTAGAGTCTAAGTATAATGCCACTATTTTTTATAACATGTATTTACCTACAATACTGCTTATGAACTACCTTGTTTTTCTAGAGCCCACATACTCCCTCAAAGGACACTGTGACTCTCCTGTAATTGTAGCAGGCCACAAGAAAAGTGGTAGATTATAAAATCACATTACTTGGTTTTGATTCAAACGAGTCAGACCAGTTCAGAGACTGAGACTTCCTTCCCCACTCTCAGCCCCCTTCTGGTTTCTCATTAAGGGGAAAAAAAAAATGCCGTCCGTGCCCATCTCCATTCACTGAACTCTGAACAGAACGCTAACCAAGTTTTCTTATAAAGGGCACAGAGTTCTTATCTTTCACTTTCTGCACAGAGAAAGATCATACTTAAAATCATTTACCAAGTAATAAATGACTGTTACATCAAGCTCAAGCTTACCTCATTTCCTGTTGTTGACCTGCTAGCTGGTCCATTGACTGTGGGCAAATTCTAGAGCTGTGTACCCTCCAAGATGCCCAGGCATGGAGACTTGTCTCAAGGAACACTCCGGTGGTTTGGTGGGAAGCGGTCCCTGAATTGACTATGAGGAAATCTAAATAAACTGCACAGGTGTTATATGCTCCATCTGGGTTACACCCCTCACATCCCACCCCCCTTCTGTTCCCAAATACAAACGAACCACTTCCATCTTTTGCTATCTCCTGATAAGGAACACAGTGCTTCTCATCTTCACACCCTAGAGGTCTCCGCCCCTGCGGGAGCAGTATAAGAAAGCCTACTCCCCAGGTGGGCTGGACTGCTGGTAACCAGGGGCCTCAACGGGGGTCAGGGGGTCACCATGCCGCAGGGCCTGAGCTGTTTGCCCTTGGTTAGCGCTGAAAGGCCCCACCTCAAAAAGGGCTAGAAATGGTTCTTTTGGACTTCTTCCCACACAGAGAATGGCTAAGCTATCTAAGGCAATCTGTAGTTGGCTTTAAAATCAGCAATGGGGAGGGGAAAAGAAACCTCACAACAAACAGTGGTAACAGAAGGTTTGTGTGGGAAGACGGTTAAGTTTGGTCTAAAACAAGCAGTGTCTCTGGTAATGAGCTGTTGTTAGGAAATACGTGGGCCCCCTCAGTGCCTGCAGCACTTTTAAAGAGCACGGTTGCTGTTTCTTGAGGGTTTTTTCGGGGGGGGGATGAGCGGGGGAAGACACAGTGAGGTGAAGGAGAGACCCAACTAAAGAGCAGGGAGCATTACAGAGCACTGGAAAGAAGCATCTCCAAGTGTTGCAGCCATGAATCCCAGCTCCACTCTGCAGCCACTGTTCCACCGTAACACATCTCTCAGGCACAACAGGCTCATACGTGAAATGAATGTACCTAAAGAATCAGTCAGGGTTTTGGTGTGAAACAAAGGGCACACTCAGCTGGGTGACTGAGTTTCATAAAGGGGCTATTTATAAAGGGTGTGGGCAGGGTTAGGGAACTTCTGTGAGGACAGTGAAGCAAAACAGGGAGTCAGGACCAATCCTCTGCTGGCTAGGACAAGGAGAGGGTGTGGTCACCAAACCCTGAAGCTGTCAGACAGGAGCTGTGGCCTTAGGCAGAGGAGCCCAGCCACTGTCAACCCACACCTGGCAGGAAGGAGCCAGGGGAATGAATTCACCGACTTCTTCACCACTAATCCGCCAAGCTCCTTCCAGAGCATCTCTTGTGGACCCTGACCAGAAGACAGGATAGGTCTGCAGAGGCCAACCTCCAGAGCGAAGTACAGACTACGTAGGGGATCTGGAGGAGCCAACAGAATATCTAGCACACCTAGATACCTGATAGAGCTGATGGGAGGTTAAAATGAAATAATCATCATAAATGCCTGATGCGGCAAATGCTCAGTCACTACCAATTTGGTCAGACTATCCATTTGGCATTTACTTATCAAAAGGCCACAACCTAACTTTTATTCTCAGGGGGCAAAAGCCAGGATGAAAACAAAGACATGTGGTCGTATAACCAGAGTGAAAAACAAAACTTTTACAAAGTTGACGGATAACATTTATTAAAACATGTCATACAAAAGGGCATGGTCTCTTCTATAAGAAGAAAATATTAAACAGTAACATTCAATTAAGTAAAACCATGCTGTACACTGAAGACAGCAATATATAAGGACAAAACTATTCAACTTTTGCAACACAGGCATAACATTTCACAAAATATCAATAAGATATGCACCTAATGATAATGTTTATCATCAAATGGTTTTGTGGTCTAAGAGTCACCTGACTTGCATAAATAAAGTAATTTTCTGGAAGAAACATTGGGAACCTCATAAAAGGAAAGAAGGCAGCAGCACTGACATAATATGACACAGGCTTCAAGCAACACTAAAAAAAAAAAAAAAAAGTCACATTTGCAAAACGTGTTCCAGCATCTTCCCATCGGGCACTATCAGTAGAGATTTGAAATAAGAAACATGTACCTTTAAATATATAAGTAGCAAAGAAAAAAACCCAAACAAACAAACCCTGGTTTTACTCAACAAAGTTAGTGACCCATGAAAGCAATTAAATCACAAAATTAGTGTGGCACAGATGGGGTAAATATGCTGCTTGGTTTCCAGCATTCCTAAATGAGACCTTTACAAAGACAAACTCCTGGATTTGGTGTGAAGCCCTCCCCACCCTCACGCAGGGGGCTGCAGCAAATCCCCCTCCCCAGGACAAACACAACTGAGCTGCTTCTGTTCTGCCCCCATGTCACTTAGGCAGCAGTTTGGGGATGCACATGCCTCTGCAGCAAGGGGTCACTGAGACCAAGCAGCTCTCCCAAACCGCGAGAAGCCAGCGCCGGGTCAGTTTGGTTCAGCAAATGGCCACTAAAATGGAGAAGACCCTTTTGGGTAGACTCTTTGAAAGCCGTGGCCTACAGAAGGGATTAGAGGAAGGTGAGATCTAGAAACCAGAATCAATAGGCTGGGGCCCAGGAGCGCCTGAGGGTAACCCTCAACACGTGAGGAAAGGCTACCGCAGTCCTTCCCTAGATGGTGATCCCTACTTGACCAAGTGGATTGTTGTAATGTGTAGATCTAAAATTAAAGGCATTAGGTATAAATACTAATATTAAATACCACTGATGGTGCCTTGAAGCCCTTTCCCACTGGGACTGGAGAAGAACCACAGTGAAGACTCAAAGTAGGGGACAAATACCTTGGTTGTAGGCCATTAACACGATCCCTGAAAGACTGTTTGGAAAATGTTACCCACAACTATCCAAACTCATTTGGAAGGATAAAGATTTTCTAAAGCTATACTGAGGCTACGGAGAAAGACAATCCAACCCAGTGTGGGCAGGAGAAAAAAGGTAGTAATCCAGTACAATCTCCTAATCCTAAAAAGCAAAGTTTATAAAAATTCACTTTCACTATTCAAACTAAGGCAATCTCTGTCCCCCACTTCTCTGAACATGGCCAGCATTTCAGATGCCCAACCACCTCGCAGGGTCTGACTGACCCGATTAGCAACCCAAATTTTAAAGGAAACCCCAACTACCATAAACAACTTAAAACAGCAGATGTGAGGAACTTACACTTTAAATTCTATACTTAGCTGATGTACATCTTAGGATTTTGATAAAAGACACCTTTCTTCACAACACATGAGATTAAGTCCCAGCACAACTGACTACTTCCCAAATTGCCACCAAAGGGCTGCCCACCACTCCTGGCTTAAAAAAAAAAAAAAAAAAAAAAGAGTTCTTCAACATTACTCATAACAAAGGTGCTGTCCTAATTTCAGCATAACTGAAGAACCATTTTTCTAGAATATTTTGATTTTACCTCTCAGACTCTTCTCCCAAAATGTCCCAATGCTCATTTGAATACAATCTTTAATGGGAAACACATCAAACCTTCCAAATCATTAGAAAATGATTTGCTAATACCATGGGAGAGGGTGATCAGCTTTTGGCAGAACAAAATGGCTTCACTGCCTTGGTAGTGAAATCAGTAGGAATAAAAAAAGTTTTCTCACACGTAATGGCTAGGATCATCCCTAAAACCCATTGGCTTCTAACATGAAAAAAACAAAAGAGAAGGAGCAATTGAGCTCTGCTTGCACAGTCACCTCTATACACATCTGTCAGGTATGCAGAGAAAGGACTGTTAACCGGTGAAACTTCGACACAAAGAGAGTATTAATGTGGCAAACAACCAAGAGGTAATATCTAGTTTCTAGGTTAAAAAAATCAATATATATATATATATTTATAATAAAGTTTTAAATACAAAGTGCTTTTTATATATCGAGAATGATACAGTGTTAATGAATAGATCCCTGTTTTGTAATGTAGATTGCAAGAGTTAACTGGTAAATAAGTACTTTCTTTCCCCTTTCCAGACAACGTTCAACAAGTAGATGCCTTTGTGGTTGGAGCTTGAGGACCAGAGGCCATTGCCAGCAATGTCTATCACACTGGAGCAAAGCCAAACTTTTAAAACAAAATTTCACCTCAAATCCAGGAAAAGTTATCTTTATTTTTAAGGAAAAAAGTTTCCACTTGGAAGTAAAAGACCAGTAATCTGTGGAAAAGCTGACATAAGAGTAGCACCCTGTCCTACCCTGGTGAGAACTTCAGGTACCTGACGTAGCTTGAAAGCATCCCGAACAGAGGCTTCCTTTTTAACCTAAAACATCTGCCCGAGCTGCAGAAAAGATCGCAAGAACAGCTGCTTTTCTTGCTGGTTTCTGGTGTGTACAGCTACGTGGACTTGTAAATTTATGCAGCTTTACCTAGAATTTGGGAGCATGAAATCTGTAGACTACTTTCTAAAATTAGGATTCTTCTTTCCCCCT
The DNA here is from genome assembly GCF_037043125.1 of Eumetopias jubatus. Classification (NCBI taxonomy): domain Eukaryota; kingdom Metazoa; phylum Chordata; class Mammalia; order Carnivora; family Otariidae; genus Eumetopias; species Eumetopias jubatus. The sequence goes on along the minus strand of NW_028274821.1, from coordinate 86,530,060 downwards.
TTGAAAACACATTCCAGCACTCCGAAGAACTGGCAGCATTAGCTCAGCGTGCCCCACTAAGACTACCTCCCCCACCAGTGTATTTTCAAGACTCTTCTAGCTTGGGCAGTTGTTTTCTTCTGCCACTCAAAATTCTGCTACTCAGCGACTCTCACTGACAGTTGGGAGTGTCACTGTAGCCCTCCATCAACTTCTGCGCACAGGTAACTCTCAGCTATGACTTCTGGCTCGTTCCCACTAACTGTGGTCACTGACTGACCTCCTCAGGAAGCATCATAATCTGAGAGAGAAACGGCTGCAGCCAATGGCACCATGGTCAGAGTCAAAGCAGGCTAGACGCCTACTAGCCATAGAGCAGATCCCACTGTGTGGATGCTAAAATTAAACAGGATTTGGGACAGCAAACCAATTAGAAATACCTATCTCTGGCACCCTAGAGAATTACAATTAGATACAATTGTCCAAACTAAATGTTAGTACTAAAATACAAAACTTTGCCTTATCAAGAGTCTGAAACACATCGTGACAGTGGCATCTTAACAGAAATTGAAGCTTGTACCGTAAGTTATTTGTTTTATACTTAGAATATCACCCTCTTAGCATCTCCATAGTTTTTAGTTAAAATACCCTTTAGAGAAAATAAAACCAGAGAAGAGAGCTCTGTTAATCACTTTCGCATCCTAGGAATCACATTATTTGTAGCTTTTACATTAAGTAGCATTTCATTCAGTGAGGCAGCTACCAAAACAAATCCACATTACCTAAGTTATCTATGGTGAGAGCTAAATAAAATTCCAACATGACCTTGTAACGAGTGATCAAAATTTGCTGCCACCTGAAACAGAACTGGTAGGCTGGAGTCCAGTTCCAAGTGCAGGTGTCTCTATCACCAAGTCCACCTGCCTCCATCACAACAACGGGCCTGAAGTTTTACCTCGCCAGCTGGGAGGTGGGTTAACTTCTCCCCATTACCCACTCCAGGCCTGGACAGGAACATACAAATTTGAGGAATTAGATTTTTAAATTGGCCTACTTAGAGCTGGTCTTTCAGAAATATCTTCCATTTTTTTTTAAGCTTCTCTCATAATAGCAAGTAGCACGCATCATCTGTGCCCAGATTTGCATAATTACCATAGTTTATTTTTGTGCCTGCCACTCAAGGGCCAGATCCTATTTTTAGTTAGCCTCAGTCGTATTCTGCTCAGCCTTTGCAGCTTCGTAGGACTTGGTACAAGAAGTCACATGCCTGTGGAAACTGTCCCTCCACATAAATCTCTTTGCACAGATATTACACTCATACGGCTTTATGCCTGTATGAATTTTCATGTGGCCCACGAGATGATGCTTCATTTTGAATTTCTTACCACAGACACCACAGCCATAAGGCCGAAGACCGAGGTGCATGCTCATGTGTCGATCTCTCTGACTCTTGTGAGTGAAACTTTTCCCACACTGACAAGGATACAGCTTGTCAGTGGCTGAGAATCCTAAATGGGAAGCTTCTTCTTTAATCCCTGTTACCATTTCAATATTCTCACTGTAGCCTGATGCTAGGGCAGCCTCCTGTCTGTGCCCAACTAGATTCCCATCTGACCTCTCTCCAGAAAACTCTTCCATGGAAGAGCCATAGAAATCCACCTGCTCATCATAATTGCTTTCATCAGCCTGTTCATCAAACTCTGCTTCCACTTTTTTTTCCCCGACATGAAAGTCTTCCTCTACTCCCGAAGGCTGGACCGAGTGCTCTGTCTGCATGGTATTGATGGATTCAGTGACCTGGTGCTCATCATAGGGTGCGTGCACATCCATGCCCTCACATGCCTGTTCAAAGCGCTCAGGCTTCACGTGGATCCAGCGTTTGTGAGCCATTATGCTGGGCTTGCTATACATGGGCCGGGTGTAGTGGAACTCGGCACTGTCACTGGCCCCCTCCTCCCCATCCTGGCTTGCCATTTCCGTGCTCAGCCGGTCATGCTCTGTGGATGAGTTGCTGGGAAGGTATTCGTGCTCAGTGAGCTGAGATGACAGCTCGTCTTTGGTGCTCTCCTCTTCATTCTCTCCATCCCTCAGTTCTTGGGCTTTAGGGAAATCAGCATGGCCCCCAGAGCCCAGCTCAAAGCTCTCTACCAGGCCATTGTAACTACTGCTGCTTGGAGACTGGTGGTCACTGCCATGATTTAGCTTCTGACAAAGGACTGTAGGGTTTCCCTCTAAAACTTCAGTGCATTTGTCTACCACATGCCACATCTGGAGGAAGCTTGCTGCTGTTAAGTAACTAACAATTTCTGGAGCAGGCATGACTAGACGTCCTGTATAACTAGATAAGAGAATGTTCTCAAATACCCTTGGGTTCATCACATCAGGTAAAACAATCCTCCTGCTGTTTTTCAGGAGTACCTGGTCACAAAAGTAGGGTGAACTGGCAGCAAGAACAGCTTTGTGTGCCCGGAAAATGTGGCCTTGGACAACAATGGAGACATCACATAATTGTCCTTGCTGGCGCTGCTGGTTCAGTTTCTGCAGAATGGTGCTGGAAAAATCAGGAAATTCTACTCGAAAAGAGTTTGTTCCAGGCTCCATTTCATCACAAATCTTGTTCAGTGCTACAGTAAGAGAAAGAAAAATTAGTACTAATTCCAGCCCAAAGAGAAACTTACTGATCACTAAGAAAACTAAGACAAGTTCCATAGTTCCATCAAGTCCCCTTGCCTGTGGGCACTAGTGGGCGGAGCATTCATCCCCCAGAGCAAGGCTTGCAGGTGTGAGTATGCCAAAAACAGGAACCACCCACCACTCTTCATGGTATTAACTCTTGATTTTGCCTGTCTGAATGAGAGAATAGAATCCACAGAGATGTGATCTGTAAGCTATACAAATCTCCTAAATAAAACAAAGTACATATTTCTAGTCCAAACAAACATAGTACCTATCCAAATGACAGAATTTTTGAGACCTCAGATTCGATCCACATTTGCCAAGTTGGGGTGAGGAAGTGAGGATGGAATTGTGAGAAGGAAAAATTATGCAAAGCTTCTGAGACAAGAATGAACTCAGCAACTGTAAGGAACTGCAAGACCATTAGGCTATACACCAGCCTGGGAGTGAGGGGAAAAGGGGCTGAAGTGGCCAGAACAATCCTGCCTTTGGTCCTTCAGCAAAGGTCCTTCCTTTGCCCCTTCACAGGGGCAAACTCACCAAAGCCCCAAACAATGTGAGTTTCTCTGGTGGCCATCAGAATTTTAGTCCTGTAGGAGCCTCTGATGTGAAGCAGAATTAAGTGGGAAGGCAAGGTATTCCTTCTATCTGATGGTCTCCAAGTTGTTTATAGACCAAAGAGCATAGTAAATATCGTCCCTGTTATTAAATGAACTCAATCCGAAGATAAAGCTATAACAAAGAATAAAGGATTGCCTGTGTTGTTACTGTAAATATATTTTGTGGGGTAGTCAAGCATTAGAGAAAATTTCAAACAGCAACAATTAACAAGATAAACTCCGTTAGAGATCCTGCTCATGCCCCATAATTCCACAGTAAATTAAAATAAACCAGTAAACCCAAGAGATTTATTGGCGCTGTCACCTGGCTCTAATACTATATCCAAACATTGTTAAATGTCAGATTTTTGGGGCGCCTGGGTGGCTCAGTCGTTAAGCACCTACCTTCAGCTCAGGTCATGATCCCAAGGTCCTGGGATCGAGCCCCATATCGGGCTCCCTGCTCTGCGGGAAGCCTGCTTCTCCCTCTCCCACTCCCCCTGCTTGTGTTCCCTCTCTCTCTCTGTCAAATAAGTTATTTATTTATTTAATAAAATCTTTAAAAAAAGGCCAGATTTTCTAAGTATGAGATTAAAAAAAAAAAAACAAACCCAAAGATTGAAAGTCATCTTTGAGAGATAGGGAGAAAGACCAAGAAACTAATTACTATATAGCAGGGACTGTACACCTTTTCTTTTTTAAAATATTTTATTTATTTATTTGACAGAGAGAGACACAGCGAGAAGGAACACAAGCAGAGGGAGAGGGAGAAGCAGGCTTCCCACGGAGCAGGGAGCCCGATGTGGGGCTCGATCCCAGGACCTTGGGATCATGACCTGAGCTGAAGGCAGGCGCTTAATGACTGAGCCACCCAGGCACCCCCGTACACCTTGTTTTCACTTAATCTTTATAATGACTCTGCAAATGTGGAGATTGATATTGTCAGGTTTGGCTATTTCAAGTAACTTTCCCAAGGTTAAAATAAGAGCTAATTTTTATTAAATTGGGATTTGATTCTAGGTCTCTATGACTTCAAAGCCTATGCTATTTTTCCTATAACATCATCCTGCCTCTTCTAGGAAGATGCCAAAATACCAGGTTATTCATTAATAAATTTTGGAGGTAAAATAAGTGTTTTTAGAAAAAGCATTAATTTATGGCTATACCTCTTAAAACATTTCATGATAATTTAAAACAAAAATAGACTAGGAAATAAACTATTCAGGTATTTGCAATTTCAAAAGGAGAAGTTTAGTAGTATATAAACATAAGACTTAGAAGTATGGAAATTCTGAGAACTGTATCTGGGTAAATAGATTCTCTACTAGATCACACCACTGTAGAATCTGGGTTTTAGCTATTTGAAGAAAAGGGGGGAATAATACACATGTAAAGGCATTTAAAGAAAGTTGTTTAAAAAAAAATTCTTCACCATTTATTCCTATTTCCCCTCCCAAAGAAAATCACCATTAACAAACTCATATATTTCTAGAAACTTCTATGTGCATATATCAGAATAAATCATATATAGCCTTAAAAATCCTTACCCAAATGGGTTCATTACCTACATTTTTAAAAATTA